>NW_024882333.1:0-319254 GCF_019059575.1 Amphibalanus amphitrite | reverse complement strand
AACCTTAAAGGTCAAATCACGGATTAAAAATTTTGAGTCCCCCGATTTTTTCTACACCGATCGTCCGATCCAATTTCTGATGGTCGCATTCGATAGTTAGGGGTCAAAATCTCGAGTTCCCTAATTACGGAGCGAGCGAAGCGAGCGGAGTCTTTCCTTAGATTAACGGAAATTTCTGAGTATGAGCGGCCGGCCGGCCGGCGCCGGCGGCCGGCCGGCCGTGCGGACGCTTTTGCGAGGCTTATATCTCAGCAACCACTTGACCGATTTACATGCGGTAATTTTGTAGGGTAGCTTCATTCCTTCTACCAAGTATTGGACTATTCCCGATGCATGTGGGTGACCCCTTATGCACGTGCCACGTGCAAAACGAAGAGGTGTCAGTTTTGCAATTGTTGCAATATCTCGGTAACTACTTGGCCGATTGCGCTCAAAGTTGGCATGTAGGTAGGCACCCACTAGGCACTGCATATCCATGTGCCAGAGTTGGGGTGCTGCTGCACGTGCGCACGTGCAGGGGTCGTTTCCAGATCTCGAGAACGGCTCGACCGATTGCGCTCAAATTTGGTACACAGTTTGGGACCGGTTAGTAGGGTGCCGTGCACAAGTCAGTTGGGACCCATTTTGCACGTGCGCACGTGCAGGGTGCCGCTTCCAGATCTCGAGAACGGCTGGGCCGATTGTGCCCAAATTTGGCACATCGCTAGAGACCGGTTAGTAGGGTGCCGTGCACAAGTCAGTTGGAGGTACCCCCTCGCAATTTCGCACGTGCAAGGCCCACCCTCTCGCTCGCTCCGTTAGTCGCCCCATAAGGCGTTATACTGGTATGTACCTTATTAAAAATATTTGACCTTAAAGGTCAAATCACGGATTGAAACTTTGCGTCCCCCTATTTTTTCTACACCGATCGTCCGATCCAATTTCTGATGGTCGCAATCGATAGCTAGGGTCAGAAACTCGAGTTCCCTAATATATACCTTATTAAAAATATTTGACCTTAAAGGTCAAATCGAGGAATGAATTTTTGAGTCCCCCAATTTTTTCAACACCGATCGTCCGATCCGATTTCTGATGGTCGCATTCTATAGCTAGGGTCAGAATCTCGAGTTCCCTAATATATACCTTATTAAAAATATTTGACCTTAAAGGTCAAATCACGGATTGAAATTTTGAGTCCCCCTATTTTTTCTACACCGATCGTCCGATCCAATTTCTGATGGTCGCAATCGATAGCTACGGTCAGAAACTCGAGTTCCCTATTGTATACCTTATTAAAAAATTTTGACCTTAAAGGTCAAATCACGGATTGAATTTTTGAGTCCCCAATTTTTTCTACACCGATCGTCCGATCCGATTTCTGATGGTCGCATTCTATAGCTAGGGTCAGAATCTCGAGTTCCCTAATATATACCTTATTAAAAATATTTGACCTTAAAGGTCAAATCACGGATATTCAACCTTAAAGGTCAAATCACGGATTAAAATTTTGAGTCCCCCGATTTTTTCTACACCGATCGTCCGATCCAATTTCTGATGGTCGTATTCGATAGCTAGGGTCAAAATCTCGAGTTCCCTAATATATACCTTATTAAAAATATTTGACCTTAAAGGTCAAATCACGGATTGAAATTTTGAGTCCCCCTATTTTTTCTACACCGATCGTCCGATCCAATTTCTGATGGTCGCAATCGATAGCTAGGGTCAGAAAATCGAGTTCCCTAATATATACCTTATTAAAAATATTTGACCTTAAAGGTCAAATCACGGAATGAATTTTTGAGTCCCCCAATTTTTCAACACCGATCGTCCGATCCGATTTCTGATGTTCGCATTCTATAGCTAGGGTCAGAATCTCGAGTTCCCTAATATATACCTTAATAAAAATATTTGACCTTAAAGGTCAAATCACGGATATTCAACCTTAAAGGTCAAATCACGGATTAAAAATTTGAGTCCCCCGATTTTTTTCTACACCGATCGTCCGATCCAATTTCTGATGGTCGCATTCGATAGATAGGGTCAAAATCTCGAGTTCCCTGATATATACCTTATTAAAAATATTTGACCTTAAAGGTCAAATCACGGATTGAAATTTTGAGTCCCCCTATTTTTTCTACACCGATCGTCCGATCCAATTTCTGATGGTCGCAATCGATAGCTAGGGTCAGAAACTCGAGTTCCCTATTATATACCTTATTAAAAATATTTGACCTTAAAGGTCAAATCACGGATTGAGTTTTTGAGTCCCCCAATTTTTTTCAACACCGATCGTCTGATCCGATTTCTGATGGTCGCATTCTATAGCTAGGGTCAGAATCTCGAGTTCCCTTATATATACCTTATTAAAAATATTTGACCTTAAAGGTCAAATCACGGATTGAAATTTTGAGTCCCCCTATTTTTTCTACACCGATCGTTCCATCCAATTTGTGATGGTCGCAATCGATAGCTAGGGTCAGAAACTCGAGTTCCCTAAAATATACCTTATTAAAAATATTTGACCTTAAAGGTCAATTCACGGATTGAATTTTTGAGTCCCCCAATTTTTTCAACACCGATCGTCCGATCCGATTTCTGATGGTCGCATTCTATAGCTAGGGTCAGAATCTCGAGTTCCCTAATATATACCTTATTAAAAATATTTGACCTTAAAGGTCAAATCACGGATTGAAATTTTGAGTCCCCCGATTTTTTCTACACCGATTGTCCGATCCAATTTCTGATGGTCGCATTCGATAGCTATGGTCAGAATCTCGAGTTCCCTAATATATACCTTATTAAAAATATTTGACCTTAAAGGTCAAATCACGGATATTCAACCTTAAAGGTCAAATCACGGATTAAAATTTTGAGTCCCCCCGATTTTTTCTACACCGATCGTCCGATCCAATTTCTGATGGTCGCATTCGATAGCTAGGGTCAAAATCTCGAGTTCCCTAATATATACCTTATTAAAAATATTTGACCTTAAAGGTTAAATCACGGATTGAAATTTTGAGTCCCCCTATTTTTTCTACACCGATCGTCCGATCCAATTTCTGATGGTCGCAATCGATAGCTAGGGTCAGAAACTCGAGTTCCCTAATATCCGTGAATTGACCTTTAAGGTCAAATATTTTTAATAAGGTATATATTAGGGAACTCGAGTTTCTGACCCTAGCTATCGATTGCGACCATCACAAATTGGATCGAACGATCGGTGTAGAAAAAATAGGGGGACTCAAAATTTCAATCCGTGATTTGACCTTTAAGGTCAAATATTTTTAATAAGGTATATATTAGGGAACTCGAGATTCTGACCCTAGCTATAGAATGCGACCATCAGAAATCGGATCGGACGATCGGTGTTGAAAAAAATTGAGGGACTCAAAAACTCAATCCGTGATTTGACCTTTAAGGTCAAATATTTTTAATAAGGTATATATTAGGGAACTCGAGATTTTGACCCTAGCTATCGAATGCGACCATCAGAAATTGGATCGGACGATCGGTGTAGAAAAAATCGGGGGACTCAAAATTTCAATCCGTGATTTGACCTTTAAGGTTGAATATCCGTGATTTGACCTTTAAGGTCAAATATTTTTAATAAGGTATATAATAGGGAACTCGAGATTCTGACCCTAGCTATAGAATGCGACCATCAGAAATCGGATCGGACGATCGGTGTTGAAAAAATTGGGGGACTCAAAAATTCAATCCGTGATTTGACCTTTAAGGTCAAATATTTTTAATAAGGTATATATTAGGGAACTCGAGTTTCTGACCCTAGCTATCGATTGCGACCATCAGAAATTGGATCGGACGATCGGTGTAGAAAAAATAGGGGGACTCAAAATTTCAATCCGTGATTTGCCCTTTAAGGTCAAATATTTTTAATAAAGTATATATTAGGGAACTCGAGATTCTGACCCTAGCTATAGAATGCGACCATCAGAAATCGGATCGGACGATCGGTGTTGAAAAAATTGGGGACTCAAAAATTCTATCCGTGATTTGACCTTTAAGGTCAAATATTTTTAATAAGGTATATATTAGGGAACTCGAGTTTCTGACCCTAGCTATCGATTGCGACCATCAGAAATTGGATCGGACGATCGGTGTAGAAAAAATGGGGGGACTAAAATTTCAATCCGTGATTTGACCTTTAAGGTTGAATATCCGTGATTTGACCTTTAAGGTTGAATATCCGTGATTTGACCTTTAAGGTCAAATATTTTTAATAAGGTATATATTAGGGAACTCGAGTTTCTGACCCTAGCTATCGATTGCGACCATCAGAAATTGGATCGGACGATCGGTGTTGAAAAAATTGGGGGACTCAAAATTTCAATCCGTGATTTGACCTTTAAGGTCAAATATTTTTAATAAGGTATATTAGGGAACTCGAGATTCTGACCCTAGCTATAGAATGCGACCATCAGAAATTGGATCGGACCATCGGTGTTGAAAAAATTGGGGGACTCAAAAATTCAATCCGTGATTTGATCTTTAACGTCAAATATTTTTAATAAGGTATATATTAGGGAACTCGAGATTCTGACCCTAGCTATCGATTGCGACCATCAGAAATTGGATCGGACGATCGGTGTAGAAAAAATAGGGGGACTCAAAATTTCAATCCGTGATTTGACCTTTAAGGTCAAATATTTTTAATAAGGTATATATTAGGGAACTCGAGTTTCTGACCCTAGCTATCGATTGCGACCATCAGAAATCGGATCGGACGATCGGTGTTGAAAAAATTGGGGGACTCAAAATTTCAATCCCTGATTTGACCTTTAAGGTCAAATATTTTTAATAAGGTATATATTAGGGAACTCGAGATTTTGACACTAGCTATCGAATGCGACCATCAGAAATTGGATCGGACGATCGGTGTAGAAAAAATCGGGGGACTCAAAATTTCAATCCGTGATTTGACCTTTAAGGTTGAATATCCGTGATTTGACCTTTAAGGTCAAATATTTTTAATAAGGTATATAATAGGGAACTCGAGATTCTGACCCTAGCTATAGAATGCGACCATCAGAAATCGGATCGGACGATCGGTGTTGAAAAAATTGGGGGACTCAAAAATTCAATCCGTGATTTGACCTTTAAGGTCAAATATTTTTAATAAGGTATATATTAGGGAACTCGAGTTTCTGACCCTAGCTATCGATTGCGACCATCAGAAATTGGATCGGACGATCGGTGTTGAAAAAATTGGGGGACTCAAAATTTCAATCCGTGATTTGACCTTTAAGGTCAAATATTTTTAATAAGGTATATATTAGGGAACTCGAGATTCTGACCCTAGCTATAGAATGCGACCATCAGAAATCGGATCGGACGATCGGTGTTGAAAAAATTGGGGACTCAAAAATTCAATCCGTGATTTGACCTTTAAGGTCAAATATTTTTAATAAGGTATATATTAGGGAACTCGAGATTTTGACCCTAGCTATCGAATGCGACCATCAGAAATTGGATCGGACGATCGGTGTAGAAAAAATATGGGGACTCAAAATTTCAATCCGTGATTTGACCTTTAAGGTCAAATATTTTTAATAAGGTATATATTAGGGAACTCGAGATTTTGACCCTTGCTATCGAATGCGACCATCAGAAATTGGATCGGACGATCGGTGTAGAAAAAATCGGGGGACTCAAAATTTCAATCCGTGATTTGACCTTTAAGGTCAAATATTTTTAATAAGGTATATATTAGGGAACTCGAGATTTTGACCCTAGCTATCGAATGCGACCATCAGAAATTGGATCGGACGATCGGTGTAGAAAAAATCGGGGGACTCAAAATTTCAATCCGTGATTTGACCTTTAAGGTTGAATATCCGTGATTTGACCTTTAAGGTCAAATATTTTTAATAAGTTATTTATTAGGGAACTCGAGATTCTGACCCGAGCTATAGAATGCGACCATCAGAAATCGGATCGGACGATCGGTGTTGAAAAAATTGGGGGACTCAAAAATTCAATCCGTGATTTGACCTTTAACCCACGCCCGCACATGGGGGGGGGGTGGTTGCCACCCCCCCCCCCAGGTAGTCTTTCTGCTCTGCACTCCACATTTTTAGAGCTAGAAGGCTGATTTTTCGTATAGCTGCTCCTCTATCCTTTCTTGATGTCCACTGAAAATTTCAAGTTTCTGTGATTTTTGGTTTCGGAGATATGACCTTGTTTTTCAGGTCATGTCATGACCCAAATGGCCAATTCTCAACATCTTGCGTTTGCCATGGGCCTTATGAGCTTTTGACACCCTGATTTCGGCCTTTTTTGCCAGTCTTACCTCCTACCTATCATGGAACATGTTGTTCGACGATGTACAGGGGTCAAGGTCAGGGTCAAGGTCAACCTAGGTCACCTAAGATAATTGCGTTTTAGGCAAGCTGAATTTACTTTTTTTGAAGTTTTTTGACTGCATTTTTGGTAAAAGCTTCTCAGATCATGATTTCATGTAATATGGACCCAAAAACAATCGGTGCACACATCAGTATACACACAGACACACACAGACATACAAACACATATAATTGACCTTGACCTAACTTGACCTGAAATGACCTCAGCAGCAAAATTCTGGTCGGGTAGTGTGACAAAGAGGTTCTAGCTGGCTTGGCACCAGAAAACAGCATCGTCATCGGTATTTGATAAGCAGCACACTTGATATCCAACGGTGACCCAAAACAGCAACATTTTTTAGTTTGACCTGACCTGGAAGGTCAATGACTGACCTGAGAAGGTAAAACTGGGTATCATTGGATTCGTCTCTTCCCAAAGAATCTTTTTGGTCTTTACTGCTAAGCTCTATCTCCAACAGGAACGAAATGGCGCGGGGGGGGTGGCAACCACCCCCCCCCCCCCCCATGTGCGTTCTAGGATGGGAAAATGGCATGTGCGGGCGAGGGTTAAGGTCAACTATTTTTAATAAGGTATATATTAGGGAACTCGAGTTTCTGACCCTAGCTATCGATTGCGACCATCAGAAATTGGATCCGACGATCGGTGTAGAAAAAATAGGGGGACTCAAAATTTCAATCCGTGATTTGACCTTTAAGGTCAAATATTTTTAATAAGGTATATATTAGGGAACTCGAGATTCTGACCCTAGCTATAGAATGCGACCATCAGAAATTGGATCGGACGATCGGTGTAGAAAAAATAGGGGGACTCAAAATTTCAATCCGTGATTTGACCTTTAAGGTCAAATATTTTTAATAAGGTATATATTAGGGAACTCGAGATTTTGACCCTAGCTATCGAATGCGACCATCAGAAAATGGATCGGACGATCGGTGTAGAAAAAATAGGGGGACTCAAAATTTCAATCCGTGATTTGACCTTGAAGGTCAAATATTTTTAATAAGGTATATATTAGGGAATTCGAGATTCTGACCCTAGCTTTCGAATGCGACCTTCAGAAATCGGATCGGACGATCGGTGTAGGAAAAATCGGGGTCTCAATTTCAATCCGTGATTTGACCTTGAAGATGACCTTGAAATTTGAAATGAATACGATATTCGGAATCAGCGTCCCAAACTGCATCGGATAAGTTGGGTTTAGTTGAAATTCGGACTCGACGCTGAATCCGTCGCGGAATACGACGCTAACTTCACGGACGTCCTCTGACCTGCATATGCGGCTTCCGTTGGCAGGTGTTTACCTACTGACCTGGTTCGCCAACCGTAACCGAATGAACCGTATCGGTCGCAAGGAGCAGTTCATCATGGCGTATGGCGGCCTGCGCGGCGCCGTCGGCTTCTCCCTGGTCGTGATGCTTGGGGATGTAATCGACAAGGAGACGGCACAGGTGTTCGTCACATGCACACTGTTCATTGTGCTGTTCACCGTCTTCGTTCAGGTGAGTGGCCGTGCGACTCAGGCTCAGCGCGGGAAAATCGCGAGCTCTTCGGTAAGCGCGAGAAAATCGGTAGTGATGGTAGTGCTGGACTCTTATCGGCCCACGGTCCTCGGTCCTCGGTCCAACTATCAAAAAACGTGATGGAATAAAGCAGCCGTCTTTTTCACAGTCCACATCCCAAATCAAGTAAATGATACCGATAGGATGTGTAGTGTGTAGTGTTTATGTTTTGAGAATGCACTCGTGACAGCAGGGGCTACGTTACGTTTACAATAATTATAAACTTGTAAACGTAACGTAATGCATGCTAAATCTTCTGTGTGTGTTTTTTTTTTTTTGTACTGAGCTAGGAACGAATCGGTGACTCGGTCGCATCACAGCTAAATATCCTGCGTTTTTTCCCCAGGGCTCGACAGTGAAGGTGTTGGTAAACTTCTTCCGAATCAAGCTGGATGACGATGAGGAGAAGACACTGGTGGAGGAGATTGTGACGTCATCGCTCGATCACATCTCCGAGGGAGTGGAGGAAATTGTCGGCTACGGAGGCCTCAACCGGCTGAAAGTAAGGAAACGGCACCATCTTTCAGGTTAAAATCTATTAAATTATTGAAATTAAATCAAATTAGATATATATCACTCTTTACTAGAGTGATACAAAAGATACGTGGTCTTATTGAATGGTTTCTTTCACCGAGTTCGGAATGTTTCAAGCGCCAAATTTTTGAACAAGCATTGACATGCATATTGCATGCTGCAGCCAGGATTTGCATCGCCTAAATCTCTCAAAGCTATGTGGCATGTGCCACCTGCGGTGACATCTCCCCCCGTGCCGTCCCCCAGGAGCGGCTGGAGACTCTGGACGAGAAGTACCTGACGCCGTGGCTGGTGCACACCCCACCCATGTCCAACCTGGCGCGTCTGTACGACAAACTGGTACTCGACGAGCATTACGCCAACCTGTATGGGCCGGCGGCCGTCCTGGAGACGCAGAAGGACTTCGATACCGGCTCCATTACGTCGTCACTGCCCTCGTACCCCGCCTACAAGGACAAGGACGTGAGTATCCGACGCACAACACGTGTATAGCGACAGTTATTAGAAACAACTACACAGTACACCGTGCTGACGACGAAAGGTTCGAGAAAAGGCGGTGAAATGTTAACGCAAATTGAGTAGTAATAGACAAATATATATTGAGACGGGTTACACAGCACATTGGGTTACACAACCACCCAATGTGCTGTGTAACCCGTCTCAATATATGTTAACGTAAATGTAAGTGAAATCATTTGCAGTTTACACAGCTCAAATTTGGTGAGGCCAATCACGCATTTTGGGATACCCTGATGCCCACGTCTCAGCCCATGTGCTCTGTTGGACCGCATCTCCTAATCTGTTCCCTGCCCCGCAGCGCAAGAGCTCGCTGGCAGCCGACGACGGCCACCTGGATCTGGAGCCGGGCTGGATGCGGCGCAAGTCGATCCTAAACTCGCCGAACGGCGACATCAAGCGCCGCCTCTCCTCGGCCGTCAACCTGCCGCTGCCAGAGGACGAGCTGGTGAGAACTTCGCTGATCGCGGGCCCAACGCGATTGAAATGGGGCAGGGAGTCACCACCCAGCAGTTTTCTGTGGCATATGCAGTTGGACGTATATGTATAATGTCGCAGGGTAGCTACGCACCTTAACTTACAGTTTTGTTAGTACCGTACCGTAGCGTAGTTTTAGCCTAAGGTATGCAGCGATATATCAACGTCCACCACCATGCCAAGCAGTGTTGGCGTGTGTCCACCGCTCGTTAGGAGTATTTCTCGCCTGACGCCCCGATCCGTGACCCGCAGGCGTGGCTGCGCCGGATCTCCGCGACCACTCCGGAGCTGCCGATGACGCGACCCTCGCTGAGCGACGCGCGTCGTCCGTCCATCATGGGCGACGGTCGGCGTCCGTCTCTGATCCCTCCCGACGGACTGGGCCTCAGCATGGGTCGACGCTCGTCCACCCTGCCTGCCGACGGCAGGACGGGCTCGCTGCAGCCGCCGCCGCTACCCGGAACCGGCGGCAGGCGCACCTCCATCGTCAACGACCTCAAACAGGGCTTCGCGCGCCGGCTCTCCGTGTTCGGAGCCACCGTCCACGATCAGAAGTAAGTTATCGCGAGCATGGAGCTCGTCAACGACCTAGGGTTCCTATTCACTGGATCATCAACGACCTAAAGAGAAATCTCATACATTATTATTTCCATTTCTCTGAACGAAAACGCGTCGAAAATCATCGTCTTATGTAGCATGTTCTAACCAAAACAAAGCAGTGTATGCGCAATGTTTGAGTAACACTTCAGCATGCAGCCGTGTTATGTCGCGTCTCGGGTCTGACTTCCGACCCGGCTGTCTCCGACAGAGACCCACAGGACGAGGAGAGCGGAGGTCGCCGCGACTCGGTCTTCCTCCGCTCACCGTCTCCGCAGACGGACACACAGCTGCTGCGACACGCCATCCGCGAGAACCCCTTCAACAAGGTATCCACGGCGTTCTCAGAGAAGGCAGTCGCCTATCGATGTGTGATGTTGAGGATATAAAGACCAGGCAGTGTTACATGTAGAGTTTTGACTTAGTGCTATTTCGCTGACGATGTCCCCGCCCCTCCGCAGCTGCACTTCCGCTACAACCCGAACCTGGTGGACGAAGAGGACCAGGAGGTGGAGACGCACCTGCGGCGGCGCCGACTCAACGCGCGTCGCATGTCGCAGATGGTGTTCCTGCCGCCGACGGCGCAGACCATGCTGGCCGGGCTGGCCGAGCAGGGCGAGAGTTCGGTGCCCGGCTCCGAGTCGCTGTCGCGCGCCAGCAACCACCGGCAGTCGCTGCGCATCCGGCGCTCCCTGCGCGAGACGCCGCCGCTACGCAGCCGCAGCAACTCCCTGCAGGTCAGGCCCGCGCTGCGGATAACTGGGGAACCAACATGTGCCTTGATGCCTGATATTTGATTTTATATCACTGCTTCGGTCACAAACACGATGAGACCTCTCTTTCAGTTATGTGAAAGTTGAAAATGATGCGTAGATGCTTGTTGAACTTCGTAGGGTGGCACTGAAGAAGTTGATTGACGCGTGATCCGTGCTCTGTTTACAGCCGACGTCACTTCAGCACGGCAACATTCCGTTTGTGTTCGGCCCCAAGATTACAAAGGTGAGGTGATCGCCATGCGACTTACCAACCGAGGTATTATTCGCCGATGCGTGTTTCGTTCAAACGGCTTGACACCTCTGAGAGCGTGCAGTACGAACGCCACACAGGTAAACATCCGACCAATGGATCATGGTGTCCAAGTTTTCCACTTAGCACCCTGATGACTAATTTGTGACTAATTTGTGTGTCGGTCTGCCGTCAGGCGCGCGGCACCGCCACGCCAGAGAGTGGCTCCACGGCCTCCCCGGAGCCGACGCGGCCCGTCGCCGGGGCCGGCGGCGGCCACGTGAACCCCACCTTCGTCATCACGGAGGAGTCGGACTTTGAGTCGGAGCCGGCCGGCCGGCAGTCGGGCACGGCGACGCCGCCGAGCCCGAGCCCTCCCGAGTCGGAGGGCTCCACGGCTCGCCGCTCCTCCCAGGAGTCCTGCAGCTCGCAGGCGACTCTGCCGGCCGCCACGGCGGAGGATGAGCCTCCGAGCCGGGGCGGCCGGACTGGAGCCGGGCAGCGCGGGCCGCCGCCGGAGCCGGCCCTGCCGCTGGTCACCCTGCCGACCATAGCCGTCACCGACGATATCGACGACACCCCGACGACGCCGACCGACGACAGCGGCGTCACCATCAGCAGACTCTGAGCGGGCAGCAACAGCAACAGCCCACAGCCCCTGAGGTGACTCATCAGCAGACTGTGGGGGCACCATCAGCAGACCGAGGTGACCCATCAGCAGACCGAGGTGACCCATCAGCAGACCGAGGTGACTCATCAGCAGACTCTGAGAGGACGCCATCGTCCAGAAGTAAACTCTGAGATCAGTAAACGCAGCAGCAGCCCTTCACGGTCGGAGTGACACCATTGCAGCAAGCTTTGAACGGTGGAAATAACAAAATAAGTGACTTCCAAGCCCGTATAACAATGAAAGGAACTTGGCGTCACACCCGCTGAATGCTGGTTGTAGCCAAAGCGGGGTCACACGACAAACACACCTAAACCCGTATCGAAGCTTCCTCCCCGTTTGGCAGCGACAACTTCTATATTGGGAACGGAACAATGAAATCGGCAGGCAGAGCCTCAACAAAAGATCACCGACTCGTGATCGCAGGCTATTAGATAATTTTATGTAGAACGTTTTATTCGTTGACATTTTCCGTCGATCTGTTTTCCTTTCAATGTGTGACCGCTGACCAAGAAGTTCTGTGACCAAAACATCGACTGTACCCTCGTGGCATAGTAGATACACTTCGGTAATTTTGTATGCGTGTTATTGTTCTGCTGTGTAATGTAGGTATCCATGCGTGCGACAAGCCATGAAAGGACGGATGCAGTTTTGTTCCAGTTAATCATGGACACGTTTATGACATATGCAAGATGCAACGATTGAATGAATTATGAACCATGTCAATCGGTCTTCGAATTGCCTTTCCCTGAACATGACTTGTTGTCATTGCATGACTTGATCATTCCGGACCCGTATTACCTACATGATTGCAATAGATGCGCTGTTTATTGCTATTTTGTGGTTCGGAAGTGCTCTTCCTCGTGATCGATCGTCGATAGCAGGAGCCGTGTTGTCCAGTGTGTGTCGAAGTTGATATCAGTCCATGAGGCAGTTCGCAACTCATTTAGAAGATTTATGAAACACGTGTCAACGACGTATCATGGGCGGACGTTCAGCGCCGAAGTGCCTGCAGGGAAACTTTATTTCCTCTTATGATTCCGTGTTGCAGTCGTTCTGATGGCAGTGCCTGGTTATAGTGCAAGTAACGGCAATGGTGTTATCATAGCTCGGTGACAGAGTTGTTAAGTGACGAATGTCTCCGACTTAACGAGTAACGAGTGCTAAGTATGAGTTTGATGTCTTGAAGTGGCAGGCGACGTTTCCCCGAGGTGCTCCCTGGTATGCAATATAAATAGATGATTTTATAGCGTGAGAGCGTGCCATATGACACGCTTCATAAGTAGTGAATCCGTCTCCGATGAAGTGTCATCAGGTGCCTTCAACTAAGACTGTTGTTTGTTACAGTTTTAAAGATATAAATATAAGGAATTTAAGAACCGAGTGTTATGCTTCACGCTTAATTGGTTTGCTAGCGTACAGTCTCTCTTGAACTTATGTAACCGCGCATCGGTGCGGTGGATCCACCACTAGCCCGACCGAGGAATGGCTCCTAAATTTGAGTCACCCAATTAATTGACATCCTCATCCATCCTGCCCCGGTAAATTGGCTAGGTGACTCAAATTTAGCAGCCCTTCCTCGGTCGGACTTGATGAATCCGCCGCACCGATACCCGGTATGCACTGGAGACTGCATTTACGTTCATTTGGGGCATTAGGGTACCCGACGCTACTGCAACGTAAGTTTTCAGTCAAGTCGTTATCTTCGTCGTAATTATTTCCCTGCCAAATTGGCATTCGTGGGGCCAATGGACATTCCACATTGCAGTAACACATTGTAATTGTAATTCTCAACGAAGATTTGGCTGTGGCCGAGCATCACAGCTAACATACACTGAAGTTCGTTTATCAGCCCAATCCACAGCCATATGTAGTTCGCTCGCGTCCCATGGGAGCCGCTAGGGAGCGTTGTGTTGTGTTCTGCTGTATCGGCTGGTGCCAAGTGCTGGCACGGTCAGACGTGAGGTGAACACATTCATCTACTAATGCATTCCAGGGCGAGAAGTAAACGTCGTTGCTTGCCTCTTCCGATACTCTTACTCGGGATAAGGCCTAGACTAGTACTTTACTAGAGAAGTAAACGTCGTTGCTTACCTCTTCCGATACTCTTACTCGGGACAAGGCCTACACTAGTACTTTACTATGGACTGGATGACTGGATACATCATCCGACCTCTAGCCAGCAGTCTAGCGTAACGATGGAAATGAAGTTAGAAATGATGACGTAGATTGCGCTTTATGGGGCGCCAGTGTCAGCTCAGAGAAATAACAGATCCGCTGGATCAGGTGGCGCCACCTGCGAACTACGTCTGCTCGCACCATTATTAGCTTTGGCCCAGCCACGACACTCGGGCTTCAAAATCGTAATCCCTATATTCGTCAGTTGCAAAGACTACACGAGACTACTATTGAAAGCAAGCTGTATTTCCACAGGACAACGGAATGGAACAGGCGCGTGAAGTGGAATTGAGATCGCGGCCGAACGGCACTCGGCAAATCTAGTACTCGTCTCCCTCGGCCTCGCCCTCGGCAGAGTCGATGCCGACCTCCTCGTAGTCCTTCTCGAGAGCGGCGAGATCCTCGCGAGCCTCGGAGAACTCACCCTCCTCCATGCCCTCGCCGACGTACCAGTGCACGAAGGCGCGCTTGGCGTACATCAGGTCGAACTTGTGGTCCAGGCGGGCCCAGGCCTCGGCGATGGCAGTGGTGTTGGACAGCATGCAGACGGCGCGCTGCACCTTGGCCAAGTCGCCGCCGGGCACCACGGTTGGCGGCTGGTAGTTGATTCCCACCTTGAAGCCGGTCGGACACCAGTCGACAAACTGGATGGTCCGCTTGGTCTTGATGGTGGCGATGGCGGCGTTGACGTCCTTGGGCACGACATCACCGCGGTACAGCATGCAGCAGGCCATGTACTTGCCGTGGCGCGGGTCGCACTTGACCATCTGGTTGGCCGGCTCGAAGCAGGCGTTGGTGATCTCTCCGACGGAGAGCTGCTCGTGGTAGGCCTTCTCCGCCGAGATGACCGGAGCGTAGGTGACCAGCGGGAAGTGGATACGCGGGTAGGGCACCAGGTTGGTCTGGAACTCGGTCAGGTCCACGTTCAGGGCGCCGTCGAAGCGCAGCGAGGCCGTGATGGAGGAGACGATCTGGCCGATCAGACGGTTCAGGTTGGCGTAGGACGGACGCTCGATGTCCAGGTTGCGACGGCAGATGTCGTAGATGGCCTCGTTGTCGACCATGAAGGCGCAGTCCGAGTGCTCCAGGGTGGTGTGGGTGGTCAGGATGGAGTTGTACGGCTCCACCACGGCCGTGGCCACCTGCGGCGCCGGGTAGATGGCGAACTCCAGCTTCGACTTCTTGCCGTAGTCGACGCTGAGACGCTCCATCAGCAGCGAGGTGAAGCCGGAGCCGGTGCCGCCGCCGAACGAGTGGAAGATCAGGAAGCCCTGCAGGCCGGTGCACTGGTCGGCCAGCTTCCTGATGCGGTCCAGCACGATGTCAACGATCTCCTTGCCGATGGTGTAGTGGCCGCGGGCGTAGTTGTTTGCGGCATCCTCCTTGCCGGAGATCATCTGCTCCGGGTGGAAGAGCTGGCGGTAGACGCCGGTGCGGATTTCGTCCACCACGGACGGCTCCAGGTCGACGAACACGGCGCGCGGCACGTGCTTGCCGGCGCCGGTCTCGGCGAAGAAGGTGCTGAAGCTGTCGTCGGAGGAGCCGAGCGACTTGTCCGAGGGGATGGTGCCATCGGGCTGGATGCCGTGCTCGAGGCAGTAGAGCTCCCAGCAGGCGTTACCCATCTGGCAGCCGGCCTGGCCGATGTGGATAGAGATGCACTCGCGCTGAAACGGAACAAAGACTCAGATCGACGGAACTGGCGACCGGTGGCATGCCATGCAATTCCATTTTCAATTGGGGCTCATCAGCACGCGCAGTGGAAGGGGAGAGGCGTTTTTGTCAAATAACGCACGCCGTAATCATTCCAATAACCCGCGCCGTGCTGGGGAGGAGCCGTCTTTAGCCCCCCCCCCCCCAGTTTTCGCGAACATCTAAAAAACGAATAATTTTTGGTGCAATTGTTCATATCATATAAGAATTTCAGACTCGGGCAGTTCAAGGTTAGGTCACCAGGTCACGTCAAGTGACCTTACCTCAGAAAAAGTTCCAATGCTCGCTGTAGCAGAAGGATCGCTTTGAAACTTTCAGCGAATGATAAGAGTAACGGGATGTAGGTATAAAATGTAATTCTCAGAATTTCGATATCTGTGACCCAAAGTCAGGTCAATTTCGCGACCTCTCCAATAAGGATACCCAAGTCAATGGGAGAAAAGGGAACTGCGCCTCTTTTGGATGAGCGTCGTTCTTAACACTCTCAAACATCGGTGATAGAAAAACACCAGCAGTTTTTTACAATGACTTTTGATAGATATATGCTAAAGCGGTGAAAACACATCGTGTTCAGCTTGACGATACGGATCGACTGATATGCAGCTTGACATTTTCCGGCCAGATCATGGCCCTGAGGCCTGACCTGAGGTCAAATTTTCAAAATGACCCTTTACGGTCAAATTATAATGTGAGATGCGGCGAATAGTTTATTCGACGCATCTCACAGAGGATCACGATACTTGCAAAAGTACCTAATCTCGGGACTCTCTTGAGTCATACTTGTTACAGACATTTTTCGTAAAAACGGCTATTTTTCACCCGCGCCCTGGTGGGGTCTGTTTATAACGCGACCTGGTGGGGGGGGGGGGGGCTATTTTTGCCCCCCCCCCTTCATATCTCCGAAACTACTGGACGGATCCGCAAAATTCAAACGGCGTTCGGTCAAATTTGTCGTATGGAACCAAATTTCATTGACCTTGGGGTCACCGATGACGTCACAGGTCACGTCAAAGATAAAATGTTTCACCGTTCACGGGTCTTCTAGAGAATGCGCTATACCCCGAGAAAAACGCATTTTGTCGAGAATCAGCGATAGGGCGTCAGTTGCCTAGTACATATGTTGCTATTAGAGGTCACTGACAATACCAGGTCAGGTCACAGGTCAGGTCACCAAGGGTCAGCACATGAACCCAACTTTCTTTACTAAGGTTGTGCGATGCATGTTTTATGCAATGGCCAATTTTTTATTTCCAACTCAATGGTGTTGGTTATAAGACCATCAGGTACGGCTTAGGTCACTTTCTGGTGAAGGTAAGGTCAAGGTCAGGTCAAAAAAGGTCAAATTTTAAAGTTGATAGTCTTGCATAAAATGGGTATCGATTCGATGCAGCTTGTCACGGGGAGTCTAATGGTGGTCTTTGTTTCGCGCTACGGGGTCTAGAATTGCTAAAAATTGAGTTTGAAAACTTGACGTCATCAATTTTGAACAGTTTTTTCGCTATAACTTGGCCAAAAAAGAAGGTATCGATCTCAACTTTGGTAGGTATGTGGATAGAAGGCGGTAAGGACTACCACATTATTCCGCTTTTTCGAAATTCAAAAAAAACTTTTCGGATTTTTTGGCTACTATATTAAAAAACCTACTTTTTGATTTTTGTGGATCAAAATCCAAAAGTTTCAAAAATCCGAGATAGCAGTTTTGTAGCCCTGTCAATTCTAAAGCTTTTGTGTGCCTATCATTTTTCTGTATTTGCAAAGCTTTAGGCCTGACAGCTCTTTCCGCGAAACCCTTTTTTGGGTCGAAAACGGCAGAACATGACGTCACTCTGACGTCATTTCCGGCCAACCTATCATAGCCTTTGGAAAAACTTTGGTCACAATGTGTACAATTGATGTCCGGGAGGGTACTGAAAGGTTGGTGACGATCGGCGCAGCGGTTCTGGAGATATATCGAGAAGTCTGGAGGGGGGGGGGGCAAAAAATAGCCCCCACCAGGGCGCGGGTTAAGTTGTTGCCCTATGGAGGCTAAGCCGTTGACCGGTAACACCCTTATCGTCCCGCTCTTCGGAGCCCTTCCAAGGTCGGTAGCAGCGCCCTCCCCTCCCTCCCTCCCTCCCGCCGACCGCGCGTCCGGCAGCTGGCAATCCAGTTTGAACGGCCGGCCCACAGCCGCTGGCGCCGCCCCGAGCGTAACGGCCGGCGCGGCGCCGGCCGAGCGGGCGCCATGTTGGGGCAGCCGGCCCAGCGGCGCCGGTCCGGAACTTCATTAAAATAACTTTTTTTCGAAAAAAAGAATGTTCCATTTGTTCCGAACAAGGTAAAATGAGGCCACAAGTTACGTTCATTCCGAAGTATCGTTCAATGACTAGCCTCTCATTCGGTCCCGAGTGAAGCACGTGGTTGGCGTCTGGCGACCCAGTCTCGCTCCCGTCTACCAGGGGCCTTTTCAGAGCCTATTCTAAAACTAATAAATGATGGATCTCTATGAAATACTGAGCAGGAAACTATTCGAAACCATGCATAACTGACTAAGCGTCGAGCATCCTTACAAGACGACCCCTGAATCTCAATTCTCATGTGTTGTTCGATCAAGTGGTTTACAAAAGCACGGTGCAGATTATTTCGACCTGTCGTGCTCGTTGCTAAAGTAGAACATGAGTTCATACTACAAATAAAAAAAAACGTTAACGCGGATGAGGGAGTCGAATGATTCTAGACGGCGCTCTAGCATACAATGACGACAATGTAACCCAGCCACACCCTGAAAAAAAAAACGAACCAATGCTGATGCATGATTTGAAATGAGAGCTTAACCGCCAAAAGTAAGACGTTTACATACTTTTTTATGAAAACTTACGCAAACAATACCAAAACTCACCATGTTGCTGATTTGGTGTGCTGTGGGGTGAAGAAGCAGAACAAAGAGACGCTTCCCTGGCCAGGCGGTGCTACGGCGCTAGGCGGACGGAAACCCTTCTCTCGCGTGCGCCGCGTTGCCGGCTGCTTTATAACCTCCGAGCCCGGGGCGCCCGCCGCGTCCGGCGCGCTCGCCGCTGATTGGCTGATTGCCGGCGCGCGCGGCGGGACGGAGGGCAGTGCGGCGCGGCGCGGCGGGCCGCGGCAGGGCGTCGGCCGGCCGGTCACAGACAAATCGAACAATCGACCGTCGTCGGCGCCGACGACTCACGGTGACCGCGCCCCGGTCAGGGGAATGTGAGTCACACTGCGCTACCGTCTGAGTCTGAGTCAGCGCCGATCGACATCATCAGACGCAGTCCTTGGGAGCCCCCTGCCCCACGTCCCCTTCATATGCTATGACAGAACGGCCTGTCATAGCCTGTCATGTCATTCATATTGCCTGTCACAGACATTTGGCGAGAGTTGAGAAAGGCCCCAAAGATTTCGTGTCACGCTTTGAATGAAAATTATGTGTCAGCAGACTCCAAAACTTGTGAAAATCAGCTATAAAATGTAATAAAGAACCAGCTAGCAACATGGACTGAATCACAGCAATGACATTTCCGAGTCTGGAGTCTTGAAGATTTTGGCGACTGCGACTCTGACTCTTGTTTGAACTGCACGCTCCAACCGAGTCTGACCTCACAGACGTTCTCCGAAAGGTACCCCCATTTTTTCCCGACTCGAAAATCTCATCGGATCTGCATCGATCTCAGGGGGTGCCCGGTCCGAGGTTGGGGGGGGGCAAGCTGCCCCGCTTGCCCCCCCCCCCCTGGCGACGCTAATGCGCCAGTGTCTCAATCCGCGGAAGAATCTTATTGTTATTTGGCTTTTATTATCTGCATGTTTTCACTTACCACGTCATTGTCATTGAGCAGAAAGAATAAGTCGGCATCAGTGGTCCAAATCTAAAGAAAAATATGAATTCGGTTGAGAGCTAAGCCGGGTCGGGATGGGAGGGGGCATGTTCGAGCTTCGCATCCCCCCCCCGTCTAACTCGGATCCAATGGCGGCGACACGATCATTTTCGCCAGTGGGGGCAGGGCAAGCTTGAGGTGACTACTGTTGTATGACACCCCGATCTGCAGAATTCAGGAGCACCTTGCCCGGTGCCCCTATAGCCGTTGACATCCAAAATTGTCCAGATGTAGGAAAAGTTATGGAAATAAAGGAATTTCTTTGCCATCATCACATCACCACCGCTTTGCATTGGAGTTTTGTAGCCTTGTTTGCATCATCACATCCTATCCTATCGGGAATATTGCACAGGTCTTGTTCCCTTTCCAACTTCAGCCAAGTTTTGTCGGGGGGCAAAATCATAGTCTTGCCCCCACGGCCTCCTGTCAGTGGGGGCAGTCTGCCCCCACTGCCCCCACGGTGGCGCCGCCCTTGCTCGGATCCACGTCGCAAGACGCGATAAAAGGGTATTCGAAAGCGTCCAAAGTCATAAGAAGTTATCGCGTTTATGTTTGGAGCAGTTCGAAGGTTTTTCGAACCAAAGGTCATCGAAGGACTGACAAACCGGCGCATAACGCAGGAACAAATAGGTGCAGCTACAGCGACGTGCAGGAAAACGCACTCGATGGCTCTTTCAAAGCTCTTTTCTCAGATAGGTATGTCCTGATGAAAACGGTGTTTACCGTTTTAATCTCCAGACAAGTACTGACAAGTGGGTAAGGTCTCTCAAACTTGATATTTTTGCGGAAAGTGTATTTTGTCGGCACCGTGTTTTCTCATCGATGATAATAACCATAATTTGACCGTTGACATGCAATTCGCACGTCATGTGTAACGTTACTTCTGAATAAGTAGACAGGTTGCAGGGTTAGCCGGCAGATAACGTTCATAAATCATACATCCAGGTGCAAAACGCAGCACGCTCGCCTCGTTCTACCTTTGTTCTCCTCCCCGAGTCAGAGCCACAGGCGAGTCACCGCTGTTCACGCGGACATCGACCGAGGTTGCAAAATGCCGCTAGTCAAAATCCACTCAATCGTGGAGTGTTTACACAACCTGCGTGTCCACACCTCGATTACCGCAGGGGCGCAGTAGTGGCCCGCCTGCTAGAGCTCGAGCTTCCCCCAGCCCCCAGCCACCACGGTCAGGTATAGAACCCACTACTGCGGCCACCGCTCCTTAGTCACGGTTACGAGGCAGCGTGTTTGAGTGGTGCCTGCCTACGCGACATAACCGCCTCAATTAGCTCCGGTTACCAGGAGGGTAGGCGAGTGCGGGGCGGCTGGTTCGATGGTGGAGCGGTGCGGCGGCTGGGCGACGGACCAGTGCGTGGAACCCCGGCACACCGACACCGACGCAAAGGGTGGCGGTGGAGAGGGGGAGGTGACGACGGCATCGGTGGAGTATTTTCCTGTAGAGTGAATGGGGCGAGACGTTACCAAAACTGGCGATGTTGCTGCCTAGAATCGTTGGAAATGGGCTACCTACCTGATCAGCGATAGGAGTTAGGACAGTGGTTCAATCGTTACACGAGGAGGGGATGACTTTTTACGCCCCCCCCCCTAATTCGGCTGCAGGGCCCAGCGCGACAGGCGGTATGCGGCATTAGGAAAGGCATTATAAACAATGAAGAAAGCTCCTCGATCGTTATTAGGGTCAGGATAGGTCATCTAAGGTCAAACTTTCGCGAATTCGACATCATTGGACCAACTGGCTCAAACTTCTTGGCACTAACAGTGCTACAACATCGCGGACAAAAAAATGATCTCTCTTTCGAAGCTCTTTCACTGATGCGTATTCAGATTTAACCCTATGCCAAGGGGATAAGCCTCCAGCATCCACAGGAACCGTAAGTAAATGACGTTTACGTGCAAACGTTATCTGCGTTTACCTTTGGCACAAAGCCAAATGACTTCACTAGTACAATCATGTTTCTCTCGTCGATAAGCATCACATTATCTCAATACTTTTACCCCCGAGCCCTGCTGGTGTTTGGACAGCCACCTGCGGTTTTTCGCGAATATCTATAAAAAACACCGTTTTAGCACACCTTATCATGCATCTTTTCTGCATGTGTTGTGAAAATTTCGGACCAAGGTCACTTAAGGTCAGGTCACCATGTCACGTCAAGTGACGTCACCTCATAAAACGTTTCGATACCTGCACATTATACATAAGTACACCGAACGACCGATCGCTTTGAAACTTCCAGCGATTGAAAAGAGCAACAGCATGTTCTTACAATTTACAATGTTCCCAGCTTTTAGCTGCACTTCCATCACACATGAGTAAAGAATAAAGGCTCATTTTGTTATTTTACCATTCTGGTTACTTTTTCTTACAAGAGTAGGTACAGAGCAGAAGTGTACCTAACACACATGAACGGATAGCAGGCACTGCTGGGTGGTCCGTCTTACCCCACGTTTTTTCTTGTCTGAGTTTTTGAAATGTTCCTCTTTAAGAGCATCCACCACCTACAGGGTGGAAAGTAATTACGCGAACATGTATTTTCTTACAATTTTGACCGTCAGTGGAGCATTTTTATGAGTACGGGCTGTCATGGAACATAATTGGTCGTGTTTGTTGTCGCCTCATCTACCAAAAGTGACCTAACTTTGAACAATGACCTGGAAGGTCTTAAACACCTCTCGACTTAAAATGGTGCAGACACCATACGCTGCACAAGACCGAAATGGGCAAAGAGCTCAATTTGGAGCTGCCAGGGAAAGCGTTTGTGATTATTTTCGCTGGACTGGCGGAGAAGGGATTCGTAGCGGTCTCAGCACCAGCATTGCACAATTATACGTTTTTTTTTTAAACATAATAACACTTGAGAGGACTTAAAAAGCAAAGCCGTCCGCGGCAGCAACCCCTCGGCGAATTCTGTCGCTGGGCGGGTGGTCACCATGTCGGCGACAAAACGACGCCAGTCGACCCGAAAACTGGCAAAATAGCTTACTCTGGCCGGGTACCCGATCTAGGATATCACGATTAGCACATTAATACGCAAAAATTCGAAAATTAAGTCGTACAAACCCTCGGGATGACCAAAATTCACGAATTAACAGCAGAATTGTTAATTGAAGCTTTTCAAAGGCAATCAAAGATGGACAGAGGAGGACAGGCAGCTGGATTTGTGGTTGGGTGAGACATCTGTGAAACTGTTTCATCCGTCAAACCTGCAGAACAACTGCTCTGAGGGCTGCTGTTGCGTCCTATGTCCCGTCCGTCCCAACCTTCAAACATCCGGCAAAGGAACACATCAGTGGGTCACGAGCCCCCGGGTGGTGTCAGACTTGCGTGTAGCGCTAAAAAAGGTCACTTAAAATAAAGTATACAACCGGTGGAACATCCTCCAAGACGAGTGTCTCTGTCTAATCCACCGTGCAACGAAAGGGGCAAAATGACTGAGCGCACTTTTGTGCCTGACGCAAAGAAACTGCTCTTCGTGATTGGTGAAATCCTTACTTTCACGGCCAACAAAACGCAATACTGGTGCTGTGAGAAACTGTTTTTCTTCAGGACATACAAAAGCTGATCTGTGAAACGCCTGGGCCTCAATTCGATTAAAACTATCCAGATGACTCCTCAGGAGACCGTCTAAAAGCTGCAAGGAGCCACCAATACCGATTACCTCACTGGACAGCTCCATAAGGTGTGGGCTGAGCTTTGGCCAACAGATCTTCACATGCTGATGTAAATCATGCCGGAACGCCTATGTCAATGCATCGCAACTAGATAAGGATAAAGTAAAACATATATTGTTTATGTCACCGCCGTTTTTTTTTCATTACTAGAAGACGAAAAAGTATGTTCGCGTAATTACTTTCCACCCTGTAGATGTCTTTAATTTGAAATTTAGTCGTTACACATATCAACAGAGGAAGGATTGAGCATTCCGAAGACTAGAAATAATATGAATTACGAGAGCAGTGTAGCAAGATATGCGGCCTCAAACCTTAGCTGGTCCGTCTTACCCCACCTTCCCCTACAGCGCGACGATACGGACCAATTGGTATGCAACAAGACCTTGGCCGGTCAGGTGGCCAGCCATGACCTGAGGTCTAATTTTCAAGTTGACCTTTCAAGGCTAAATTATGGTTCGTCCGATGCGTCTCGACGAGAGGAACACGATGATGATAAAAGTAAGCTCGCACAAAATACAATCAAAAGTTATTGC
This sequence comes from Amphibalanus amphitrite, assembly GCF_019059575.1. Lineage (NCBI taxonomy): Eukaryota > Metazoa > Arthropoda > Thecostraca > Balanomorpha > Balanidae > Amphibalanus > Amphibalanus amphitrite. The sequence goes on along the minus strand of NW_024882333.1, from coordinate 295,550 downwards.
AGAAAAACACCTCCCGCAAAAAAACGTCTTTTCAGTTTTTGTCCCCTGTAGGCTAAACCGTTGACCTTCGGTCAAATCTGAGAACAGTCTGCAGAAAGAACGTTAAAAGAGCTATCGAATGCGCTTTTCCGTGGCGCTGAATATAGCTCTATCCGTTCCTTAGCTAATGCACCGGCTTGTCAAAAACTGTAAGTTTGGCCCGAATTGGCGAAATTTTACCTTCGATGACCTCTGGTGACTTTTTTTTTATAAATTTAGTCCGAACCTTTTAATGGGAAGGATTCACAAGGACAGAGCCACCGCTAAGCGAAGCTTGTTGCGATGACCCTGCCCTCTACCCTCCGATCGCGCAATTCCGATTCTATGGCAGAATTTAGAGTCCAGAGTTTAACGTGCGCACAAAGCCGCACACGGCCGGTCCCCTCGCTGACTTCGCCTGGCTACGGCCTGCCACCAACCGCAACCATACCTGTCAGGAGGCCCATAAATGTCGAGCGCCCGTCGCGCTTCGAACCCGGACTGTTATAACCGGGAACGCGTGCTCTCACCACGCGGAGTCCAACGCTCTAACCAACTGAGCTACGGGACCGGCTAAAACCTAAAAAGACTTGACCTAAAAAGTGACCGAAGTAATTTTTTCATTACTTTTGACGCTCACTAAGGCGTGTCGTAACGTGGCCCAAGAACCATGTTAGAAGGGCGTGGAAGTCTAGGAGCCCCAGCGGGGCGCGGGTTAAACGGTCATTGGTAGACCCTAGGGGGGGGGGGGCATTATACAAAGGCGGCAGAACGGGGAGGGCACCTGGGCAACGTGCCCCTTTCATTTTGGCATTTTAACATTAGCCCTATGGGCGTTGCATGGAAAGAATGGGACCAAAAGTCGGCAGTGCCACCCCCCCGGCCCCCCCCCTTAACCCGCGCCCTGCTGGGGGGGGGGGTGTTTGAACACCCCCCCCCCCCTTGTGGTTTTTCGCGAATATCTCAAAAACGGCGGCGCGGAGCGCCGCCGTTTTTGGTACACCTTATCATACATCAATTCTACACATGTTGTGAAAATTTCAGACCAAGGTCATTCAAGGTCAGGTCACCAGGTCACTTGAAGTGACCTCACCTCATAAAAAGTTTCAATGTCTGTCATAGCTACACCGAGTGACCGATCGCTTTGAAACTTTCAGCGATCGCTAAGAGCAATAGCATGTACAAAATGTATATCTCAGAATTTTGATATCGATGACCTAAGGTCAGGTCAATTTTGCGACCTCCCCATTATAAGTCAATGGGAGAAAATTGAAATGCGCCTCTTTTGGACGAAAGACATTATAAACACTCCCAAACACCGAATTACAAGTGGTTTAGACACACTGAACATGAAAATGGTGTCCGTGACCCTTGTTTATGCCCTGAGGTCATCTTAGGTCACGAATGGTATCTATCAGTTTTTCGCAAATAACTTTTGATAGAGGCATGCTAGAGCGATGAAAACGCCTTAGCTGTGTTCAGCTCGACGATACGGATCGACTGATATGCAACATGACCCTTTCCGGTCAGGTCATGACCTTGACCTGAGGTCAAATTTTCAAGTTGACCTTTCAAGGTCAAGTTATAGTTCATTCGATGCGTCTTGACGAGAGGAACACGATGCCGGTAAAAATAAGCTCGTACAGGGCTTGGGTCAAAAGTTATTGCAGAAAAACTGTTTCCGAAAAAATCGGCTATTTTTGCAGTTTTTGCCCCCTGCAGGCAAAACCGTTGACGTTAGGTCAAATCTGAGAGAATTACTCAGAAAGGGCGTTAATAGGGCTATCGAATGCGCTTTTCCGCGGCGCTGTAGCTCTATTGGTTCCCGAGTTATGCGTTGGCTTCTTGGAAATTTTTGACATTCGACCTGGAAATCGGCGAAATTTTGCCTTCAATGACCTCTGGTGACCTGACCTTTGACCTGACCAAAAAATTGACCGAAGTGATTTCGTCATTATTTTTGACGCTCTTTCGAACGCCGCCTTCCGCGTATCGCTACGTGGCCCAGGAGCCGAGTTACAAGGGGGGGGGTGTTCAAACACCCCCCCAGCAGGGCGTGGAAATCCAGGACCCCCAGCCGGGCGCGGGTTAACTGAAGGTGTTCCGCCGCTACTGGCATTACACTCAGGCAAATGCTCCCCACTCAAAGCTCAAAATCAACAATTGTCGTTAGAATAGAGAGAAAAATTAAAACTTCTGTTAAAAAAAAATCGCTTAAAACCGCACGGTAGTGCATAAGGAATCGATATCTGATGAGCTCTTGTGATTTGGAGAAACTGTATCGGGGTATGCCGCTCCGCAGCCTCTGAGACCGCCTTTCTGGATCCGCCTATGTAAACGGTTTACATGAATTGAAAAGTCCACACTCATTCCATGCCATAACTCATAACCTAAACGGAAATGGCCGTCGTGTTCGACATTGATCGGTCCGTATCGTTCAGCTGAACACATCCAATTCGTGTCCATTGCCCTAGCATGTCTCTATTCAAAGTTATCGTCAATTAACTACTAGTTAAACTTCATGACCTAACGTGACCACTGACCATTGATCTCAGGGGCTATGACCTTCGCCGGATCTATCGGTTTTCTAATAAGCCACGGCCAAAGAGGGGATTCGGTGCCCCCCCCCCCCTTCGCCGTTTCGCCCGCGCTTGAACTGGAGCTTCGCGGAAAACACGAAGGTATGCGCCATTAAAGTTGCAGCGACTAGCGTCCGCTGTAAAGGTCTGAAGTAAAGTGGCTGCCCAATGTACGGGTTCAGTTTCTGGTGGATCACTTCACCAAAGATTATCGCAGGGCCACCGTTTTGGCATCATCGTGTTAATAAATCCCGCGCACCGTAGGGGGGGGGGGGGCGAAACGCCCCCTGTCCTTTTCCGTCGATATCTCCTAAACGGCTAGAGATATCGCCACGAAATTTTCAGGACCCCTCCGGGCATCAATTTTACACATTGTGACCATTTTTTTCAGAGGCTATGATAGGTTGGCCACAAATGACGTCAGAATGACGTCATGTTCTGTCATTTTCGACCGAAAAAAGACCTTCGCGAGAAGACCTGTCAGGCCTACAGCTTTGAAGATACATAAAAATGATCAAGACATAAAAGGTGTAGAATTGACAGGGCTACAAAACTGCTATCTCGGATTTTTGAAATTTTTGAGTTTTGACCCCTAAAAATCAAAAAAGCATTTTCATGGATATATTAGCCAAAAAATCCAAAACATTTTTAGAGTTTCGAAAAAACGGAATATATGTGATAGTACCTACCGTCTTCTATCTACATACCAAATTTCAGATGGATACCTCGTTTTTTGGCCAAGCTATAGCGAAAAAAACTGTTCAAAAATGATGACGTCAAATTTTCAAACTCAATTTTTGGCAATTCTAGACCTCGAAAAGCAAAACAAGGACCACCATTAGACTCCCCGTGACGAGCTGCATCGAATCGATACCCATTTTATGCAAAAATATCAGCTTTGAAATTTGACCTAATTTGACCTGACCTTAACCAAAACGTGACCTAGGCTGGCCCCAAAGGCTGCCTAACTCACATAATCGCATTTGTCATGTAAAATGGACCATAAAACATGTATCACACGACACTTTCATATTGTGACCCCCGGTGACCTGACCTCGCTGTGACCTGACCTGGTATCAGTGACCTCAGATAAAGAACGATATTGCGAAAAAACGCAAACCCGCAAAAAACGCGCGCAAAAAAACGCATAGTGCAGGCCTTTAAAGTCGCCCATTGAATTATTGCGAGTAACGTGACCGACCTGGACCTCGAGACCTTTATGAAAAATTTCAGATACCTTATCAACTTGAGAGTCTCGGAGAACTCGAGAGGTTACCATGCGCTTTGAATTTTATCTTCCTGTATGAGTTTCCCCTAGTACTGAGAACGTTGTGAGGTTGCGACATTTAGGACCGTGCAGAGATTTACTCAGGGCGTCATAGAGTGGTGACCTAACCCGCGCCCCGTTTTGGGCTCTGCCGAGCAACGCGCCCTGTTGGGGGGGGGGGGGGAATTTGCCCCGCCACCCTAAGATCTCGAGAACCACGCAACCTAGCGACAAGCGGCAAAGGGTGTTGGATAGCCCTATCAGGGAACTACCTTGTGATCCAATTTTATTGACCTAAGTCAAACCGATGACGTCACAGGTCAGGTCAAAGGTCGAATTTTCACCGTTTACAGGCATTTCAAGAAATGCGTTGTAAAATCGAGTAAAATGCATTTCATTGAAAATCATCGATGGGAAAATGTTCTTCAAACACATATTTTGCTATTTGAGGTCACTGATACCAGGTCAGGTCACAGAGGTCAGGTCACTGGGGGGGTCACAATATGAAAGTGTCGTGTGATACATGTTTTATGGTCCATTTTACATGACAAATGAGATTGTGTGGGCCAGGCAGCCTTTTGGGCCAGCTTAGGTCACGTTTTGGTCAAGGTCAGGTCAAGGTCAGGTCAAGGTCAGGTCAAGTCAAGGTCAGGTCAAATTAGGTCAAATTTCAAAGTTGATATTTTTGCATAAAATGGATATCGATTCGATGCAGCTCGTCACGGGGAGTTCAATGGTGGTCTTTGTTTTGCCCTATGTGGTCTAGACTCGCTAAAAATTGGGTTAAAAAATTTAACGTCATCATTTTTGAACAGTTTTTCACTATAACTTGGCCAAAAAACGAGATATCGATCTGAAATTTGGTATGTATATAGAAGAGCACAGGGACTATCACATATATTCCTTTTTTTCGAAATTCGGGATTTTTTTGGATTTTTTAGTTTTTCTAAAAAAACTATTTTTTGAAATTTTGGGGGTCAAAAACCCAAAATTTTGAAAATCCGAGATAGCAGTTTTGTAGAGCCGCTTTTTGTCTACTAGACCATATAAAGAACTTTGAAATTGCTTGGTAACTGTAGATTTGGTGAGCGTTTCAAGATTGCATGTTTTTTTGCTCATTTTTGCTCGAACATGACCTCAGTTTGACCTCAATAACTCCTGACCTAAGGTGACCTAAGACTTGAAATTCGTTTTCTTGCTATTCAAGAAAAACCACAGGGGGGCAAAATTGCCCCCCTCCAACGGGGCGAGGGCTAACCTGACCTGGAAATGCGTTTGGCATAATATCGGGCTCAAATCAAATGTCAAAGTATGCCAACTTTCAGCTTTCTATCGCCGATGCGTCCCAATCAAACAATCGCGAAAAAGACGTTAAGGGGTGACATCAATCCATCCCCCGGCCAGGATGTGTGGATGTGTTAATCTTCGTCTGTATTGTTGTTTTGCCAGCCGCCAACGCACAGGAGGGTCCGTTGGACCCGTCCCTAGCCGTTGGCCCCCGATCAAGCTAGAGCTGCAAGAGCTTCGCGGAAAAGACGAGCGTGTTGCCCGCGACGGAAGGAAGCCGATGCTACCCAATTAAAGGTGCTAGGACAGGAGATAGATGGTGGCACGGTCTTCTCGGGCTTCGTGTGACCCTTTCTTGCCAACTGCCAGCTGGCTCAATAGGAAATTGGAAGGCAAACGATAAGCTGCCTCCAGTCTCGAAGCCTCTGCCACCGAATGAGAAAGGCACAGGCCATCAGTATAACATAATACAAATCAAGAGAGGAAACGGAAGAAACCCAGGCTTTTGTCAATAGCGATTTACAGTAGGAAGAACAAATTCTTACTTTATTCACACCGAAAATAAAATACCCCACTACATACAGGCATGTACACATGCGGCAAGGGTAGGCGAGAGCAATTACCTTCCTCGTAAACCTTTCTATTTATTTCCAAACCAAAACGACCAATAACGAGCTCAAATGCAGAGATTATTTTATGCCACAGATCGCGCCTGATGATTCTGTTCAGCAATCCGAGCCTGCCGGCCACCAGCCCTCCCCAGTCGGCGAAATAAGCACGCAACAAGACACGAACACTCACACCCACACTGAGGTAAGAAGACGACGCCACGCGCTCGGCACTCACCACACCGCACGCTCACTGCCATCTGGCGGCCGAGTCCACAGTTTCGAGTGACGGCTGCCGTCACCAGGCGGCCGGCGAGCCGCGAGAAGACGAGTCGGCTGGCCGGCGCCGGCGGTCGAGACCGCCCGTCGGCCGCCTGCCGGACCGCCCAGCACTGCCCCCTCCGTCGGTCCGTCCCCGCACTCCGTCCCAGCTGTCCCACTCACCGCTCCCGGCTGTCCCGTCCCTGACCCTCCGCCGTGGCTCCGGTCGTGCGCCGTGCCGTCCCCTCCGTCCGCCGTCCGTCTCCGTCCGCGCCGTCCTCCGCCCTGCGTCCGTACGTCGGTCCGTAGTCCGTCGGTTCGTCGGTCGTCGGCACGGTCCTCCTGCCGCCGTCGCGCGCCGGGCCCCGACTACTAGCCAGCGACCAGGGGCGAGCGGCGGCCGGTCCGCCCGGCCCCGGCGATCGTCCTATCACAGCGCAGTTCCACGGGGCCGCCTGCAACACGTTCAACGACATCAAACACGGGACCATCCTCCGAGCTGCTTCATTTCCGGCCAACGCAGCACGCATGTTCCACAGCCGATTTAACACTCAGCGGAGCCGTGAAAAAGAAACCACGCGATAAATCTAACGGGAGGTTCACCAACCCGGAATCACATTGGGGTACCTACCAGCGTGTTCGCGATCAAAGGAGACTAAAAATTTCAGCACCGTTGCTAATTCACCGGTCGTCATGTTTCCGTGCGTTGACACATGGTTGACGGTACAATATACAGGGGTCGGACGGGGCCGGGATCGGCGCACGGGACCCGCCTGCCGCCACCGCCGGCTGGCCGGCTGGGAGGACACGCACCAGTGCAGCAGGTCCTCGGGCCGGCAACACCACTCAGCACTCCTCTTGACTCCGCCGCACGCAGCGCGCCACCTTCTTCTTAAAATTGGGAAAGTCCTCGCGCCACTCTTTCTGCAACGGAACAAAGAAATGTCGGTTAGTATCAGATCACAATCCCTCAAAACCAGGCCGCAGGTCAATCAATACTATTCCACAGGTTTGATAACTGCCCACAGTCCGTCAATATCAGTCCGGCAAACAACACAGGTCCCTTGATCCACAGCGTCTATCATAAAGGACTTCCAAGCTCGACTGGTGCTCGGCTTGGTCAGAATTCACATATAGGTTGACTTTACCGAGTGCCTATCGAGTCAGAGTAAACGCAGAGGGGACGCGACCGTCAAAATATCCGTTCTGAGACGACGACACGCAGTGGGAAACCTAACCAAACTTCTTCCGGTAGCATAGCGAACTACGATTGTGACCCTGAGGCTAACACTTTAGCACGAACAAGAAAGGTCTTTCGTCTTATACCTGTCTAGTACCTAAAAATACAAATAAAACTTCGTTCGCAAAAGCATCCACCGATACCTGGCATAAATTATCTCGAAAGAACTTGGTTTGCGCCTCGTCTCTAACAGCTTATTGTCTATCTAATTAATCATAAAAGTTAATCGTCATGGGTCAGTAGGTCAGGAGCGAACAGCTGCGAGTTACAGTTGCCCGCCCTGATCCGTTAAAAACTGGCTACTCCAGCTATGAAGTCACACTGGTGACCTGAATAGATCCTGTTTATCAAAAGCATGACCGCCAGACAGCACTACGTGCATGATACTGAGAATTTGGTTAAAGAAATTCATGCGATGTTGCATTGGAAGAGAATTACGTAGGGGAGAGTGGGGTTATTTGGCCGCTTTTTTAGAAAACGATGTAACTAAAAAATGACAACACATTTCTGCATTTTCTCAACGCTGACAGGTGTGGCATACATTTTACTTTACTGGACAGTAAACTTGAAATGATATAGTAACTACTTATATTGAAATTGTGACGTATTACAAAGGCCTGCAAAGCGGCCAAATTGCCCCACTAGCAGTGTTATTTGGCCGGGGGTGTGGGGCAATTTGGCCGGTGTTAGTTTGAGGCCATGATTTTTGTTATAGGCGAGTCAGCTTCACATTCAGCAATGACGCGTGTCTTACGACGCATTTGAAGCATTTTGGAGGTTGACTCAGCCGTCACAGGGGTCGAAAATAGTCAAAATAGCGGCTCTAGATGCGACGACAGTTTTTTATGCATAACTTTTGAAGTAATCAAGCTAGGCCAAAACTAAAAGTACCATCGTAATTCTCTCGTCATTCCGCATCGAAACATGTATGGGTTGACCTCGAGAGGTCAAGGTCAAAGGTTGGCTTCAGGTCACGTTACCTCAGGTCGCTTGACCTCAAGGTTACGTGAGTCATCATGTCATCATGTATATCATGTATATCATTCGATGCGCCTTGACGAGCTGAACACAATGAGACCATTTGCGCGGCTGTATCTTTTTTCTGTAAGTATTTATTAGCAAAAAAAGCGTTAGGTAACCGTTGATGACGTCACATGCCCTTACAGCTGTCCAATAGGAAATATGGCATCAAGGTAGTCAAAGTTGGTCATGAATTATGTCCTTTATGGTATAATTGACCATGACAACACGGCCGTCCCAGCATAGTGACTCTGAGCGCACCGGCCAAGTTGCCCCGCTAGACCCGGCCAAATAACCCCACATTGTCATTCTGAAAATTTTTGTCTATAAAGTTGTCATGGCTGTACAGAACTAGATGAAATTGTTCTTGGAACCGCTGAACACCCTCAAGAATGGCGCTATAATGTTAGAATTCGTTTACAGCCCAAATACTACATGTTATACAAATTTTTAAACGGAAGTAAATGTTACCATTTTCTAACGAAATTCACGTTTTATTAATTTTGAATAAAACTAAAAGGGGGTAAGTTTTGAAATTTGTCCTCGAGTTAGTTCTGCCGATGACAAATGAATAGAGACCAAAGTTATTTCATTCACTTTTATCAGCTTTCGTGCAGGTGGGGGCGGCCAATTTACACCACCGGCCAAATTACCCCACTCTCCCCTAGAGTTTTAGCGAAACACCTCCGCCATTTTATTTCTACGTTCTCGTTGCGCACAGCATACTGCCGTCGGTCCGACCCCACAGCACCGACAGAAATGGCGGTGTCCGTCCGTCAGCGCCTGGTAAGTTAGTGAGCGGTAAGTACCACAAAACAGACGGTGGGTGGTTCCCCATTTACCGCTTCCCGTGACCCGGCGGCGCCTAACGGTGCGGCCGGCTCGCACAGCGCACTCCTCCACACTCCGGCCCGGCGCTGCGTGTGAGTCGGACTCTGCTCGACCTTGCGCGTCAATCGTCCGCGTGGCCCGGTGAGGTGTTTGTCCAGTCGGGAGGGGCGAGGCGTGCGGGGGAGGCATGCCAAGACGGTCGGTAGTCTCGCCCCCACTGTCAGACGCAAACACCGCCGCGTGACATGGCATCCTGGCGTAACGGTGGATTGTGTTCCGGAGACTTCAGTGTCAATTCTGACGAGTGTGAGAGAGTGACGGTGGCGTTCCATTCAGTGTCCAGTGACGATAAGCAGGTAACTGAAATGACATCCGAGTGTCTGCGGAAGAAGGCGGAGCTGATGGTATCCGGCCGATAGCGGCGGGTGTGACGGGAACAGTGGTGACAGTTCAGAGTGGCGAATGATAGTAACCGGCTCATTGGTTCGGTAACCTGACGGAAGGCCACGGTGGACAAGCGGCACTGGCGGAGAGACGCATGGACGACCGAGACTGAAAAGGGGCGGACAAGGAAGGGAGCAGAGACTGAGCAGGAACGGCCAGAAGAAGCAGGACAGACAAGAGCAGAAAACGAGCAATGAACAGGTCCAAAGACAGCGACCTCGCAGTTCATAAAGCAAAAGGTCTCTACTTATCCTACACAACATTCGAAAAAGCAAAGGTCGGCGTTAAGCCATGCGAATAAGGACGAAAAATGCGAACAACTGATACATGTTAGACAGCTGGGTCTGTCAATGTGGTGCTACGGCCTTGTAACTAGTTGGCATAATATGGCACAGCCCCCGACACAGCCTTACACGTGTGTGCTGCGTCCAACCCACAGACCGATCAGCGTAGTTCCGAGTGTATGAAGTGGTCCGTGCATCAGTGTACCGACAGAAATGGAGAGCAAACGCGACACGATAACGGTTCGATAGACCGGCGCGGCGGCGACTGAGTCAGGCCGGTACGTGTCAATTTGCGCTGGGAGCGCCGATAGCGTGCCATCAGTCGACCGAGGAGGCGCGCAGAGTGACAGTGGAGGCGGCGGACCTGTCTGAGAGTGTGTAGTGTGTTTCGGTTGGTGTCGGAGGAGTCATGCAGCGGGCTCCGGCGCTGCGGCGCACCGCCGGCCGCCGCTGTCGGGACGAGCTGGACAGCGCCGTCGGCGGCGCGCTCAGCCCCCAGGAGCAGCTGTTCCGCGCCTGTATGAGCGGCGACCGGCGGCGGGCGGTGCGCGCGCTGGAGCGCGGCGCCGACCTCAGCGCGCCGCTGATGGCCGTGCCGCTGAAGGGTCGGTGGCGCGGCGTCACGCAGTTCCGACCCAACCTGCTGCTGCACGCTGTCGTGGCCGCCGGCGACGTGGCGCTGACGGCGCTGCTGCTGAGCCGCGGCGCCGACCCGCGCCGCGCCGACCCCGACGGGCGCACGGCGCTGCACGCGCTGGCCGCCGCAGGCCGGCTGGACGCCACCACCACGGGCCGGCTGGCGCGCCTGCTGGTGGCTGCCGGAGCCGATCTGGAGCAGACGGACAGCGCCGGCCGCTCGGCCTGTCACCTAGCCGCCGGCGCCGGCCACGCGGCGGCGCTGGCCGCGCTGGCGCAGCTCGGCGCCGACTGCGGCCGCGCCGACTCGGCCGGCAACAGCCCACTGCACGAGGCCGTCCAGTCGGGCAGCGGACTGACCACGCTGCTGGCGCTGCGGCTCAGTCCGGCCTGCCTGCAGCGCGCCAACAGCGCCGGTCGGCCGCCGCTGGCGCTGGCCGCCGGACCGGACACGGCTCGACCGCTACTGGCCGCCGGCGCCGCGGTGGACGCGGCCACACTGCTGGCGCTGCTGCAGCGCGCGCCGGACGCCGTGCCGGCCGCGCTCGACAGCTGCGTCACCACCAACGACGCGCCGCTCGAGAGTAGCACGCTGGAGGTGAGCGTGACGTTCTCGGCCTTCTGCGGCGGCTCGCCGGCCACCGAGGACCGTCTGCTGGCCGCCGTCGTGGCCAGCCAGCAGTTCCACCTGCTCAAACACGACGCCGTCGAGCCGTTCCTGCACGCCAAGTGGTGTCGCGTGCGTCACCTGTACTACGTCAACCTGGCGCTGTGCGCCGCGCTGACTCTGATGGTCAGTGGCTACTGCTGGGCGCGCCTCGGACGGGCCAGTGACGGAGCGCAAACGGCGCTGGCTGTCGGTGTGGCGCCGCTGGCAGCCATCATGGCCGTTCGGGAGGTTTTCCAGGTGGTGCACGACCCGCACCAGTACGTGCGCAGCTTCGAGAACTGGGTGGAGGTGCTTCTGCTGATGCTCATTGGCGCGCTGCTGGCGGCCCACGGCGGCACCAGCGACCGCTTCCACTGGCTCGAGCACACCGTGGCGTGGACGCTGCCAACCGCCTGGCTAGAACTCACGCTGATGCTGGGCCGGTTCCCCACCTTCGGCGTCTACATCAACATGTTTGTGAGCGCGGCGCGCCGGCTGATGCTGTTCGTGCTGCTGCTGACGCCGCTGGTGATCGGGTTCGCGGTGGGCTTTCACGTGCTGCTGGGCGCGCCGTCGACCGGCCAGGACGATGTCTGGGGTCCGTTCATGACGCTGCCAGTCTCCCACATCACCACGACCATGATGATGGTCGGGGAGTACAACTACGACGACGTCTTCCTGGGCTCGGGGTTCGGCGCCAGCGCCGGGCCGCTGCTGGCGCTCTTCATCGCGCTCATGTCCATCATGGCGGTGAACCTGTTGATCGGTATGACGGTGGCCGACACGCGCGGCGTGTTCCGCGAGGCCAAACTGCAGAGCCTGCGCCACACGGCCGTCCAGGTCCTGCAGGTGGAGACGGTGCTGCGCTCGACGCTGCTGCGCGCCCTGCTGCCCAGCCGGCTGCTGCGCCGTCAGCAGCAGCGTGCCGCCGTGCTGCCGCTGCTGCGCGCGCCGGCCGCCGGCGCCCAGTGCGGGTTCACCGCAGCGCGCGGCGCCGTGACGCTGGACCCGCAGCCAGAGGACGACCTCAGTCCGGCCGTGTTCCGTCCCAACAGCCGGCCGGAGCGGCGCACCGTGTACCTGCGGCCGTCCGGCGGCGGCGCGCTGGTGGCCAGCGGTCTGCAGACGCGCGGCTGGATGCAGCGCGGTCTGCTGACGCTGCTGCGGCGCCGCCAGCAGCAGCCGGCCGACCAGCACCTGGAGCGGCTGCTGGACGCCCTGCTGGCCGAGCTCAGCCGGCCCAGCTCCGTCACCGACGAGGAGCTGCTGGTGCTGACGCGCGCAGCCTGGGCCGAGACGCCCTCCGGCGTCAGTCCGCCAGAGCGGGCCCCCTGGGCTGAGCCGTCCTCCGCTGTCGCAGCGCCGCCCGCGCCGTCTCCGGGCGGTGTCCTCCAAACGGCGAGCTCTAAGACAGATCGGCTGCCGCCAGACCCGCAGCTGCCACACCCAGTGGACGGTGGAACAGCCGGAGAAGGCAGAGGACAGGAGAGGCCAGCACCGGACTCGGCGCACGCAGTGGACGGTGGAGCAGCCAGAGAAGGCAGAGGACAGGCTAGTTCAACACCGGAGCCGGCGCACGCAGTGGACGGAAAAACGAAAGCTGGTAAGGGACAGGCAAAGCCGGTGCCGAACCCACCTGAGTCGGACAGGGCAACCGCCAGCAAACACCCAGCACAAGACAGTCGGATATCCAGCACACAGCCTCGCCCACCAACCGACACACCACGCGTCCGGAAAACAGGGGACCGCCTCGGTGCCAGCCCTGACGCTGCGGCCGTGGCGGGGACGGGGACGGGTCCGCCCCGCCGGCCGGGTCGGGCCGAGCGCCGCCGAGAGCGCTGGCGGAAGGAGGCTCTGGCGCAGCGGGACGCCACCGTCGCGCTCTGTCAGAAACTGAACACGGTGCTGGTCAGTGTGGGCGACCTGTCCAGGAAGGTCACTACCCTGCAGCGCCGGCTGGCTGTCGGTGACGCGCTGACCCAGACGGCCGCCCGGAACAGCTCCGTTCAGCGGCCGGCTCCTGGCGTCCGTTAGTGTTAGCCGCACGGTGGTAATGGACTGAACGTTGAATATTGGTGGTAGGAGGTGGACCGGATAGCTGCTGCCTCCCATGGAGGTATGTTCAACACTGCGATGGACGGCGATGAATGCGCTCACCAAAGAACAGAAATATCAGCTGGACAGCTCCACAATTAATCGCAGCTGAGTTCAGTATAAAGATGAGGAACTAAGACACAGTGTATGGCCTTTGGTCAGAATTGTGTGAGGTATTGGTGACTGTCCAAAACTGCGTGTCGACCAGATGTGCCCGGCCGGAAATGAACTGCAGTTTTGTAAATGTGATATTTTTGTATAATTGAATTAAGACATTGAATTTGACAATGTCCTAGTATGTCACCGGTTAAATATAAATTTTGATGTTTGTGTACGTCGATTGATACATAGAATCAAGAATGTGCCTGAAAGATACCTTTGCAGTAGAAAACTAGACTGTTTAACCCGCGCCCGGCTGGGGGTCCTGGATTTCCACGCCCTGCTGGGGGGGGGGGGGTGTTTGAACACCCCCCTTGTAACTCGGCTCCTGGGCCACGTAGCGATACGCGGAAGGCGGCGTTCGAAAGAGCGTCAAAAATAATGACGGAATCACTTTGGTCAATTTTTTGGTCAGGTCAAAGGTCAGGTCACCAGAGGTCATTGAAGGCAAAATTTCGCCGATTTCCAGGTCGAATGTCGAAAATTTCCAAGAAGCCAACGCATAACTCGAGAACCAATAGAGCTACAGCGCCGCGGAAAAGCGCATTCGATAGCCCTATTAAAGCCCTTTCTGAGTAATTCTCTCAGATTTGACCTAACGTCAACGGTTTTGCCTACAGGGGGCAAAAACTGCAAAAATAGCCGATTTTTTCGGAAACAGTTTTTCTGCAATAACTTTTGACCTAAGCCTTGTACGAGCTTACTTTTACCGGCATTGTGTTCCTCTTGTCAAGACGCATCGAATGAACTATAACTTGACCTTGAAAGGTCAACTTGAAAATTTGACCTCAGGTCAAGGTCATGACCTGACCGGAAAGGGTCATGTTGCATATCAGTCGATCCGTATCGTCGAGCTGAACACATCTAGAGCGTTTTCATCGCTCTAGCATGCCTCTATCAAAAGTTATTTGCGAAAAACTGTTAGACATCATTCGTGACCTAAGATGACCTCAGGGCATAAACAAGGGTCACGGACACCAGTTTCATGTTCAGTGTGTCTAAACCACTTGTAATTCGGTGTTTGGGAGTGTTTATAATGTCTTTTGTCCAAAAGAGGCGCATTTCAATTTTCTCCCATTGACTTATAATGGGGAGGTCGCAAAATTGACCTGACCTTAGGTCATCGATATCAAAATTCTGAGATATACATTTTGTACATGCTATTGCTCTTAGCAATCGCTGAAAGTTTCAAAGCGATCGGTCACTCGGTGTAGCTATGACAGACATTGAAACTTTTTATGAGGTGAGGTCACTTCAAATGACCTGGTGACCTGACCTTGAATGACCTTGGTCTGAAATTTTCACAACATGTGTAGAATTGATTTATGATAAGGTGTACCAAAAACGGCGGCGCTCCGCGCCGCCGTTTTTGAGATATTCGCGAAAAACCACAAGCGGGGGTGTTCAAACACCCCCCCCCCCCCCCAGCAAGGCGCGGGTTAATGACTGAAAATATACAATTGCCACTTGCTGATCAGTCAACAAACATCTTTTAATGACCAAACCGATAACTTTTTCGGGCTGAGTATGTCTTTACAAAATTGTTGCGTGCAAGTGTTGGAGACTTTCCCTGGTGTCATGTGATCTCATTGGTACCGTATGGGACAGTGGGCTCAGTTTTTATTACATATTCAACAGTAGCCCACTACTTTATCCGTCTGCAAGCGTTTATAACAATGATCGTCCCTCCAAAGGTTGCAGCTAATGAAGAGTGTGTGAACTTTAAGAGTAAAACATTGCCCTTTTTGTATTTACATTTTGTTTTACATTCCCCTTTACACAAGTGTGAGCTTTTCAATAACAAAATCGTCTATCAATGCTTCGGCTCGCTGTTAGTTTGGAATCTGACCTGCAGGCGGCGCTGCGGTCGTCTGACCGCCCGTGGACGACCCGTAACAGTATGAGGCCCACCCACATCCCGGCCCTCATGGAAGCGTAACACGAATCAGAGGGTAAAGCTGGCCGTCCGTTGGTTAAACGCGCATTCAGCGCGCAATCGTTATGAGCCTAGCACGCGCTGAAAAGTTGAACTACCTATTTCAATTCGTAAGCGCGTGATTCGGCGCCGAACGGCCGCCGAATCATCAGCTGACTGCGCTTTGCCGCGCATTCAGCGCTGAAACTGCAGCCGACGTGCAGTCCACAGATTCCAATGTAAAATTCAGCGCGTAATAGTGCGTGCCTAACCTGTGGACGACGAGCTTAACCCGCGCCCTGGTGGGGTCTGTTTATAACGCGACCTGGTGGGGGGGGCTATTTTTGTGCCCCCCCCCCCCCCTCCTATCTCCGAAACTACTGGACGGATCCGCAAAATTCAAACGGCGTTCGAAAGGCCTGTCAAATTTGTCGAGGGAAACCAAATTTCATTGACCTCGGGGTCACCGATGACGTCACAGGTCAGGTCAAAGATAAATGTTTCACCGTTCACGGGTCTACTAGGGAATGCGCTATAACACCGAGGAAAACGCACTTTGTCGAGAATCAGCGATAGGGCGTCAGTTGCCTAGTAGATATGTTGCTATTAGAGGTCACTGACAATACCAGGTCAGGTCACAGGTCAGGTCACCAAGGGTCACAGGTCAGGTCACATGAACCTAACTTTACTAAGGTTGTGTGATGCATGTTTTATGGCCAATTTTTCATTTCCAACTCAATGGTGTTGGTTATAAGACTATCAGGTACGGCTTAGGTCACTTTCTGGTGAAGGTCAGGTCAAGGTCAGGTCAAGGTCAGGCCAAAAAAGGTCAAAATTTAAAGTTGATAGTTTTGCATAAAATGGGTATTGATTCGATGCAGCTCGTCACGGGGAGTCTAATAATGGTCTTTGTTTTGCGCTACGGGGTCTAGAATTGCTAAAAATTGAGTTTGAAAATTTGACGTCATCTATTTTGAACAGTTTTTTCGCTATAACTTCGCCAAAAAAAGAGGTATCAATCTAAAATTTGGTATGTTGATGGTAGGCGAGATGGACTATCACATATATTCCGGTTTTTGCGAAATTCAAAAAACTTTTTGGATTTTTCGACTGTAATATCCAAAAAATCTATTTTTTATTTTTGGGGGTCAAAATCCAAAAATTTCAAAAATCCGAGATAGCAGTTTTGTAGCCCTTTCAATTCTACAGCTTTTATGTTCTTATCATTTTTCTGTATTTGCAAAGCCATAGGCCTGACAGCTCTTCCCGCGAAACCCTTTTTTGGGTCGAAAACGGCAGAACATGACGTCACTCTGACGTCATTTCCGGCCAACCTATCATAGCTTTTGGAAAAATTTTTGGTCACAATGTGTAAAATTGATGTCCGGGAGGGTACTGAAAGTTTGGTGACGATCGGCACAGCGGTTCTGGAGATATATCGAAAAGTCTGGAGGGGGGGGGGGCAAAAAATAGCCCCCCCCACCAGGTCGCGGGTTAACGCACTCCAGGGCGGCAGCCATTGCCCCCCCCCCTCACCCCTCCCATCCCTGATGGCCCACCCGCACCCCCCGGCCCTTGTAACACGGCGGCGTCCGTTATCCCTCCCTTACCCCTCCCATACTCCCCTGATGGCCCACCCGCACCCCACGGCCCCTGTAACACGGCGACGTCCCTTACCCCTCCCTTACCCCTCCCATACTCCCCCGATGCCCCCCCCCCCGGCCCCTGTAACACTCACGGCGGCGTCCACATTGGCCGGGCTCTCGTCGTTGGGGTCGGCCAGCATTGAGATGACGGAGATGAGGATGGTCTCCACTGTGTGCACGGGCAGCCACCGCTCCGAGGCCTTCTCGTAGCCGTACGTGTCGTCGCCGGGCTCGTGCAGGATCGAGATGCATACGTCACCGTTCTTCTCGACTGAGGAAAACGACGGAGATTCCGTTACAGCTTTTATATGCTAACAATTCAATTTATATTGGTGCGACGTTATTTCGGTTACCATAGGCATCGTTGCTTGTTCAGCGTAGCAAAAAGACCTAAAAATGCTGAGGGTACTCAGAAAACGGACATAATTTTGTAGCAAATCACTTTGGGATATCATTCCTAATGAGTCGATTGTTTGCGTTACGTTTTACCGCAAGGTGCCGGTGTGCTCTATACTAGGCTTTTGTACTGGGTCCTATCCTATACGAAAACCTTGCAGAAGTTTTATTTTGCGAAATAGCGTTCACTGTCATGGTCTCTGGCATGAGGAACTCATATCTCATGTCTCACAACATGTCGTATTTGTAACAAGACAAGCCGGTCACCCTAGTTACTCTAGCTAGTTAGGCACTTACTATTCGGATGCCAGACTTCGGTGATGAACTTCATCTTAGGTGGACGGTGGGGGTACTCCTTGGGGAAGTACAGGTGCGCCTTGAAGAAGCCTCCCTCACTGAAAAAGGTGGTATGCAACACATCAGTAAAAACGTCACCAGCAGCCACCACCGAATTTTTGCTGGGAAATTTCATAATTACCATAGGTCACGTAATACACATGTATATAGTGTTAGATGACCACACCAAAGTAACATAAACGATTGTCACGCTCCTGAAGACGACAGTGGGGCAATCAAAGGTATTTAAAATGTCATGTCATACAAATGCCAAGTTTCGGGAGCCCGCCGGATTGCGGGGGTAACCTGCGCCCCCATTTCATACACATCGTGAATTGTTTTCGGTGGCACTGACAGCGTATGACGGCACCTTTGTGAACCTTATGAAAAGCGATGAATCCGTGGCAGATTTCGGCGATGAATACTTGCTGGAGAGAGCATGGTCCGAGAGATCCCTGATCAGCCTGTCGTAAGTGCCCTTTATGTATATGATGTGCTGATATTGAATAAACAGTAAACTTAAAAAAGACAGCGTATGACGAGCCTGAATACGAGCAAACAGTCTTCACGAAATCGAACAATACAAGAAGAACGAGCTTCAGGTCCACAATC
Source organism: Amphibalanus amphitrite (assembly GCF_019059575.1). Taxonomy (NCBI): domain Eukaryota; kingdom Metazoa; phylum Arthropoda; class Thecostraca; order Balanomorpha; family Balanidae; genus Amphibalanus; species Amphibalanus amphitrite. The sequence continues at coordinate 277,268 of NW_024882333.1, read as the reverse complement.
TTTTGTGACACTATCATGCTTGTGCTCCATACAACCACTAATACTTTACACCCTGATGCTGGTGCTACTTACAACAGTGTATCCGGGGGGCCGATGATCAGCACTTCCCATTTGAAGATGTCATTGTCGTCGATGAGGCCAGCTGAGAACCCATCCACGGGGTTTTTGTTCAGTTCTGAAACAAGTATACATTGTTAGTGGTTGTTACCAGTTACCTACCACACTCCCAGCAAGACACAGCCTGGTTGAACGAGGTGCTCTAGGAACAATGCATGCATCAGTGAAACAGACAACAGGCTTGTTTAAAGTGACCATCCCACCTTAACCCTATTCCTGGCGGGGGGGGGCTCAGGAGCCCCCCCCCCCTGAGGTTTTTTGGTTATTTCTCCCAAACGCGTTGAGCTAGGAAGCTCAAATTTTCTGACTTTTCCTAAAAGGCTTCTACGCAACATGTCTGAAAATTTTGAGTTGATCTGACCTCAGGTCAGGTCACCAGAGGCGGTTTGGTGACCCTACCTCAGAAAAGTTTGCAATCACGCCAGAGCTAGTTTTTGACCGATCAATTTCTTCTCTTCAGGGTTTAGTTAGGGTACCAGTATGTGCAATTTGTATATCTCGGAATTTTGATATCGGTGACCTAAGGTCAGGTCAATTTCGCGACCTCCCCATTATAAGTCAATGGGGGAAAAATCAACTCCCTGTTTTTACCACTAAAACGGGTCGGAATGGCCCCATATACCATACATGACTTCATATACGATCAACCTTCACTACCTTGAGGTCTGTTTTGCTGTTGGGCAGTTGTGAGGTCATGTGACGTCATCAAAGGTCACCAAAGGTTTTTGGCCAATAACTCCGTACAGGAACAAGATACAGACGCGTGGATGGTCTCATTGTGTTCAGCTCGTCAAGACGCATCGAATGATATACATGATGACCTCGAGGTCACGTGACCTGAGGTCAACCTTTGACCTTGACCTTTCGAGGTCAACATATATATCATTCGATGCGGATTGACGAGAGGATCACGATGATGCCCTTAGTTTGTTCCTATCTTGACTAATTCGAAAGTTATTCGAGAAAAACTCTCTCCATATCTAGCGCCGCCATTTTGACTTTTTCGACCCCTGTGACGTCATCTTTGACCTGACCTGAAAATGACCTTAGTAAAAATTGTAGATCTTGGCCGTGCGTATCCGATGCCGTTTACCGCTTGTCGCTATCTTGCTTCGTTCTCGAGATCTCAGGGGGGGCCGAATCGGCCCCCCCCCCCCGCCAGTTTCTTGTCCCGGCGGAGCCCGCCAGGAATAGGGTTAACATTAGTTTTGAGTTGAGATAGCCAAATTGGTGGCCATGGCCTGCAAATACCGGTTTGGGCACTCACAACATCGAAAAATGCTTTAATTCGGAGATATGGAATTTCAAACTTGCAGTTTTCGGATTCTAAGGGGCTAATGCATTGAGATGCCCCCTTAGAATTTGTGACGTCAGCGGTGATCTAACGATTTTAAAACCTTATACTAACATCTTTGTGAAGCAGTGGTGGTATATATGCTATTTGCGCGTAACATATGCCGCGAACGCCGCACTTCCAAAATGAAGTCGCTAGGAACAGCGGAGATCCCAAAAAAGTAAACAAAAGTAAAAGTATAATATCTTGAAAACCGGTGAATATTTTTCGGTAAAATTTGGTAGATATTCGTTTTTGCTCTTTCTGAATCGAGCGACATCACTTTCATGCCAATTCATTAACTTTTTTGGAGGTGGGAGGGTCCCTTTAATTCTTGCTATTAACTCTCCCCAGACCTATCGGTTTTCTACAAAGCCCCTGCCGAGGGGGAGTACGACCCCCTTTCTCTGCTTCGCCCCTAATTTAGCAGGAGTCTCGGCGAAAAACGCGTATGCGTTTATTGAAGAAAAAACGCAGCTACTATTGATACCCAAATTTAAGGCCTCAGGTCCGCTGGTTATCAGCTCTGGATCTGGTCAGAAGAAGGGATACAGTGTTTTTTAAATGATTTTATCAAACATGATCGAAGAGCCACGGTTTTGGCAGCATCGCACTCATCAAATCCAGATCCGTCGAACGATATACTTGCTGCCTTAGGAAAACGTGTCAACGTGATTGCCCACCAGAGGTCAAGGTCATATTAAGACCAGCAAGAGGTCAGTTTATAATAGAAAAAAGTCGCCGGCCGCGGTCACCTTTATTCCTAATAGTCACCCACTAGTTTTGCCAAACAGCGGGAAAAACACTGAATTTAAAAAAAGCATTTAGGCCGGATAAATATTTGTTGACATCAGCAGCAATTTTCGCGTCACTGGCAACACTCCTCGGCGATTTCACACTAAAAATTCCCATATCTGGCAATTTTTCTGTTCGAAAATTAGCCTCTGGTAATGAACTTTGTCCAGGAAGATCATAACGATAAGTATTCGATTCGGCAGTTCATCCTGAGTTCATTGTTGCCTTTTCCACTCTCTGACTCAATTTGACCGGGGTTATGGACGAAAAACTCCACTGAACCTCAATCGAACTTATTGCAAGGTCACGATCGCAACTCGCAAGGTCTATAATGCAATCAGTAAAACTCTTGACTAGAACATTGATTCAAGATTAACAATTGTTGAGATAGATAAGGCCACTTCCGGCGCTACATAAGCATTTCCTGCATTTCCTCCACTAGGTCCAATGACTTATAATGGGCAGCTGAAATCATGTTAACAATCTGACCTCAGGTGACCCTCATTGAAAAATAAATAATGATACTTTTTAAGGACTCTGGAGCTAGCCATTTCCTGAATTTTTCATTTAACTGTAAAAATCTAGGACTGAACTGAATAAATTTTCAGTTTGCAGCATTTTGGATTGAACAAAGATAAGTTCAGTGACCTGACCTAAAAAGGCAGTTGATTTTAAAATACCAGCTTGAATGCTAAAGGCCTGATATGCTATAGGTCAGCTCTATACTGTTCCTATTATGTTTCAAGATTTCAACCCATAGTGAAAAATCACCATAGAAATGCCCTCTTGGCCAGGGATGGTTGAATCTGGTTAGTACTTAAAGCTAGCTGTTTAAAGGCGATTTTGTTCTCTGTTAAATCCAGTTAAAAGCAGCCAAATTTTGTCCCTTATTATTCTGGTTAGTAGCAGCTATACTATAGCCATATTCTATGCTGTAAAATAAGGCTGATAGCAGTCATTCTACAGTCAGATTTTATCCTTGTTTGATACTGAAACAAGACTTCTCAAACACTGGACTCATGCCACTATACAGAATTTAAAGTAAAAATGATTGTCATATAAGCAAGTGAAAATCACACATTTCCAGGGAACTGGATGCAGCTGTAACCAGAGCCCTACAACATACAATGATGCACACTGTGTTGGGACAGCCCACTATCGCTCCCTAGATGCAGTCCAAAACATCAGAATCCCCAGTATGCACCAGCCAGCAGGCGAAGACCACCCACTTAGCTTGGTGATTAGCATTGCAAGAGCTTATGATTCACTCAAGGAACTTCAATTGAAGGGCTCTTATTGAGTCAGGCATGAGTACCAAGTGAGTACTGTTGAAGTAGGTAAAATCCTAGAACTCAATATTTTTATTCCTCTTTGTGGTACACACTGGGCTTCTATAAAAAAACTGCTGTTAAATCAAGTTGACAATGTGACCTAACCTATCTAATGAATTGGTTTTGCATGCTCAAGCTATCAGTAGCAGCTAGACTGAAAAAGAAGGTTTCAGAGGCAAGATTGATGACAATTTTCTTATCAGGCTACAGGCATGAGCAAAAAATGTTGATAAAATCTCAGATAGCTTTGGTGATATCAATTACAAAAATTAGCAATGGTGACCTTCAGCTCACCTGATTACCATCATGAATACCTATAATAGATTCTATCACAAATAAAAAAGTTCAAAAAAAAATTTGTTCTTGCCTGTAAACATTCCTTAAAAAAACATCACTTTTCAGTATGGGTAATACTTTTTTATTATTTGTTAAGCTCTGATATTTAGAAGAAAAGTTCCTTAAAAAAGTCACTTTAAAAGTGACTGATGCATTACCAAAGCATGCAAACAATCAACACCAAATAATATTTGTGGATTAATTACTTTTGCTTTACAAGTACTCACAATGCACCTTACTGCAAGTAATTGATAATCTTTTAACTGAATTTAATATCTTGTATGTTGCTTAGTATTTCTGACATGCACAAAACAAAATAATATTGATAAAAACTGCTGGCTTCAGATTTCTACAATTACATCACACGTAACACTAAAACACACAATAAACTGTGAATGGGAAGGACATTAATGAAAATATTGGAGCAGGGTGCAGTTTCTGAATACAGAAGCACCATTAATGGAGTAATTCATTTTCAATAGTTGATTTTAAGCAATTTTTGACAGACTTGTAGCCAGTATGATACGCAATATTTTCAGTCATAACCAAATCAACATACCAATACTGCTCCTGGAGAAGTATATCAAAGATTTATGAGAGATGTTAAAATTTAGAAGATTTACTGTAAATGAAGACGATTTAATGACTTAAAACCATAATTATCACCAAACAAGATTGAAATACAACATGGGCGGCGAACGTGACGCACAAAGAATCATCATTTATTTTGTAACGAGTGAGCTCTGTAGAAGAACCTCGACTAAAAATATACGTACCAGCCAGCTGCTTACGAAGAAGAAGGGAAGACTGTGACTCTGACATTTAAAATATTAAATGAGGAATTTCTTACGACAGCAAATAACCGCCGCGCCGCCACTGCCCGAAATGCTTTCGGCTTTGTTACGTCTGCGCATGCGCTGCGATCATATGTTCGATCAGCTGGGCGCCGCGCGAGGAAATTGGAACCGGGAATCCTGCCGGGAAATTATCCTGAAATTAAATAGGTTATAACTGGGTTATAACTTATATCATAAGTATGACCTTGATTTAGACAAGTATGTCCCAGGGTATATAGAAGGACGCATGACCACCCCTTTCCATCCGAAATATATTAATAGGGCTTGAATGTTAGATTTTATAATACAATAATTTACTCTTTAAAATGCAGTAATTTACTGTTACAGCACAACGCCATTGGGGTTATGCTTGTAACTTGTAAGACCTCAATAAGCATAGATAATAGATATTAAGACTAAATCAGGCATTGATAGGGCTCGCGGACCCGACCCGGGCCAAGACTTGGCAGTATTGCAACCTGTGGTGACAGCCGACAGAGTGAACAGATCCGACATTTAACCCGCGAAAACCTGGCCATCCATGCAAGCATTCATACTGAATTTGAATAGGGAAGATCAGTACCCATATATGGAACGCTCAACGCACTGGAGCTGAGAATCTTGACTGGGGCATACTTATTGCAAAGAAATTTCGACATCGGTTAGATTTTGGCTACCTAGTTACTCTCCGACTACATTCGAATCGAATCAGCCCGGAACGACGGAACTGTGAACGGAAGACCGATCATTACAACCCGCTAATCAACATCATGGCATGCACTGGCGGTTCCAGGGGAGGCCGCACCCGCAATCGACGACCCCCCCCCCCCCCGCACCCGCAATCGACGAAAATTCAAACGTTTTTTTTTAGAGTAAAAGGAAAACACAGCAACTTATATTGGGAGAAGTTTGTTTTAAACTGTACGAGTTCGTAAAGGAATCGAAATCCGAGGAGTTGTGTGAAATGATGAGTTCAATGTTTTTGGTGATATGCCTCCTGGGTCCGAAACCGCCTTTTTCGATCCGCCAGTGATGCCATGCATCTGTGGATTGAAGCTTGCCGCTTCTGTGATTATATACCGATGGAAGGCTTCAGGCTTGCAGTTGAATGCCACTGGTGCAGCCGCATTCCGTCGTTGTCCAGCCGTCCGTCCAGCCAGGAGCACAAATCTCTCATCCTTACAAATTTAGACCCATTCGGGCAAATTTCCTTAAAATTTGTCATGACCTCTAGATGACCTCAGGTCCACCGATTTTAACAAAAAACCTGTGTTGCATATGATATAGCACTCGATGGCCTTAGCATGTCCTCAAATAGCATGTTTGACTCAAATCGATGAAGAACTCTAGTTTTCATGAACAAAATTGCTCATTTTAAGTGCCATTTTGACAATGTACCGGTTTCTCTGACCTTGTGACCCGACCTGAGGTCACTGGAACTTAACCCGCGCCCTGGTGGGGTCTGTTTATAACGCGACCTGGTGGGGGGGGGGGCTATTTTTTGCCCCCCTTCGTATCTGCGAAACTACTGGACGGATCCGCAAAATTCAAACGGCGTTCGAAAGGCCTGTCAAATTTGTCGAGGGAAACCAAATTTCATTGACCTCGGGGTCACCGATGACGTCACAGGTCAGGTCAAAGATGAAATGTTTCACCGTTCACGGGTCTTCTAGGGAATGCGCTATAACACCGAGGAAAACGCATTTTGTCGAGAATCAGCGATAGGGCGTCAGTTGCCTAGTAGATATGTTGCTATTAGAGGTCACTGATAATACCAGGTCAGGTCACAGGTCAGGTCACCAAGGGTCACAGGTCAGGTCACATGATCCCAACTTTACTAAGGTTGTGTGATGCATGTTTTATGGCCAATTTTTCATTTCCAACTCAATGGTGTTGGTTATAAGACTATCAGGTACGGCTTAGGCCACTTTCTGGTGAAGTTCAGGTCAAGGTCAGGTCAAGGTCATGCCAAAAAAGGTCAAATTTTAAAGTTGATAGTTTTGCGTAAAATGGGTATTGATTCGATGCAGCTCGTCACGGGGAGTCTAATGGTGGTCTTTGTTTTGCTCTACGGGGTCTAGAATTGCTAAAAATTGAGTTTCAAAATTTGACGTCATCAATTTTAAACAGTTTTTTCGCTATAACTTCGCCAAAAAAAGAGGTATCAATCTCGAATTTGGTATGTGGATGGAAGGCGGTAAGGACTATCACATATATTCCGGTTTTTGCGAAATTCAAAAAACTTTTTGGATTTTTCGATTATTATATCCAAAAAAATTACTTTTTGATTTTTGGGGGTCAAAATCCAAAAATTTCAAAAATCCGAGATAGCAGTTTTGTAGCCCTGTTGATTCTACATCTTTTATGTCTTTATCATTTTTCTGTATTTGCAAATCTATAGGCCTGACAGCTCTTCCCGCGAAACCCTTTTTTGGGTCGAAAACGGCAGAACATGACGTCACTCTGACGTCATTTTCGGCCAACCTATCATAGCCTTTGGAAAAAATTTTTGGTCACAATGTGTAAAATTGATGTCCGGGAGGGTACTGAAAGTTTGGTGACGATCGGCGCAGCGGTTCTGGAGATATAGCGAAAAGTCTGGAGGTGGGGCAAAAAATACCCCCCCCCCCCCACCAGGTCGCGGGTTAAAACTCCCAGGTAGTGTGAAACATAAATGCCCCAAGTCGTGTCTGAAATTTGGTAGCGCTAATGTGCCATTGCACTTAAGATTACTTTACATTGCACTCACCGATAGGCGCGGGAATCGGGGGGGGGGGGCAGTGTTGCCCCCCTCTTCTCTGGGGCCGCGGGGGCGGTGCCCCCATAACTTTGAGACGGAACCGCACTTTTTGCTAATGTTTTCTTCTTTTTTTTTGTTACATAAAGCCCAGGGACGAATAGTGGCTTAAAACCGGTGAGAGAACTATATTAGGGGGTCCTACCCTAGGTTGATCTCTATTATGGTGTGCTCCCCCCCCCCCCCAGTCTGAAAGTAGTTCCCGCGCCCCTGGCACTGACGCTATCAATGATAAACTCTATCATTTAATTGCCCAATAAACTAGCTCAAATTTACTCTGATCTTGTACCGGTTTTTGTGACCTGGTGACCTGACCTGAAAGACTGAACCTGAAATTTTCAGGATAGGTGCCAAAAGGTTGCCCCAGAGGGTTAGGTAACCAAATTTGGCGGCGTTGTTTTTACGTTATTTGCGAAAAACCTTGGGGGGCTGCATCAACCCCTCACCGGGCGAGAGCTAATTCCAGGGAAACAGTAAATTTGTATCGATTCATCGGAGGATTGTTGGGGATGCATTTGATACAATTGCCCCCTCCCCCTCACTGGGCCCACAAGTAGGCGGTGACCGTCGCGTTGGCCGGCCTCCTCGTTCATGACCCGACCAACCAGTTTTTTTATATCGAAGCTCCGACGTTTCAATTAGACGGACTGACAGCAGCCGTTATATGTAACCAGTAAGGCCTACGCTAGCTGAGCTTGGTACGCAAGTTTCCGATTCCCGTACGGTCTCAGGCCGTCCGATCAGACAATTCCGGCCTCCGGGTCAGCGGAAGAGTTCGCATTAAAGTTTCAAACGCGTCCACCAAGACCGAACACGGCCTAGGTCCCCTATGGCGTTTTCACTCAAGAGTGTCGTAAAGGTCTTTTAAGAGACGGTCATGGGTAGTCGTTGGGATCCTTGAAAACGACATGGGATCCAAAAGGTTCTTAAAAGCCCTCTTCAGAGTTCAGACTGTTCCTATGGCCGTACTAGAGATGCCAATCGGATACCAACTTTTTGGTACACCGATACCATACCGATACCAACTTGGTATTTGTTTTTTTTTTCAAGGCTAATGCATTTGGTATTTTGCTGGTATTATGAACCTTTACTAGGGTATAAAAGGTTGAACAATCGGTAAAAAGTTGGTATTTCGCTCATGTTTTCAAGTTGGTTCGGTTTCGGTATTTCCTAACGGTTTTGGTTGGTATTTGGCTTGGTTTCGCTTCTCAGATTTTCTGCAATTGACATCGCTAATGGGTACCTAATGTTAGGATAGGGTCACGAGCCCTCCGCTTCAATCCCTCTGACCTGTTTTGCACTGCAGACGCCATAAAAATGAATATTTTCAGAAAGGTTCACTCATGATTCTGTACCTCAAGATAACTAATACACTTCATTTTGATGTTGCAGCTTCTAAAAAAAAGTTGTTACATATCTGCTTGCCCTGAAGGCGAAATGAAAGATGATTTAACATTAATTTTGGATAGTTTTGATTTAGTAGCTTATTGTTTTTCTGCGCATGCGCATTGGCGCTGACGCGCCGTTCATTTGCTTGTGTTCGGGATTTGCCACTGCTAGCAGCTGCTAGCTGAAAAGTCGCAATGTCATCAAATCACTGGTCAAATGTGCATTCCATACTGTTAGCGATAGCTGTGAGTATTATCATTGAGCAAAAGTTAGGGTCTTCGTTGTGTTTGTTGCAGAGTTGGTTGCAGAGTTGCAGATCTCTCTGAGTTGTCCTCTGTGCAACGGGGGTGGGTCTTTTGCATTTGGAGCTTGCATTTTTAGTGCAATAGCTGTTAAGTTTCTTTGCTGATATATACGTGCAGCGCTGATATCTTTAGAAGAAACTGGATGAGAAACTGTTGCTCATGATATGATTTTCGTATGTGCTGGGCGCCATGATAAAACTGCAATTTGTACTTGTTTACAGTTGAAGAGAAAATTGTATTGTAAACAAAGCTAAGGAAAGTCAGCTTTATGTCGGCGCCCAGAGAAACCACTTCAATTTTCTGAGATGAGCTACCTCGGTGGCAAGCAGCAGCCACCATTGAACCGATCAAGGCATCCACCAAGATATGGACCTCAGCAGATTTACCACAACCAGTATGGTAAGTCTCCGCTTTCCTTTGTTGATGGTCTTGCAGCGAGTTTTAATATGGGTTTGATATGCACCACTGTTAATCAATCCTTGATGTGTAACAGTTATCATTATTGATGTAAAAATTAACTGAGAAAAGTGTTGCAGACAAACTTCAAATCATAAGTAATTTTATCATACACACAGTTTAGATGCAATAGCATCTAACACACATCTGATGCATAGCTCAAAACAGTGGCTTTTTAACCAAAGGGAGGTGATGGTACACCACATTTTATTAATTTTGCACTCTGTTGCCAATTTTCTGGGCAGATAATAGCTGAGTGCAAGGGTTGAAAATGATAATTCAATTTTAATGTGTCATGAACAGGGAACGGCTCATTGTCCTTAGATATTAAATTGTTTCCAAAATAAATTTGTGCTAAAATGTTAAGATGCCAAGAAGTCTAGATTGAGATTATATCTCCATCAGGCACCTACCCAGCCAGCAATTTTGCTCCGGGCCCAAGCAGGCTCAAGTGCGGATTGCCCGAGATTTTTAGTCGGGCTAAAGTCGGCTAGGGCTTGGGCTAAAGTCGGCGTATGACACAAAAACGCCGACTAAAGCCCATGCTCTGCCGGAGGTATGCCCGCTCTGCGAGCTCCGGACAGCCGTAGTTTAGCCCTAGTTGAGCGACGATTGGCGTTAGCCCGATTTAAGCCCGAGCAGTGAATCCATTTATATAATGGTGATTACTCTGGGCCCGAGCGGGCTGAACTCCGGCAAGCCCACTCTGTGTGCCCTGTCTATCCCGACTTAAGCCATATTTCTGCCGATTTTTGTATTTCTGCCGATTTTTGACGATCACGCACCTATAAAGAATATTACCATCCGTAATCCTACAGCACCACCAGTTACCCCCGCCACACTTAAAATCATGGATCAACGTCGTACCGCGTTACAGCAGTTCGGTAGAAAGTCGGAGGTTTACAAAGACTTAAACCGAACTGTCCGGGCCGCAGTGCGACGAGACCGACGCGGCGAACTTCACAGAGAGATTAGTGGGCGGGGTCCCAACAAGGTGTGGAAAAGTATTAGGTCGGTTGTGGCTGGTAAGAAAGACGGACCTAGTGTTCAACCTGATGTATCGGCTGACGTTTTAAATTCTTTTTTCGTTTCTGTGGGTCCCCGCGTCGCTACAGAGATCCGTGACCAAAATCCAGTTGTTGAGCAAATTGGCCGTTTGCCGCGTGTCGTAACCGGTAGATTTAAGCCCAGACCTATCTCTCTCGGTGAACTCGGTCACACCGTTTTCAATATGCGCAATTCTGCCGCCTGTGCGTCTGATGGCGTCTGCATTCGCATGCTGAAAACTGCTTTCCCATCTATCGGTGACGTTATCCTTCACATCATTAACACTTGCATCTCAAGGTCCGATATCCCCTTTCATTGGAAACACTCTATAGTTCACCCCATCTTCAAGTCTGGAAACCCATCTGATCCCACTAATTTCCGACCTATCTCCTTAGTACCTGTCATTATGAAGGTGGTCGAGCGAGTCATTCACAAACAGCTCTATCGCTATCTCTCCCAAAACCATCTTCTGGCCAATACCCAGCACGGTTTCCGACCCCGGCACTCAACTGAGACAGCACTTCTGTCCGTCAGTGACCAAATCCTGGCCGCCACCGATAGGGGGGATGTCTCTATGCTATGCCTTATTGATTTAAGCAAATGTTTTGATGTCATCAACCATGAGTTATTACTCGCTAAATTGGCAATGCACGGCATAGAGACATCCTGGTTCGCCGCTTATCTCCAGGGTCACACACAGAGTGTGTCATTGAAGGACGAGTCCGGTCGCCGGGTATTATCACAACCTCTCCCCAACTCTATGGGCGTCTTTCAAGGCTCGGCACTCGGTCCCTTACTCTTCACGGTATTTTCCAATGATCTATCACTTTATTCTGAGGATGCAGCAGTCTTCCAGTACGCTGATGATACTCAATTGTTGGTGAGTGGCCCTTTAAACGACCTTAGGGGACTCATCTCGCGCTTGGAAGCGTCACTGGCGTCTCTCGACCATTGGTTCAGTGCAAATGCTCTTAAAGTAAACACTGCTAAAACTCAGCTCATGGTTTTCGGCAGTCGGCAAAATTTGAGAAGCATACCTGCTTTCACCGTTTCTTTTCGCGACACCAAACTAGTGCCATGCAAGCAGGTGGGCAACCTGGGCGTTATCTTCGACGGCACCCTGTCCTGGGACGCGCATGTGTCCGAGCTCAGTCGCCGATGCACGGGTCTCCTAATTGGCCTCTCCCATGTCCGCCACTACCTCCCCGACGGTGTCACCAAGACACTAGTGGTGGCTCTCGTCATGTCACGGATCCAGTACTGTCTCTCCGTATTTGGTAATGGTAGCCAAAAGAACTTCGATCGCATTCAGAAAATTCTTAACTTTGCCGCTAGAGTCATTTTCGGTCGCCGTAAATTTGATCATGTCTCCCATCTCCGGGACCAACTCGGCTGGATGGCACCTAAAACAATGGCTGAATACCATACCCTTATCACGGCGCACAAGGCCATCCAGAGAGGTGAACCCGAGGAGATCGCGACCCTATTTTCCAAAAATTCCCAAACACGAGCAAGGTCTACTCGCCAAGACCACCTTTTCCACTTACCGCGACCCCGACTAGAGACCGGAAAACGTAGATTCGCCTACCGTGCCGCGGCGCTCCTAAATACTCTCCCCCTCGAGCTAACGCAGTTGCCTCCAGCCAGATTTGCCCGTGCTGTAAAAAAGGGGCTTAAGCCTAGCCAGAGTAGCCATAGTAGCTAGCCTCATGACTCTTGGACTATGAAAGGCAAACGAGTCTGTGTGTACATAGTTATGAACGCGGCTTCGTGCGGGTTACACCAAGTATGTGCGTGTTCGGCGTTCGCGTTGTGTATTTCGTATCCGTAAGTGTGTGCGTTTTCTTGTGTAGGTACCTATTTCTTGTGTTATCTTCAACCAGCTCGGACTCGGAGTGTAATCGCCACGCCGATTGTGGATTGCTCTTGATCGTCAATACATACATACATACATACATAGAAGTGAATGGGGTTTATACATTGCAAACTGCTGTGGCTTTGCTCGGGTTCGGCTCGAGTGACGGCTCCTGTTTTCTCAAGTCTCGACTTGACTTCATCTTGCTTTTGCTTCACACTGGATCAAGTAGCAAGGAGCAGCCAATGCACTTTCAGCAGGTCGTGCGGTTTCAATGCATATTTAAAATTGTTAGGGTCACTCATATGCTCTGTTAAAGGGACTATCCCACCTTTAAAGGAAAAGGGCCACCTTTAACATGGGGATTGAAACTGAGATAGCCATCTTGTAGCCCGTGTCCGAAAACCTATTTGTATACCTCCTTACGGCCGATTTCGGCCTCCATTCGTAGTTATCGGCAATTTTAAAAGAAAATATGCCAGGAATGCGTCCTTATCCCAGGAATGCGTTCTTATCCGACAATACAGCCACCCGCGGCGAGGCTTTGGGTTTTTACCAATCAGCTCCAACCAGCTCAGCTTTAACCAATCAGCTTATCTGACACAATCCGACGAGTCTGTCTTCTGAACGCTGATTGGCTTGAGTGTGACGTCATCACTATGCCATCATACAGTAGGTGCCGTAGAGAGTATCAACATAGTACCAATATGTTAAATAGTTTTAAATACTTTTTCGCGAATTGTGCACTTCTGGCACCAGTTTTAAAAAGAAAATGAAAAATAATAATGTCAAAATGAAAAACAACGATATCTTCATATTTCACGAAGGTGGCCCTTTTCCTTTAACATGGGGTTTGAGTTGAGATAGCAAAGTTTGCGGCGAGGTTCAGAAACCACTATCTATCTAGGTTGCAACCCCCGCGGCCTCTTGGTGTTGAAGAAATTCGTTCCCTTCATTTGAAAATGGGCCTTGCGCAAGGCCCTATCTTCAACATGGAGCGACCGTTAGTGTGACGTCACCTCGTTTAGTCATTCTGATTTAAATGGTTTTGTTCGTTGAAAAATCTCTTAAAACTTGGTTTGAACTTTGTTGTGGTGCCTACGGAGTAAAAAGAATCAGCTTTATGACAGTAATGTGGCCTGTGGAAGGAGGTAATTTTGTGCTGTGACGTCACATATTTGAAAATTTGTGTTTGGAATATGGGAAGCCTAAGATGTTTAATGAAAAATAAATGCCAGAACCGTGTTCCTGGTCATTCAATCTATAAAGTCGGGCACAATTTAACTGGTTTTAACAACATTTTAGAAGGTGGGATAGTTCCTTTAACCGGTCATCGAGGCTCGAGCATTGCAAAAGGAGAGTAGTGGTTGACTTTGATTGAATGTATATTTCAAACGACTACAGACACGTCAAATCAAACACAAATACATGAAACAGTGGACCGCAAACTGCAGCAGTAATATGGCATGAGTCATTAAAAAACGCCATCAAAACTATAAAACAATCACATCTCACAAGACCCGTTAGCCTCCCTCCCCGTTCATAATACTTGGTTAAACACTCAACCGAAAGCATAAAGTAAGGACAGCAAGTAATCGCTCATAAGACATACCTAAAGCAATAAGCAAACAATCGTTTATAAGGAACTTCACTCTGGTGAATGGGAGCTTTGGAGACTTCTGGCTCCTCCACACACACACATCTGCAGTAGGTGGTCGGCCAGCTTTCGGCGCAGTTTCCGTATATGTAGGTATACCTACTTAATTATAAGCAGGCAGTTTCCGCTAAACCACTTGGCGAGGGCGACTACGGCGTCCACCCGGTCCTGGTTTGTATAACTATTCCATTTTTTGGAACCATTTGCTCTAATGGTACGTACCTGAAAAAGAGATTAATTGGTTTAATTTACATTGCATGTTTACTTGAAAAATAACTTATTGATGCTGTAAAAGCACTTCTCATTGATCCGTATAAAATGTTCATTTAATTTTAAATGCGGACAGAGAATGAGCGTGCTCGGTGACAAGTAGATAAATATTTGTGTTTTGTATTTCATTTTCCTGGGTCAGAAGTGCTGGTATTTCACAAAGATATAAAGGCACGGAATGCAGCTTTTCTGAGCGAGGGTATAAGTCACCAGGCTGAACAGCTATTCAGCTTCATGTTTGATGGCGTCAAACTCAGTCAAAATCATGACGTTTACATACGATCAAGCGCACCATTCAATACACTTACCTACCGTAAAACTCCATGCCAGTCCACTTGATAAGAGCAGTGAGCACTATCCCTTCTTCGCGCTGTCACACGCGCCCAAACATCAACCACCAAATGCCCCAACACCGGTGTGTCGTTTCGTCGCACAGCGCGCAGACTGTCACAAACGCTGCACATGATTGGCGCAGAGCTGCGCATGCGCGAACAGCCGAACAAGTATGGCTAAGCTCCGGCTTTACTCCAGTTAGCCGAAGGACACAGCCAGCTTGATCAGCCCGCGCTCCGCCCAAGTTAAGCCTGTTTTGGATGCGCGGGCAGATGTCGGGCTGAGCTACTGCTATCCGCACGTGGGCATAGCCGCGGCATGCCCCAGCTCAGCCCTAGTAAAAAATACATTGGTTTTGATCAAAGTGGGCAAACCCAAGCTAAGCCCAAGCTGCCCGACGCTTGCCACAGTTCAGCCCAAGCGAATTGCTGGCTGGGTACCTACTGTTTCTTTTTTCCTTATTCCTTGGTTACAGGGTGATTGAGATTGGGATTGCATTACAATTATGCAGGCCAGGCAATCTGCCAAATGTGGCATGTGCATGTGTGTTATGCATGGCTAATGCCCATTAGGTATTCATTTCTCAATGTTATGCATAAATTAAATTTTATGCATAAATTATGTTTATTTATGCATAAATTTTATGCATAAATTTTTACCTTGAATAAACTATGACTTGTGTGTTTGATACTATTTTTAGTTTTGTAGTAGTAAGAATTTCATTTTTTAGGCATAGGTATTTTTGTTCACATTTTAGGAGTGAATTATAGCAATCCCAATTCCATTGCAATTTACTCTTTTCCAGTTTGTCCATGCTCTTAAAAGCCTGTATCAATTGCATTCTCATGGAATGTATTATTGGTCATGAAGCTATTGAAGTATAGCCTGTCTTACCTAGAAGTTCTTACCTAGAAGTTAGAAGGAGAGACAAGGCCCTTGTCTCTCCTTCTAAATCCCTTGTCACAAGGGAGCAGGAAAGCTCATGGTGATACCTCTCCTCTTAATTGACATAAAGTAATCATGCCAGTTTTTGAATGATCCTCTCTGCAGCAAGGAAAATGCAATATGCATTAGGGTGGTCCTTATTTTCGAAAATCGTATTTGGATACCTTGCGCCCCTTCAATCGGTGCCGTTTAACGAAAAAACATGTCTGTCAAAATTTCATATCCCTACTTCATTATTTACTGGTAGCTCAACGCTCGTTCGTTCGTCAATGTTCGCTCAATGTCCGTTTCGTCGATCAACGTTCGTTCCCTCTTCCTCAGGTGTAACGGTTGTCTGCGTCGCAAACTTCTGGGTACATGGTGTCCCCCAGTTATGAACTCCTTGGCTCCAAGTTCCCAGTAGCGGCGGAACACCTTCAATTAGGGGGGGGGGGCACTGCCGACTTTTGGTCCCATTCTTTCCATGCAACGCCCATAGGGCTATACTAAAATGGCAAAATTAAGGGGGGCACGGTGCTCCGGTGCCCCCTCCCGTTCCCCCACCTATGCAAGCTCCCATCCCGCGGCCAATCTCTCGCCTACTTCCTCCACCGCCACCAAATCCTCTAGGAAACGGTCCGGGAAGCGGCCAACCGGACGTTAGAGAAGGTACTAGAGTAGAGGAGTTCTGGGCCAGGGCCAGGAATCCCACCCAGCACAAAGGGAGAGCGGTCAAGAAGGTGGAAACTCTCTTCGACGAGTGGAAACGCCTGAAAAAGAACAAGAACAGGACTTCCGCCACCCAAACAAGCAACGAGGACGTATTCAAGAAACAACTGGTAAATATCTTTGATATCGCCCACGGTGACGCAATGTCCTTGATACCTAACCATCCCGGAAGATCGCGCCTTCCTTCTCGCCCAACGTGAGCCAGGGAGACGGGATAGAATGACAGAGGCAGACATGGCGCTCCATTCCCAAGAAAAGAAGAAGAGGAGGAGGGATGACGCCGAAGAGAGGAGGAGGAGCAAGGCGTCGCGTCGGAGGAGGCGCGGGCGGCAGCCGACCAAGTGGAGCTGGAAAGCATAACCTCGAGTAGCTCCGAATCGTCCCCACTTCGCGGAGCCGTGAGACCTGGCCCCAGCATGGGATACAGCCACTCTGTCATCCCGAAAGCGTGGTCGAACCACGGCCATCATGCCGCAACTTTCCGCTAACGTCTAACGTGTGTGTGTGTGGGGGGGGGGGGGGTCGGTTGGACCCCTCTGCCTTTTGGCTCCAGATCGCGCTAGAGCTTTGCGAAAAAACGAGCGTGTTGCCCGTGACGAGAGGAAACCGATGATATCCAATTTAAGGTCCTAGGTCATTGGTTGACCTTCCAGGTCAGGTCAATGACCCAGTGGTCAGAAAAATCGGGACCTGCAAGAGCTTCGTACAGTGCAGCTGTATTGTTTTTGGGGGTGCTGATCACGAATTTCATGCTAGTTTTGATCACATATGATGTCTTCGTGCATTTAGACCAGGTCGGGTCAGGTCAGGTCAGGTCAGCCATTAGGCGTCCTGCCGGCTACCCATAGTAGGTCTCAACTACCACTGGTGGCGTCGTAACACATAACAAAGGCACCAAAACTACTTCGTAAATGTTCAAATGGATGCTAAATTCGAAATCAGCCCGAAAACTGCCCTAGAAACATGTATACCTCGGAAAAGTGACACGAGGTCATCATAGGTCAATGACCTGACCTGACCTGACCTTCAGGTGACCTTGACACCCACCGTAATGCATGGGGCGAACATCATTTCACATGTTTGGACGTTTATAATCGCAAAAATATTAGAAACACGCGGATAATGAGAGCTGACATACGCTGAATCGCGACTCCGGCCAAACATGGTCTCGAGAAATAGGTCACAGGTCAAAGGTCATTTGGGTCAGGGTCATGAAATTTTCAGAGTATGTAAAAAATTGATCATCTCGAGGATACTGAAAGTCTCGTCGCGATCGGCCGCTTTTTACGTGAGTTATTCGCGAAAACTCATGGGGGTCCATCCCACCCCTACACATACGAGGGTTAATATGCGTTGAGCCACCAAAAAGCATCCGCCGATTTCGCTCTTTTTGCTCTTTTTCCACGTTTCTAGACGAATGGCATCATTTGAGGGGGCGCAAGCGCGAAAAAATAAAAATAAAAATTTTGTATGGAAATAAGGACCACCCTAATATGCATGTTGATATAACTTAAGATTCTCTTATTAATACCTGCATAATAACAGTGGAAATAGTTACTTTTCCTTCCTTCTGTGTTGACTGATGTTCTATAGGCTAAACATTTTATGAAAAACTGAGCCTCAAATAAGTGCTGCTTAGCCATACCAGCACAGGTCTTCTCGGTCAGCACCTGCGCGGTACCCGCTGGTAATCAGGGGCACAGCGGAAGGACTGGCGGGTGTGTGAGGTCTACAAACACCGGGCCCCGAATAACCCATGTATCGAACTGGCAGAGAGCCGTCTGCCGGGTGGGTGTAGTTCCCTTGTCGGACCCTGGAGTCAAAAGAGGAACAGTTTCCCGTTCCCCTCACTGACAGGTGCCGGGGACGCACAGGGCGTGTGTCACACCGACAGGGGGGGGGGGGGATACCGCTGCACACCGGCCTGACTCATCGCTCGAACCTGCAGTGCGCCGCCGTTCGGGGTGTCCCCTCCCTCCCGGCATCGACAGTGCACCTCGCAGGTGGTCGTGCCGCCCTTAGAGCCGCCCTTAGGCGTGCCTCTCGGGGTCGGCCGTGCCGTGTGGGCGCCGGGCTCGCCGGCCAGCGGCCGTCAGTCCTCCATGCCGCCGCCCGGCGCTGCAGACAGCGGCGGCGTGTGACCTTGCTTTGAGCGGGCCACGTGATAGCGGCGGGCGATGGCCGCCCGGCACGATCTTTGTCCTGCGGTCGGCACTGAGCAGCGGCGGCCGACGGTGCCGACACCGCCCCTGGGAGTGTCTCTGGCGGCTGACTCAGCTCGCCCGGCGCGGTTTTTGCGGCGCCGTCTGTTTTGGCGCGCCCGGCCGGTCGGTGGGGCAGCTGAGCGCGGTCGGTCGCCGACCCCGACTGCCGACCTTGACGCCGGCTCGGAGCGGACCGTCCGGCGCGCACTGCGTACGCACCGGGCCCGCCGGCGGCGGCCGCGTGCGTGGAGCGCCCGTTATGTGCGGCGCTGACAGACTGACAGACAGACGGACGGACAGCGCAGGAGCGCGGGTGCAGCCGTACCGCGCCGCCCCGGGCCGGATGCTTTGTTTGGGAAGTGGCGCCGCAGGCCTGGTGCCAGGGGCCGCCGGCTGGCTGCTGGCGCGGCGGGCGGATGGTCTGTTTGTGGTGCTCGTCAGGTGGCTGGCCGCCCAGGAGGATGCAGGGAACCCTGCCGCCGCGCTGCGCCACTGGCATCCGGGGAACACTTTCTTAACAGTGGTGAAAGACCTCTCGTCTCGATGACGAGTCTCCCCCCCCCCCCTTTGTCCGTATCCTACGTTTTGAACTGCTGAGAACTCTCCGCAGTTGGCTCGGTAGTCTGTTGATCAGCTGATGGTAGTGGCGTCACAGGCGGCTGGCCCAGCTCTCTGGCAGAGCTGGCAATGTCCGCCGCGAGTGTTCCCACGTTACCAGCTGAGGTCAGTGACCCCGCGGCACAACCCCAGTGCACTCCGAGTCGACCCGATCAGGCCGGACGGCAGGCTGCTGTGCCGCTGGTGGTCTCCCCACAGCACGGTTCGTGCCATGAGTCCTAGGCGGTCCGCCGCCGGCCGGCGCCGGTAAGCTCCGGTGCAACTCTGCCGGCCGGCCGGCCGAGCTGTCTTTGTGACGTCACAACCCACGTGCTGCCGCGGCCAGGGAGGGGGGTTGCGGGGGGCTTTAGCGATGACTGCTGCAGTGGGACCCGCGCGGCGCTACACGCTCTCAGTCGCCTTGTGCGTGAGCTGAACCGCACGGTAACAGTGGCGACTGCAGGCTCCGGACGGAAGGGGGTCGTTGCACGGAGTGGCGGCCGCCCCTGCCCACAGCGAGGGTAATGACCCCAGCCCGAGCTGCGCTGCGGAGTTCGGTCGGGGCGCCAAGGGGCTGTCTCGGTGGGTACGGTGGGAGGACGGCCGCTCTGTACCGAGTCCGGGACCGCCGAGCGCGGCACAGAGCCGACATGACACGGCGGAGGGACCGGTGCCGCCGCGCCGGCCCCCGTATCAGACGTTTTTTGTGTTTGTTATCGTTTGAGACGGCGGTTCGGTGGTCGCTGTCCGTGATGAACTTGAAAGCCAGCGTCGGAACACAGGGATGTGAGCCGTAGATTGGTTGATTGACACTGTCTAGCATTGCTCGAACTTTTGACACAGTATCTTGTGAAAACGTCGGTAACGATACATAAAATGTGAATACGTCATTACACCTAATTCATTTGTCCCCAACTTGAGGCGTGATAGCTTTATGTTGTATATAAAATTGAAGCAAAAGCAACCATTTCCCATTATTGTAGTGTAGTGATAAGTACATTACATAAGTAGTGTACTTAGTAGTGTACCACTTAGTAGTGTACACTACATAAGTAGTAGATAAGTAAGTGATTAAGTGTTGGTGTGTTTTCGAGATCGGCGAGCTCGGTAACATAATTTATTTTCCATCTCACTCGCACTGCTGCCTAAATTAGCCATCCCTACCTCCTAGCCGGGCTCTAGCCGTCTGCTATCGACGTTCTGAGCGCCTCCAGGACTTTCTTGACCCACTACGGCGAATCTTTGAATTGTTGAGGCGAACTCCAATCGTGACTTATACGGCGGTGTTTGAGAAGTTATCGGCCACATTGATCATAAATAATTCAAGCTAGTTGAGATAACGAATCATCCTTTTCTAGCTAGCATATTTTGCCGTTCGGATGAATCGACCCCATGTGTTAGCCGTTGAATTTTGCCGGCCTGGCAGGTCTGGAGCTGTAAAATATTACCAATAGGCCGGTGATTGGGTGAAGGAGTGGGCATAGCGCCAGCGGGAAATGACAGTCTGACTCATCGATGGATTGGTGAACTTTAGGTCAAAGCTACGGTGTCTATCGACCCGAGAATGATTATGATAATTGATATGCATGGTTTAAAATTTGAATGAGTTGTCTTCATTCAACCGGACATGCATTCGGACAAAACAGTTAAGCCGTTTGCCGTGAACATTGTGTTGACATGAGCTGTATGAGTCTGTATGCAGTATGAGTCGTCACGTATGCTGTATGAGTCACGTCACTGTAGTTTCGGAATGTCGCCTGTGCTACGGTGAAGGTCGCCTGTCAATCTACCCCATGTGGCAGCGGAACACCCACAAATAACTTGTTTGTCGGTCGGAATATGAGTGTAGCTCCCAGCAGCTTTGCTTCATTCAACAGAACCCTGATAGGAATCCCGTAACTGTCGCTGGGGTGCGACCCATTTCGAGTCCAGTGATTCTCTCAGACGGGTACCGTTTAGAGTTGGCATTTCGTTTCGAGTTCCGGCTATCGAAATGGATGGCGCCGTTCTGCGATTGCCTGTCGCCCGGACTGACGCCGTTCATAGCCTGTCCAACTCGGGACGTGTCCCGCTCGGAGCCCGAGATCGCGTTCTGTTCCGAGTTCCGGTTGTCGCTCCGTACGCGGCCAGTGATTGGGATATCCCGAGTTTGTTTCGTGGCACCGTGTTGTTCAGAGCTGGGGCGGTGGCGCGAGTTGACGCAGTGCGGTCCACCATCCGGCGCTGAGCTGATAGCCGCCGTCGGCGTCTGCCGGCGGTCAACACGGATCGATAGCGGTCGGTCCGGCCGGCCCGCCGCGGTCCGCGGGTGTGAACTGGCGGTGTTCCGGCCGGACCAGCCCGGTATGCCGGTATCCGGCGGCCCGTACGACCTTCACAGCATGGTGGCGCTATTTTTGGCCGCCGCCGCCGGCTGATGCCGCTCGTGCACGCCATCTCACCGCCTGTCCTCTGCCGCCGTCCTCATCGCGCTCATGGACAGCGAGAGGCCGAGCTTCGCCTCCCAGCTATTGCCGGGTGGCTGTGAGAGCTGCTGGTCCGTCTGGTTCAGCCACAGCGCTGGAATGTCGGGCTCAGCCACAGACGGATAGTACGGCCTGGCTACTACAGGAAGCGGCGCACGGGTGGTTTCATGGCCGCTCAACTGCCGCGGGGAGGTAGCGCGCTGCTGATGCTCGCGGTTGTATTCATGCAGCGGGGCCGGGGCACACAGCCGCTATCAGGGTTCAGAAGTGGCCAATACCCTAATTTTCGACAAATTTTAAAGCGTGATTTTTTCACATTTTCTGGTCGTAAATTGATCAGACTGTATAAAATATCATCCAGAAAAAATATTACTCATTCTGGCACAGATTGGTGGGCTCCCAAAGAACACCGTTTTGTTTTGCTCCGTGAGACCGAACTTGTGCTGCGATTTTCATGTAAATGTTGACGAGTCTCCCGTCATATTCTTTGCTTGAAAATGCGTAAGTAAGATATCAGCTGAAAGGGGAAAATGTGCGGAATCCATTGGTAACAAAAGTGCATCTAAAAAACTTCCCAATCAGTTATTATAAGCTAATTGTTGCACACTTGCACAAAGCAGAAGGGCTTGAGGATTTAAATATTTACATAGGCCTACCAAAAAACGCACAGCGTGCTTCACATCGAGACAACGTCCATAACATATACCGTACAATTGTGATTCATTTGCTGAAAAAATTAGGTCGGCATCACACTGCCGGCAAAAGTTATTGCAGTTCTAGTGACGCTAGGTCGCCGCCCGGCCGACCCCGGTCAGGTCGGCCGGGCGACGGCCGTGCAGCTGACGTCCGTGCGGTTCGGCAGCTGACCAATCAGCTGCGAGAGAGGAGCGCGGTCCGTCTAATCGCCCCCGGCAGTTGCTTGTGCTGAGGGGTGCTCGACGCTCGTGTCGATTGCATTTGTTGGTTGTCGATTGTCGAATGACTTGTGGGTATACTTTCTGGTGACCAATAAATGTACGTCGTCTTAACAGAATGTAGTCTGATCAAATTCAATAAAGCAAAAAGACATCCAGCCAACAGAATATCGTAAGAATGTCCGATATGGTTGATAACATTCAGAGTTTTGGGGAG
This sequence comes from Amphibalanus amphitrite, assembly GCF_019059575.1. Taxonomy (NCBI): domain Eukaryota; kingdom Metazoa; phylum Arthropoda; class Thecostraca; order Balanomorpha; family Balanidae; genus Amphibalanus; species Amphibalanus amphitrite. The sequence goes on along the minus strand of NW_024882333.1, from coordinate 254,361 downwards.
CAGCCATCGACCAGAATGAACGTCATTGGCTTTTGTATGTAACATTTGCATTGCTTTTGGAAAGTTTCAGTCAGATATCTTCAGAAATGGCAATGTTATTGGCTTTTGCATTTTACCGTAGTCAGTTAATCACAATTTTCGATATTGCAAAGGCAATTTCAGTACGTTCTTGACATCGAAAACCAAAATGAATAGCATCATCGTGTTCCAGAGCTCAAATTGCATCCGATGCACATCTTTTTTGTTGATAATGCTCAACTTCAAAATTTGACCTTTTTGACCTCGCCGTGACCTGACCTTCATTTGTCGAATGGAAATAGTTTCGAATCGGACGACCCAGATGACATCATTTGTAGATGCTTTTGCCGAAATGGACCATTAAAGATGTGTCGCATGACCTTAAAAATGTATACATTTCCTTCCATGACCCTTTCCATGACCTTTTGTGACCCATGACCTTTCCATGACCTTTTGTGACAAAGTTAGGTTTCGTTTATCAGCTATTCCTATCAGAAGCCGTTTGAACTTTTAGTATTGAACGAGTAGTTTCGAAGACAGCAGGGAAGCTATGCAGAATCCCCTCCCGAGTCACCCACGTTATGGGATATACCCGTCATCCGCGGATTACAAGCAAAATATTTTTTACGGCAATGATGTATCAGCATGGATGCTCATACGTTCCCATATGTGACCTTACGGTTGACTTCACATACAATAAAAAATTCCTTGGCAAAATGTCAACTGGTTAACGAGTTATCGCATTTTGGCCACTTCCGAACTCAAATAGCGGCTGTGTGCGGGGGCGCGCTGACGCATGCCTCAGCCGGGCGGCTGGTCTCGGAACGCGGGGGAGTCCGGTGCGGTACCTCACTTCTCGGACGTTCTCAGGCGGTGACAGGTGGTGTTGGGGCCTTGCAAAACGCCTGTGGTATGTTCGGGAATGCGCACTAACATACTGCCCCGTAGTGTGAGGTCCGCGCTGACTGACAGCGTGTTATCAGCGCCTCTTCACCCTAGCCCAGGGTCCTGAGCTCGGCACGGAGCTGGGAACTGGACGGAGCTCTGTTAGCTGGGTAGCGGATTCTCCGCCGCTGTCACAGGAAACTGTCAGTATACCCGGTTTCGGGGAGAAATCGTCGGAATGCGGTGCAGTGTGGGAAATAGAGATGCAGCCTTTTCCTGAAAGTCAGTCCGGCGCTGTTACTGGGCAGCCCGGGGCTCCGACTAGTGGTGCTCAATGCAAGACCCGGCGTAGTTATGGCTGAGCTCAGACATGATAAGTCATCTTGTGTTTGTTGTTTGACATGTGATTTACATCACATGTCGGCTGATGTTTTGTGATATTGCGGTAAAGACAGTGGAAATCGGAAGTTGTCGTAGTTTTTTTTTTTTTGTATTTAGTATAATTGGTGCCGTGCTGTGTCATGGCTAAGTATTAAGTAATTTATAGCTTTCAGTGATGCCTTATATATAGGTACTTTGCCTCAGTCACATTTTTCGGTGTTTCTTTTTCATATTCTTCTGGTCAAGGCTCTCACGACTAAACAGCTCGGATTCGTATATTTTCATTGCAGTTCGGGGGTTAGCTGCTGGGACCCTATCACATATCACCAGGAGAGGAGCCCTGGTCATATGACCGGATAATAACCGTTGAGTTGACTTGGTCGGTTGGACCGTTTTACGCTGTCATCATCCCGGTCAGATGGAGCCGTTTCAGCTGTTTTTTTTTTCGGAGTGTGGGAGCTTTCGGTCTCAGTCTAACTCATTCCCCACACATTGGCGAGCTACACTTTCTTTGCCGACTCGTTCCATCCCGATGACTGATCTGCCTTGTTAGGTTTTCGGCTTGCTTTCAAATCCGCTGATGTGCATTTTGTTTACATAGAGCTATAGAGGCCAGCTGAGGGATGCGACAGACTTGGTTTTGTGATTCTGTAAAGCACGATTACTAACTGGCATCGCCTGACTGCATGATAAATTCGCTCGCCACGCTTAGTTAACAATCCCGTGACGATTCCTGTCAAGTTTGATGTCATCTTTTTGTGTAAATCAGCGGAACGCTTTGCACGAAAGGTTTATATGTCGTGATTTCTCCAACCTCAAGGGCATGGCTTTCAACCTCTATCAAGACGTATTATCCACCCATAGATCCTATCCATCATCAGAACATACTTTTACTGCAAATATCCAGTTTCATCGGAGCTTGATTTAAAAGTGCAGTACTGGAATAATGAAGACATACTTGTTTCGGTAATAGCATTGCGATAAGGTTTTCCATGAAGCTCTAGAATCTGAAGAGCGGTGTACATGAACCATTTTTAGGACCACATGAATGTCTGACATTTGAACAATGTATATGTATTGTGGAACGCTGCTTAATTAAGTTGGTAACTCTGAGGGATGTCGTGCATACTACATATATCCGATTCTCTCTCTATATCTTTGTACGGTATATCGGCTAGTTTTTATACCCTTGACGTCACGCCTGCCACTAATAGTGCAGGTCGCGGGGCGAACGCGTGCACACGTGCATTATTGACGTCTCCCTGTCTGTGACTGGCGTCATTATGAGGAGTCTGGATACGCAGTGGGCTGGCGGCGGCTCGTGGAAAGTGGGTCGGGTGCCGTGTCTACTATGAGTGCTGTCTGTCGGGGGGGGGGGGTTAGAGGGAGAAGGGGTACTGTCTGGCGGACGGTTGTTTACCGTCTGCCCGCTGCTGGTACTACGGTGTGTCGGCGGGGTGGTTACTGTCGGTAGGCCAGATTTTGTGGCTACCGCTGCTATTTGGAGCGGTGTGGTGGTTACTTGTCTGTCGGAGGATTGGTTGCTGACTGTTGGTTGGTTCTCTGCCGATGAATCAGGCTAGCTGTGGCGGTGGTTCTGGGTATCTACTCATTCAGTAGGTCCGGGTATCTGTTATATGAGTTGGCCCGCGCCAGTTGGCATTTGGTAGGAGCGCAGTTCAGGGGCGGATCCAGAAAATCTCCAAGGGAGGGGCCATTAGAAACCAGGAGGCCCCCCCCCCATAATCCCACCTGTTGGAGGCCCCATCTTCCCACTTGTTGGGCCCCCCCCCAAAAAAAACTGCGTCTATTGAGCTTATCTAGCTGTTCAGGCAACATCTCAACATCTGTGCAGGCTTGGAGGCCCTCTGTGCAGGTTAGGAGGCCCTGTAAAAGTGGTCATCTCTGTGAGTATAAGAGACCTCCAAGTTATGAAAAGCTTTACCAATCTTCTAACAAAGAAGTCTTCTCAGCTAGTCTTCTAAGAAATAACTAAGTGGGTAGGTTAAAAAAAAAAACTCATCGGATTTCGGCCACTTTATTTTCAGGAGGCCCCCTTTTCAGCTTTTTAACTTTTAACTTTTTATTTTATTTTTGAAAAAAATCGGCCAAGGGGGGGGGGCCATGGCCCCCATGGCCCCCCCCCCTTGTATCCGCGCCTGGCGCAGTTGGGCCCGGGGTTGTTCTTACAGCAGGCGATGGGTCCTAGCGGGTCGCCAGGAGCGCAGTGGGGCCCAGTGTTGTCCCGGTGTCAGTCGGTGGGTACGCCGGCCACTGCGCCGCGTTCCCGGCGACCCCGGCCGGGTCAGGGACACCCTGTGCCGATCGATTTCTGAGGCGCTGGCTGGACCCTGTCCAATGGGAGTCCTTCGGGAGTCCCCTCCTCGGCTAGCTGTGAGTTGGTGGTGACTCACTGTCGGTGAGCGGCAGCCGGTGAGATGAGGTGCCGCCAGACTGACACCGGCCGCCGGAACTACCGGCCGCTCTCTCACTGGCCGCCGGCCGGTCCAGCCCGACTGGGTGATATGTTTGAGTTTTGTGGCCGGTCGGTGTACGCAGCCACAGGCCATGGCCAGTGAATGTATGGTATTGCGTCACTTTTGACGCAGTGAGACGCGTCAGACAGTTCGACACATTGGGATTGCCGATAAGTTTGGTACTGGTCCGTCCTCCCTGACAGCACTGTATTTACCAAGGTACCTATCAATACTGATTTATTTATGTCGCGACATTTCAACATCTATCGTTGTTGGCTGGTGTTTGACTCGGACACCCACTTCAGCCTCAAATAGATGATGTCAATCACGGAGTGTGTGATGTGTCACGGGAGGCCTTTTTAGACGTTGCCGACACGATCACCGATTCATACTCAACGGAGGTGCTGCTGTGTGAAATGGTAACCCTTCCTTGCACCAATAGTGAAATCCAAGTGTGCCAACGATGTTCCCTTTATGTGTAAGCATGCTTTACACACTGACTACGAGTATGTCGCTTTCACTCATACGTTCGATATGCATTACTTACCAGCGGGGAGTTTTGCGCTGTTGAACCGAAACCTTCGTAGTCTGTGCGTTCGTCCACTGACCGGTGTGTTTCTGTCTTTACAGAGAGACCGCCGGAAACAGGAGGAGGAGGGGTACCGCTGCCACAGCCCGGAGGGCGGTATAACGTGCCGCTGTCGGCACAGCCCCGCGGCTACGGGCCGCCCCCAGGTGAGACTGCGTACCAGTGGGGCTGCTGCAGACCATGCAGACCTTACAGATTAGTGTATTTATTGCTTACCACTGCCAAGTGAACCTATGATCAGTAGAGTGGCTACTTACTGAGGTAAACTTACTAATAAAATCACTACAGAAAAAATCAGTCGAGCTTTCTGGTCAATACGCCATCCACACATAATCGCCGGTGTACCCAAATAAAGGCAATAAAGCTGCGTGTTGAGTCAAAGTGATGCAGTCGCTCACTTCGCTGCCCTGCTGTTCAAGTGTAGCTGATCTGTGTCTCTCGTTTTCTAACCCGTCTGTCCGTGCACCTACAGGAGCGGGCGATGGCCAGCCACTCCAGTACATGCCCCCGCCGCGGCCCTACCAGCAGCCCATGCATGAGATGGCCAAACAGAACTGTGAGTGGCCATACTGAGTCCGTGGGGACCGCCGGTTGAACGGGCTGGATTAGGGAGGGTCTAGTGTAAAACAATGTAGTGTTTTTGTATGGGCTGATGACTGGTGCTCACTGATAATTTCGGTAAGGACTTGAATGTGTTGTATGGGCGATATTTGTTTTATGAATCGATGTATTGCGGACTGATGTTTGCTGTATATGGTGGAGTGTCGTTCGCTGTGTGGATTTCTGTATGACAGACTGTAGTTGTTCGCTGTGTGGTCTGACACTCGCTCCCCGTTGTCCGGCAGTGGAGCTGCCCTCGGTGCCGGGCTACCCTGGCCCGCACCAGCACCACCAGGCGCCGGTGCTGCGGCCCGGCGCGCCGCTGGTGACCGGCGCGCCCGGCTACAGCGCGCACCAGATGATGGCCGGGCCGCGGCCGCCGGCGCCCGCCCCCGGCTACCCGCCCGGCGGGCACGCCATCAGCATGCCACCGCCGCCGGCGCCGCACTCGGCAGCAGCCTTCAGCATGGCCGGCGGACTGCCGCCAGGACAGGTCAGAGGGGTGAGGACGAACTATCGGGGAGTGGGGAGACTAGGAGAACATCAGGGCAAGTCAAGGAACAAAGGAGTTCTGTCGGCCTTGGAGAGTCACTGGGCACACCGGGACGTCGAGGGTTCCTTGAGAGTCACTGTGTAGTCTAGGGAACATCGGGGCATCAAAGTTCCCAAGAAACTGGACTAGTGGTCAACTGACGGTAGATAAGAGATGTCTCGTGTTTGCCGCCTATTAGTATGTATTCATCTAAAATCCGTCCACATGATGGCTTTTCGGGATTTGCGTCAATACAAGATAGCACACTCATAAAACGACAGAATAAAACGTGACATTAGAGCAGACACTCGCCATATTCATAAAATACATAAAAAGGTGAAGGTTTAAAATGTGAGGCTAAAAGCGAAGACTTCGCACATTGTGTTGCATGAAAATTAAACACAAAATGAATGCACTGAGTGACGAATAGTAGCGAGAGATCTATGGTACTTTCTATTAGTCCCATTGATATATTCCGTGTCATATGTCGATTGTGCCGATCGGTGCCATTAATGTCGATACGACCCTGTCCTGTTACTGACATAATGTCTGCCTTCCACAGGCGCCGCCGATGATGATGTTCTTTTCTCCGGGTCAGGTGCCGCCCGGCGGACAGGTGAGTCTCGGCCGTCTCTGCTGTCAATATTACCGTCTCAGGCCATCTCCGCACATATTTGCTACTGGAACTTTAGACGTCATCGAAAATAATTTTGCAATGCAGTAGGGGTGGGTTGGGAGGGGTGTGTGGGGGGGGGGGGTGCCTACTTCGTCCTTTAGCTGGTCGGTTAATAGTGTTGGGCAGGTCTACGGAGTCGATAGGTTTTCGGTGACTCCGGCTCCGGCTTCCAAAAGTCAACTCCTACACTGGTCGGAGCTGTCGACTTCGACCAACCCCGGCTTCGTAGCCCTGGTGTTGGGTAATTGTGATTGCGCCACAGAACTACGATGGTGCGGTTTAATGTGTATACAGCAGTTTTGTGTATATTTAGTTTTGCGCGTCAGACCGGCCAATAACCATCCGTCCTCACAAGTCACAATATGCTGCGTACGTACAGTCGTATTCAAACGCCACGGAACTGGTGGGCGAACTCGCTTGTAACGAAGTATACGTGTGCCGGCATACCGCCCTAGCTAACTGAACCCGAACGTTGGTAACTACTCACTGGTTCAGGAGCGAGGGCGTTGATGCCTTGCGACTCACTACATTAATGTTTCATCAAGTGCAGTGCAGCCACGCCGAATCAGTTGCTGCGGACGCAAATTCTGCCACTCTGACCGTGATCTGCTCACCTGACCCCAACCTGACCTGACTTTTCGGCAGGGTCACCCGGGTGTGCGTCAGGGGCCGACTGCCTACATGCCCACACCTCCCGTGTACTCTACCCAGCCACCATACCAGCAGCAGCTGACTGTCCAGCCTCCTCAGGGTGAGTGACCGGCCTCCGAGCCACCGACGGGACAGGCACTCGGCACCTCCCACCGGGGGACGCTAGTAGAGAACACAGGATGACCGAGTGGCTAGGCGTGCTTTTCTATTAGCTTGTTGGCTATCCTGTGATCACCGTACGGCGTGCATCGTCACCAGGGAATGTCTGGTAGCTTGTTTTGTTTAGAAACTACTGAAGTTCATAAGTATTCGAGTTCAACAAAATGTGTCTGGCTTGAAATCAGCCATTTACAAATAATCAATCATGCGCCGACTTCCCACCCGTCTGTGTCAGGTACACTCGAGGGCAGATTGATGTTCTACAACTCTTTATCCACCGGGTTCCTATGGCTCAGCATTGGCAGCAGCCGCCTGGTACCGGTAGACTGTGCCGCTTCACTTACTTGTCAAGCGGCACAGCCTACCCACACTGTATGCCACCGGTCTGGGTCGGTGGCTGGAAGGCAATGTGGGCCGCCTGTGACGTCAGCGCAGCGGTGAGGGCCGAGCCCGGAGGCATGGCTCGGGTCGGCGCGGCGCGGCGGCTGGCGAGGGCTGGGGAGTGAGGTGCAGGGGTGGGAGCACGGACCATCGCGCGGCTGAGCGAGTGTGGTTAACTTTCGCGTCTCAAGGCGCCAATTATTCTACCTAACAATTGTGCTAAAGCAGTTGATAAAATGTCCTATCCCCAAGACAGCGCATATCATCACACTTGCCATGCACATTACGACACTTAAACGTGGCACTGGGACAGCCGATAGAATTCACATCACACGTGCATCGAGTTGCGGAGCTACATTGTTTTTAACAGATAGGTATTAAGGCCTTGATTGAGCTCATTGGTGTCTATTATTTCGCACAGCAATCGTCCAGAGACGTGAGAACTGGGGTTTTTGGATAGCGCGGCGTCCCAACTTTAAGCAACTCTTACTGTTCCTCTAATGTGTTGTCGCAGCCACCAATAGCAAACAGTTCCATCTAGGAACAAATAAGTCGCGCACCTGGGACGGTTCGAACCGGGTTTCTCCAACCGGTAACCCTACGACGCTATCGTGTATCCACTGAGCTGCCGAAACCAGCGAGCACCCGCCGCGGTCAAACGCGATCAAATGTCACAATACTGTCATTGGCGGTCAGCGGGTGAATGTCATTTTGTTTTGTGCAGATGAGGACCGTTGACCGTTCTCGGTAGCTCAGTGGATGAACGCTCGTGTCGTGAATTGGCCGGTGAGAGAAACCCGGTTCGAACCCCCCTGAGTGGCCGACTCTTTGGCTCCTAGTTGGAACTATTTGCTATTGGGGGCTGCGACCACATAATATTAGAGCAACAGTAATAATCGCTTTAAATTGGGGCGTTGGCTCGGCACTACTCATAACCCCCCAGTTCCCACGTCTCTGGACGATTGCCGTGCGAAACAATAGACACCAATCTGCTCAACCAAGGCCTTAATACTAATATGTTATGCAAAATATAGCTCCGCACCTCGATGCACCAGTGACATAAGTTCTATCGGCTGTCCCATTGCCACGCTTAAGTGTGTCGTAATGTGCATTGCAAGTATGATGATAGGCGCTGTCTTGGGGATAGGACATTTTAACAACTGCTTTAGCACAATTGTTAGGTAGAATAATTGGCGCCTTGAGACACGAAAGTTAACCACACTCGCTCAGCCGCGCGATGGTCCGTGCTCCCACCCCTGCACCTCACTCCCCAGCCCTCGCCAGCCGCCGCGCCGCGCCGACCCGAGCCATGCCTCCGGGCTCGGCCCTCACCGCTGCGCTGACGTCACAGGCGGCCCACATCACCTTCCAGCCACCGACCCAGACCGGTGTCATACGGGTGGGTAGGCTGTGCCGCTTGACAAGTAAGTGAAGCGGCACAGTCTACCGGTACCAGGCGGCTGCTGCCAATGCTGAGCCATAGGAACCCGGTGGATAAAGAGTTGTAGAACATCAATCTGCCCCCGAGTGTACCATCCCGGGCAGTGACCTGACCCTCACCAGCGGTACCCTGTTCAGTGTTCAACTCTCCCCTCGGGCTCTGGCAGGGCTGTACGTGCAGGCGCAGCCACAGCCGGCGCCCGGCGGCCAGCCGGCGCCGCCGCAGATGTGGGGCCCGCCGCCGCCGCCGGCTCAGATGTCCCTGCCGCCGCCGATAGAGCAGCTGCAGGCGCGCCGGCCCCAGGAGCAGCTGTACGCGCCGCCGGTGCCGCCGCCGGCGCCCGTACAGCACCACGCCAGCCACCGGATCCCCATCATCAACCCGGAGACACACGAGGAGGTGGCTGTGAGCGGCAGCAGCGCCCAGACGCCCGTGAGTTGTCCTCCATCGCGGACAGTGGTCAGTGTGCCGCAGGACGACTGTGTGTCGGTGTGTGTGTGGGTCTGTTATGTGTTTTGAGTCTGTGGGTTTGCGGTTGGGTCGAGCGTTAGAGCTGGCGTCGAGTTTTATAGAATGTTAGTGATTATCCTAACGCTGCTGGAATACTGGTATGTTCTGTTTACGCTATGACTGCTGAACTCCTAGGGCCGAGCTATGACATTCAGCGGTAGCTTCGACACGACACTCGCCATCGTCTAACCCCCTCCTCCCCCGGCAGAGCGGCGTCCCAGAGACGGCGTGGCGGCCGCTGGGTAACGGCGTGTCCACACTGCCCCGCTCGGGCCGCCAGCACAGCAGCGCCAGTGTCTCTGAGCTAGGCGAGCCGGACGGCCGGCGCGGCCCGCGAGCCCGCTCCAGCGCCAGCTACTCCGAGTGCCCGCTGCCGGGCGAGGGCGTGCCCGAGTGGGCGCCGGCGCCCGCCCTGGCGCCCCAGTCGGTGCCCGGGCGCTTCCAGACGCCCACCGCCAACGGCCTGTCCACTCACTCGCCGGACGTGATTCGGCGCCAGGTGATGAATTATGGTACGTACGAACCCAGCGCCGCGCGGCCCGCCCGGTGTGGCGGCATGGGAGACGGGCAGTCTGTGAGGATGTGTCGTTATCAGTTTGGTAGCTGTTTAGTGATTACCTATCTCGAGATTTAGAACTAGCTGTAATGGAACGGTAGGATTTATTTCGTGGTTGAGAGGAGGGCTTGCTGAGTCCGGAGTGCTTGCTTGGTGCAGCTTGTCTACTTTTCTGAATTTATTGGTGTGCCTGTCGCACCATGCATCCTCCTGTAACTGTAGTAGTCTGGTTGTGTGCCCCATCTGACCCGGCTGTGTCTGTGTTTCCCGCAGCGTCTCCGGCGTCGACGGTGCGTCAGTCGGAGTGGAACCCCGCTCGGGCGCCCGGATGGTGTCCGCCGGTGCCCCCGTCCCGTCCGTCGGACGGTCACTACTCACTGCCGGCCAGCCTGCCCGACCTAGTACCGGTACCGAGTGTACCTCCCGGCCTGCCGCCCCCCGACAGCGCCCTCCAGTACAGCCAGGCGGCGCCGCGCCCGGAGGGAGCGGATATGGGCCTTCAGTACGGACAGGGTGTGCCGCCTGCCGTCAGCGCGCGGTTGGAGGGACCCGAGGCGGCGCGGCAGCAGTTCGCGCAGGGTGTCCCGCCGCCTATCGTGGACAGTCTGCCCAAGGAGTCGGAGAGTGAGCGGGAGCCAGCGGTCCCAGACGCGACCAGTGTCACTAGTGAGAGTGCTGAACCGGCCGGAGTGATTCCGGGCCGCCCCGAGGCTGTGACTGCGGAGCCAGCTAGCCCCGCTGAGGTGAAAACGGGCGAGTGTGTGCCCCCGCAGCAACTGGAATCGTCTGCCGTCCAGGAGGAGCCAGTAGAAGAGTCGGCAGAGGTGGAGATCGCCGAGGAGGCAGCTGCTGAGCCGTCCCTGTCAGAGGCTGTGACAGCGGCCGCCACGGAGCTGGAGCGGCTGGCGGTGTCAGCAGCTGACGAGGCGCCGGCCGCCGCCCCGCCGCTGGAGCCGGCTCCTGAGTCAGTGTCGCCAGCACTGGACTCTACCCAGCCGGCTGAGTCCACTGAGGAGGTCCCTGCGGCGTCAGAGGAGGTGGTAAAGTCGCCTGTGACCGCGGTGGTGGTAAACGGGTCCCAGAGTTACTCCACGATTGTGTCGGACAAACCGTGTGCGTCGGTAGTGCCGATTGAACAGAAGGCGCCGCATTTGAATGGTCAGAACGGCGGTGAGTCGGCAGCTGATGAGAATGGCGTGAAGGAAAGTCTGCCAGCGGAGCCGCAGGAGCCGTCACCGGAGCTTGAGGAGCCGAAGGAAACGGCGTTGGTGACTGAGGAGCTTCAGGAGGCGACCGATGAGTCTAAAGAGCCTCCAGTTGAGGTAGCTACCGAGTCACCGAGCGAGCAGAGCCCGGAACCGACTCCGGCTCTCACTCCGCCGTCCGAGGACACTCCGGCCGACAGCCCCGCCCGGGGCACTCCAGCGAGCACTCCGGCCGACACTCCGTCCCTGGGTACTCCGGTGGGAACTCCGTCGGGCACCCCGGCTGCGTCGCGCCAGGGCTCCCCGCCACCTGTGAATGGTACGGCGGGCCGGCCGGCGCCGCCCGCTGCAGAGCCGCCGCCGCGTCACCTCGCCGCCAAAGGTCAGTTGATTCGGGGGCGTCTCATGGAATGCCTCCTCAGTTGATGCGTCCTTGCACGCTTGGGAAATGAGTGGCTGTCAAGGGAAGTTAGGCATGGATCTGGTTTGAAATGAATGGTTATGTAAAGAATTATTGTATACATTTAATTTTGACTATGCGGTATCATTTTGATGTTCCCCATGCTGTCACTTTTTGTCTCATGGTCACGATTTCCACATGTAGTTAGTGCTCCAATATCCAAAGTTATTGTAGCATGCATGACGTGTATGTGTGGGTGCAATCATGCGTATCGCATAGTGTCGTATTATAGGTATCGTATAGGTATCGTATAGTGTCGTATAGACTGTAGAGTATGACTCAGTGTGTATATGTATGGGTGCTGTTGTGTGCACACTGCACAGTGCACATAACTGGACAGGACTTCAGTTAGGCTAGACAGGGACAGAGCCGCCGCGCCGGCCGACAGACCAACACCCGCCGGAGACATGATACCGCGGGGTCGGGTGGCGAGTGCTCGGCGCTGACTGGCGAGCAGGCGGCGGCCAGGGCCCTGTTTCACCGGTGATAGCAGCAAGCTGCTATCACGTTTCGCGAGCTGACGTCATGTCATGACGCCATACTGCTGACGTTATGGGCAGTTCCGGCGCACGATGGCCGCGACGTTGGCCGCGGCATTAAGTGACGTATGAGACTAATAGTAAGAGTTTACGCAGTCATTATAGTATATTTATTTTTATTATATATTTTTTAAAATATGATGTATTTAAAAGAAGTTAGGTTTAAGGAAAATTTGGACGTAAACTTCGAACATTTAGTTGATGACGTAAAACAATATTGCGGCAATCGTGCGCCAGAATTGCCCCTTACGTCAGCAGTATGACGTCATCACATTACGTCAGCTCGCGCAATTTGATAGTAGCTTGCTGCTATCACCGGTGAAACAGGGCCCTCGGTCAAGGCCATACCCAGAGTCAGTGGGGCACGAGCGGAGATGCTGTTTGGGGCAGACCGACATTGTGCGAGCGTGGCTTACTCCTACGATTATATTTGAAGATAGACTCTGAGTGGAGGACAGTAAGTGTGGGTGTCCGGGTCATTTGTCACACTCCCTGTCCGCCCCGGTCCTGTGACTGACGGTCTGTGTCTCTATATCTGGTGCAGGTGACGGCCGGCCGACGCCGCCAGCCCCGGCCCCGTCACACGCCGCCAAGAAGCACTACGGCCGCTCGGAGCTGCTGGCGCTGCAGCACGCGCCTCTGTCGCAGCAGCGGCCGGCCGCGCTGCCCGACCTGCCGTCAGTGGTACGACGCGCCGGAGCGACCACCGACCAGCGCGCCGCCGCCCTCAAACCGCGCCCCATCGGACCGGGAGAGTTCGCCTCCGGCTTTAAACCGGCCGTCATGGGTCCGCCGGGCAAGGTGAGGGACAGTCGCTGGACCGCGCGTGGGGTAGTGAAAGGTCGAGGGGAGGTGCTAGCTGATGAGGCTGATGGACACGTGAAACTAGCTGGCCAGAGTCAAGCTGCTTAGTCTAGCGGCATGGATTAGGGGAGACAGAGGGAGGCTTAGGGGAGGCTAGGGGATGGGATGGAGTTTCTATTACTGGCTGCGCTCCGCTTATTACTTCAAATGTTCACCACCATTCAGTGTACCCCATGACTGTGTATAACCCGTATGAAGCTGTTAGTCCTTGGCTGGGCTGCTATTCTGACCTCCTTGCTCCCCCGACAGTACCGTGGCCGCAGCTCCCAGGGCGGAGTCGGCGGTGGCGGCGGCCGGCGCGACGGGCCACTCCAGTCACCAGCGCCGCCCGTGCGCCGTATCGAGATCAGTCGGGACGTCAAACTACACACCACGGAGAACGCGTGGAAGCCGGGCGCCGCCAAACCGGGCGCCGAGAGCGCCGAGGATTCGGCGGACGCTGAGGCGCAACTGGTGGCGCGTCTCAAGGGCATCCTCAACAAGATCACGCCGAGCAACATCGAGAAGCACATTGAGAACATCCGCCAGCTGGAGTTCAACACGGACGAGCGGCTCGGGAAGATGATTAATGTGCTGTTCGACAAGGCAGTGAACGAGCCGGCGTACGCCAGCCAGTACGCGGCAGTGTGTCTGGCCATGACCAAACCCCCGGTAAGTGGACGGCGCTGGGAAGGTTCGACGGGGAGGGGGGGGGGGCACAGAGGGTGGCGTGCGGAGGCGTGGGAATATGAGGAAGGAATAAGGGCGGTGAGGGGTATCGACTAAGCTATCAGCCTGAGATGACAGGGGAGGTGCCTGCTAAATGATTAATCCAGAATTACGTCGTTAACATTTTGTAAGGACTGTTTTCTTCGATCTGGACGGGCCATTTACTTTACTATAATTGTATATTGTATAGGCGCTGTGTCCTGGCTATTCGCGGACAGAACCCGCGTATCCGGCGCTGGCCGATCGGATCTGGCCTCTGTAACACCCGCGTCCGTCCTCCCCGTCTGTCGACAGGCGGGCAGCGAAGACGAGAGCAAGAAGGCCATGTCCATGTTCCGCAAGCTGCTGCTGACACAGTGCCAGCGCGAGTTCGAGAAGGACAAGTCGCTGGAGCTGAACCTGGGCGAGCGGCAGCGAGAGATCGAGGCACAGACGGACCCGGTGGAGCGGCGAGCCAAAGAGCGCGCACTGGAGGAGGCGCAACGCCAGGGCCGCCTGCGCTCTAATGGAAACATCCGCTTCATCGGCGAGCTCTACAAGCTGAGCATGCTGACAGACCGTATCATGCAGCAGTGCATCACCAAACTGCTCAAGGACCGGCACGAGGACTCATACGAGTGCATGTGTAAACTGGTCTCTACAATAGGGCAGAAGCTGGAGGTGGCGGAGAAAAAACAAGGCCGCGACTTGGGCAAGATGTTCGCTGAGTTCGAGCGACTGTCGGTGGATAAGAAGCTCTCGTCTCGGATCCGATTCATGTTGCGTGACCTGATCGAGCTGCGTGCCAACCATTGGGTGCCGACGCGCACCACGGCTCAGCCGCGACCTATGACCATCGAGGAGGTGCACGAACAGGCGCGCCTGGCAGAGGCCAAGCAGCAGGCGGCGCTGGCGCAGGCCGAGGACCGGCGGCGCAGCGAGCGGCGGCGCGGCGGCGGCGGACGCGACGCGCCGCGGCCCGGCGGCGACGGCTGGAACACGGTCGGCCGCAACTCGCGGTACGACGCCAGCCGTATGATGAGCGCCGTTAGCGCCACGGCCGCCGCGCCGCCGCCGGCGCAGCTCAAACTGGGCCCCGGCGGCGGCAGCGGCTGGGGACTCGGTGCCAAGGGCGCCTCGCCCCGGCGGGCCTCTCCCGCCACCACCCCCGGCTCCGGCGCTAACCGGTTCCAGGCACTGCGGGCCGAGGCGCGCAGCCGAAGCCGCGGCGGCTCGGCAGAGCGCTCCGGGAGCAGGAACAGCTCTGCGGATCGGGCGCCACCGCCACCGGCCGCCGCCGCCTCCCGGCTCAAGGGCCCCGCGGACGCGGACGCGGACTATCTGAAGCGGCAGGCGCGAGCCATCGTCGGCGAGTTCCTAGAGAATGGGGATGAGGAGGTGAGTGCGCTGCCGGGGACTGATTGGTGGGCGCAGCGTTGGCAGATTTCCCAATAAGGCACGAACAAATCGACTTTTCTTAAGATTCTAGGGTCTGCTATCGTTCAGTTTTGCCAATAGTTACCTACGCGCTGATACTGAAAAATTGAATTTGCTGTCTCTCCGTACTTAGTGCCCTAAATTGTGAGCTATGATTTGATCTGACATTTATTCCTTTGGTAGTCTGGTGGGGCGGTCCGTTGTAAATGTGTTCTCTGGTGACCCAGCTATCTAACTCCCGCCTGTCCCTGTGTCCACAGTCGGCAATTGTCGACTGCGAGGGTCACCTGCACGACAGCACCTTGGCCGACTTCGTCACCCAGTCGCTGGAGGCGTTTGTGGACGCCCGCTCGGCTCGCGAGCGTCAGGCGGCCGGCCGGCTACACGCGCTGCTGCTCCAGCGCGGTCTGCTGCCCGTGGCGGCGTACGTGAGCGGCGCCCGCCAGCTGCTAGACGTGTCTGCCGACCTAGCCACGGACGTGCCGGCCGTGTGGACCAACCTGGCGCAGCTGATGACGCCGCCGCTGCTGGCGCCCGGCGCCGGCCTCTCGCTGTCGGCGCTGGCGGCCGCCGCGCACTGCTGCGTCCAGGACGGCGGCGGCGTCAAGCTGACGGTGGCCCTGCTGCGCCAGCTGCGGGCCGAGGACGAACAGCGCGCCCGGGAGCTGGTGCCGGCTGGATTCAACTGGCAGCGGCTGCTCGGCGACCGCGAGCCGCTCGCAGTGCTCAAAGAGGTGGGTGCGAGACGTGAGAGACTCAGAACAACTGAATGGCGTGTTGAAGTTGGAGAACTGCTGTTCCTACCTTTCATAATATCGGTCGTCGGCCTGTGGTTACGTTGATCTCGGCTCTGGCACGCGTCTGCCTCTGCTCTGCGGTCATATTGGGACCAATTAAATGGCCAGATTGCTAGCGTGATCCGTTGAAGTCCACAATTCTCAAAGTTCTGAGCAGAGTGCCCCGATATCGGTTGTCTACTCCGTCTCATGTGTGATCTCTTCGTTCTTTGCGACCTGACCAGTGACCGTTCCCACCCGCAGGCTGACCTCGAGTGTCCTCTGTCGAGTCTGTATCTCTCCCTGTGACCTGACCTGTGACCCGTCCCACCCGCAGGCTGACCTCGAGTGCCTTGTATCGGGCGACCCGTCGCCGCTGCCGGCCGACCGGGCGCCTCCGGTGCCGGGTCTGCGCGCCCTTCTGGACGCCATCCGCTCAGACGTACCCCTGGCCCGGTGGCTGGAGCTCAACTGCCCGCAGCCGGAGAAACGGCAGCACCCGAGCTTCGTGGCCGACCTGGTGGCCGCTGTCTGCTTCGACGCCCTGATCGCAGGTCAGCCGAGCGTGGGGGGCCGAACGGGCAGGAGTGGGGGATATTTATTGGGGATGACATGATGAGTGCAAAGAAGTGATTCCACGGTAATCGTGCGATGCTGACAGCAGCAAGGAGTAGTAGTAGTTATTCGATTGTGGCGCTTACTTAGTAACAGTCCTACGCCAAAGACATGGTGATAGTCGCCTGCTTGAACCAGTCTATTTTTCTTGAGTTTAATCCATGAATAACTATTATATAGTCTGCGACTGCATGAGACTGTATTATTTTTGCAGTGGGCGCCCTAGCCTGACCCTCCCCTCCCCCTCAGAGTCTGGCGTGTTGCGTTTTGCACGGATCACTGACCCTCCCCTCCCCTCAGAGTCTGGCGCGCTGCGGGTGGCGTCGGAGCGCATTGAACGCTACTGTGACCTGTTGCGACCGGTGCTGGAGCCGGCCGAGCGACAGGAGGCGGCTGTGCGCGCCGCTGCCGATCTGGTGCGACACCTCGACTGTAGCACAGGTACGACTCAGCTGGACGGCCAAGTGCGGGCTAGATATAGTGGTGAGCCTTGGGAAACACCGCCAGACGCTGTACGTGTTACAGTGGTGGCCTGATCACAGGGACTCATCTGTCTGGTTGCAACTATCCTGAAATTAATTTAGGTGCCGACCTGCAATGATGGCTGTGTACTCTCCAGTCAGTGTTCTGCTCTAACCACAGCCAGTGAGCCTCGTTTGGCTGTCAGTTGCGTTGTGTTTGTCCTGTGGATGCCTGTCGCCTGTGTTTTGGGTCTTTCCTGCAGTCGGCGGACGGCTGCGTTGTGTTAAGTGTCTGTCCTGCGGCGGGCTAGCTATGCTGGCGGTGCTGAATGCACTAACCACTGACTGCTGACCGCTGACCGCTGACTGCTGACCCCGCTGACTGTTGACCGCTCTGTTCCCAGACGTGCTGGAGCAGCTGCTGGAGCGGCTGCTGACGCTGCGGCTGGTCTCTGAGCCGGCGCTGCGCCACTGGCGGGAGGCGGCCGGCGGCGACCCGATCGTGCCACCTCTGCGCTTCCTGCAGCCGTGACCGGCGCATGACGGATAGCCTAATGGGGGGGGGGGGGACGGCCAGCTCCACTGCCGCCGACTGTACAGATAATCGGCCGGGCCGACCTGACGGGAACGATGACTGCCTCCACTGCAGGGCCGGGCCGAGAGAGAGAGAAAGGAGCTACACAGAGAGCTATTTAAACGCAGATAGGGTGAATTTATCTGGGCGTGACCCCGCGCTGGCCTCGCACGGAGACCGGCCGGGCGGAGAGGAGAGGTAGGAAGTCCAGAGAGTGAGTGCCTGCTCCGCGCGTCTAACGGGTGTCGAGCCAGAGCCGGAGGCTGCCAGCGGCCCTCTGCTGGCCAGATCGCGCCGCTTTATATTATGAAACAAAGGATATTTTAATATAAAAATAAAGTGGTCATGTCTGCTTTTGTGCTGATGGACGGAATGGAGATGATATAAAGATAGAAAATGCAGCACGAAAGACTTCGTTTACACTTAACACAGTTGTTGCGACTGGTCACTAGCGGCGGAACACCTTCAATTAAGGGGGGGGGGGGGGCACTAACGACTTTTGGCCCCATTCTTTCCACGCAACGGCCGTAGGGATAATGTTAAAATGCCAAAATCAAAGGGGGGCACGGTGCCCCGGTGCCGTCCCGTTCCACCGCCTATGCGACTGGTGGCTGAAGTAAGCTGAAACTGAGCGAGTGCGTGCCTTGGGCGGTAACTTGCGCCTGCGGATATTTCTATCGCGGTCATCCCAAGCTGGATTATATGTAAGCAAGCTGAGGTGTTGGATTTGATAGTGAACCAAGGGCTTAGTTACAAACAAAGAATGTCTTATCTACACTTCTCATTGTTAGTAATCGTATGAGCGGAGCGACAATGGAATGGTATGGTAATTTGCAGCTTGTTAAATGATATTCATAAATATGCAGTGATTTAGCACATCGTTGAATTCGCAGACATTTGCTGCTCAGCCGTTACATATCCGGCTCGGTCACGCTGCCGGGCAAGTTTGTGTGTAGTTCTAGTTGGAACTGGAAGTGTTGGAAGCTTTATAAATTTTATTTCTTAGATAAATATACACCTGATTTTAAGCGAAGGTCATAGGTAAGTATTGTCAAGTACTTTTCTTTTGTTTTAGGTCTTTGTTTTGTTGCGATGTTGATTAGGTGTGTAGGGACAAGCCTGCACGGAAAGGTGTCGACTGGGTTAGGGTAGTCGACAGTCTGTTGCTTGCTCGTGGTTTTTGGATTATGCTTGAGTCCATTAATGGGTATTTTAGCCTACATTACATTCTCAGTTTGATTTAATATGTAGTTCAATACCATTTCAAACAGCATGCTGCCAGTTCCCACACCCATGTGTAAGTCCCGCAGGGGTCTGTGCTGGCACCCTCACTGTTTTTACTCTTTATGAATGACCTGCCTAACTGTAACGTCCTAAACTACAGTGTCAAGCAGTAGCGGCGGAACACCTTCAATTTGAATTAAGGGTGCAGTTGCACTGCCGACTGTTGGTCCCATTCTTTCCATCAACGCCCATAGGGTTAATGTTAAAATGCCAAAGTCAAAGGGGGGTATGGTGCCCCCCGTTCCACTGCCTGTGGCGCCAAGGTCTTTGCCGATGATAGCAAGCTCTATCAGGCTGTTTGTGACCTAAAGGATGCGCTAGCTCTCCAAGTGAACCTGGACGCTGCTTCACGGTGGGGCGACGAGTGGCAGTTGCAGCTCAACTACAGGAAGTGAAGTGGGTATTTATTTACTTTAGGTCCGCAAAACAGACGGATAAATGAAAGCCATTCACAAGATATTCTAAGACCTCCTGATTTCATTTCTTATACTTGTTCCTTCTAGAAACCAATTCAAAGGCACCAGTACACTATTTGATATTTACAATCACCACCAACTTATCCCTCTCACCTCCGACCGGAACTGCGTGTCAAAAGACAGTCCAAGGTTGAGCGAATTTACGAATGATGCTAAGTTGTTAAAGAAATGACGTCATAAGATCCAGTGCGGTCATTGCCACAAATTCCAGCTTTTTTCACTGTGACTGGCATATAAGGGGGACATGCAGAGCCCAGAGGAACCTCTGTCAGACAGCTTTTGCAGTCTGGAAGAGAGGCACGGCCTCATGCGTGACACCTGGCAGCACTCCCGCAGTGCGTTGTGTGGGTTTAATTAGGCTCAGCTGCTAGGCACAGACAGTGTTGTCGATGATTCAACACTCGACAGAGGCACCGGGACCGGGGCCATCATCATGTGGCCGAATGGAGGGGAGTGCTCGATCCTCACCCCAGCTGGCCGCCTGTGCTCCAGTTTCCGAGCTGAGATGGTCGCCCTCCGGGCCGCACTCTCCTACCTGCTGGGGAACCCACTGCATGTTGAAGACTTCATCGTCGTCTGCACCGACTTTCAGTCGATGCCTGGTTGCTACCTACAGGACCATCTAGAGCTCTTCAGCTCGGCCTTTGAGGCCGAGGGTCAGGGAGCAAATAACAACAACAATAACAACAATAAATGTTAAGAATTGCGAGACAAATTTATGTGATAATGTATGTTGAAAAGTTCTTTCTTTTTCAGATTCTGTTTAATAAGAATGGGGAAGAAATGGAGAAATAAGAAGAAACCCCAGAATGGGAATTCTGGGAAAGTTGATGAGGTAAGTGCTTCATTGCTTCACAATTTTATGTGTAGAACACTCAGCGCTTCACAAACGTCTTTATTTGAGTTGATATAAATACTGGGTACACAGTTATTTCAGCTGTTACTCATAGTCGCAAAACAATTATAAGCCAACATTTTCCTTTCTTCCTAGGTCAGTCATTTCACAGTTCGGTGCTGGCATCATTTGACTGACAGTTTTCCACTGAACTGCAGTATCAGCTTGTTATCATTGTTCCCTCATCCTATTTCAGGGAGGACGTACCATTCGAGGAACCGGATATATGATCATTTTCCCCTCGTCCCTTTTCAGATAGGGCATCCCATTGGAGGAGCTGGCTATATAATAATTGTCCCCTCGTCCCATTTCAGGGAGGACGTCCCATTCGAGGAGCCGGATATGAAGATATCGTCAAGGAAAACAAAATGTTCGAGGAGTTCTACAAGGTACTTGCTTTTCAGATAGATATTCTTTTCATTAATGAATCAGTAGCTAACACACTTATAATATTAATGTCTAACTAGGGTAGATTTGGTAACATATTGTTAAGTAGGTAGCGACAGTTAATGCTCTGCAGCGGGGATCATGATTGGCATGGATGTTTCTAATTCAATTATATCATATATTCCTGATAGCTTTTTGAGTTGAACTGCTATATGCATTGTTTCTATGTGACATAATCTGACACGAGGTGGTATAGGTGATTAACCATTCCTACTGTTAAGTGCAGGCGCTCATGTTTGACGTAACTAGCCTCCCATGACACCTGTTGTGTGTCACACTGACCCGGGCCCCACCCGACCGTACAGAAGCAGGGCATCGTGCCGGAGGCCGAGTGGGGCAGCTTCATGGAGACGCTGCGGGAGCCGCTGCCTGCCTCGTTCCGCGTCACGGGCACCCGCTCCCAGTCACAGGCCCTGCTGGCCATCGTCCAGGAGGACTTCCTCAAGGTGAGGACGCCGGCGGGGTCACAGCCACCGACAGAGCCGCTCGGCGGCACGGGGCGCTGTGTGGCTGCTGAGTGCCGGGTGGACGCGAGGCCTGTGTACTGTCTGAGAAATGCTGTGAAGGGCACTCATCGACGTTGCCTGGAATGACAGTGCTGCCAGGAGCGCTGTCATTCAAATACTATGACTCCTGGAGATTAACGGAAATGCTTGCATTCGCGTGCTTGATCACAGCGCTGTTCAATCAACTTCAAACTCATCTTTCTCTTTTTCCTCATGTTCCCAGATCGTTCCTTTGACCTGCTACTGTAAACCCGTGTGACTTGTGGCCATGGGACCTCCGGTGTCCTCAAACTGCCCTGTGACCTCTGACCTGTGACGACCTTTGTCTCCCGCTCTGTCAGATGGTGGAGAAGAAGGACGGTGCCGAGGCGGAGGAGGTGCGTCACGTCTGCCTTCCCTGGTACCCGGACCGACTGGCCTATCAGCTCAACCTCACTCGCATGGACATCAGGTACGAGCCGGCTCAAGCTCACATCTCAACCCCAGAGTCAACCTCGTTACCAGAGGTCGTGACCAGAGGTCGACCTCTGGTCACTGGTCATGATCGTGACCAGTGACCAGAGGTCCAGAAATACCTAGCTAGGGTGAATCGACAAAAACAAATTTATATACGGTAGTAAAGTATCTTGCACCAACTCCTAGCGCGAGCGTACAGCTTTTCGGTATAATTTTTTTCTTGAATTGTTACGGTAGTTTTCGAGTGGGTGTCTGGTGCGAGGAGTCAAGTAAATCGAATATGTCCAGGCATAGACCTCTGTATACAGAGGTCTATGGTCCAGGCGGGTATTTTAGTTCGAGAAGGTTCTAGCCTAATACACGGCCTTTGTTTCTCCATCTCCTCTTCAGACCATCATTATAACCTGGAGACCGATAACCCCCCGTCCCCTCCCGCCTCCGGCAGGAAGTCGGAGGCGTACCACAAGCTGCACAACTTCCTGATCTCGGAGACCGAGAGCGGCAACATTAGCCGCCAGGAGACCGTCTCCATGATTCCACCGCTGGTGCTCGATGTTCAGCCCCACCACAAGGTCGGTACGCCGAGCGGCGCGACGGGCTAGTCTATTGAGAGAGGGGGAGCGGGCCATTGTCGGGTCACTGGGTGGGTGAGAGGGCACCCGTGCGGTAGACAATTCGCTTACGATTTGGTCTGCTCAAAGACAGGGTGGATTTGGTTATGCTTTGCATTTGAGGTTAGGCCCCTTTGCGGCCACGCCCAAATGAACAGTGAACATGCGTCTTACTGGTAGCACTCAAAAGCCGTGGCTACATAGGAATTTTGGGACGGACTCTCCAGACTAGTCAGCTGCTGACCGCTCGCCCGTCTGGCAGCCCACGCCAGCCGTCTGCACGGGTCTGTCAGTCGTGTGTACGGGTCAGCCGTCTGTACGGCTCTCTGCCGTCCGTCAGTACGTTTTCTCATACCTCTGACCTCTGTCGTCTGTCTCAGGTACTGGACATGTGCGCGGCGCCCGGCTCCAAGACGGCCCAGCTGATCGAGGCCCTCCACCGCGAGGAGGGCACCATGCCCGCCGGCATGGTGGTGGCCAACGACGCCGACAACAAGCGCTGCTACATGCTCGTCCACCAGGCCAAGCGCATGCAGAGCCCCTGCTTCTGCATCACCAACCACGACGCGGCCAACATGCCCACCATGCGCGCCGCCGACGGTGGGTGGGAGGGTTGCAGGGCTGGTGGGTGGTGGGCCGGGCGGAGCCGAATGGCGGTGGGTGGAGGGTCGCGGTGCTGGTGGGTGGTGGGCCGGGAGGACCAATGGTAGGTGGGTGGACCCCATTGGGCAGGCATGGCTGGTGTCTCTCTGTCCCTGACGCTGTGTTCAGTATGTGTGTGAGGGGTGGCCGGCTTGTTGGCTCGGTATCATTCAAATTCGGCTGAATGGGCCCACGACACTGCGTTTTAATTCCTTCTCTTGACTAAAGTCGAAGTTTATCCAAGAATCTGATTTTCAAACCATGTATCTGTGCGGTCTTGTCACCGCCGCCATCCCTGTCCCTCCTCTGTTACTCCTTCCACCCGTGAGTTGCCCCTCCCTGATGTGTATCTGCCACCCTTCCCTCCCATGCTACCCCTTTGCCACCTCTGACCTCTTTCACCACCGCAGGCTCCCGACTGCTGTTTGACCGGATCCTCTGCGACGTGCCGTGCTCCGGGGACGGCACCATGCGTAAAAACGCCGACGTCTGGCCCAAGTGGAACCCGGCCAATGGCTCCAACCTGCACGGGTGAGTGGGTGGGGCTAGGTCGGGGCAGTCGCTACCCAAGGGACAGAGAAAACTTAAACCAGGGCTGGACGGGGTACGACGGATCACCGACGGATCATTGCTGTGTGGGTGGGTGTGGGGGCGGGGGTAGATCGAGTCAGATTAGATCCTGACGACCCGGGTCAGGTCGGACTGGAGTGCTTATTCTGGCTATGACGTGCGCTGAGTCAGAGGATATTGACGTCTGATTTAATTATTTTCTATTGCGGTAGCTGTTACTCGGGTGTGACTGGCCGCAGTGATATGTCGTCCGCAGACGCTGCGTTGCTCCACTGTATGACGCTGTGGTCACTGTGAGCTCTGTTCTCCCCAGGCTTCAGTACAACATCGCGATGCGCGGTCTGGAGCTGCTAGCAGAGGGCGGCCGGCTAGTGTACTCGACGTGCTCTCTGAACCCCATCGAGGACGAGGCCGTGGTCAGTCGACTGCTGGCAGATACCAAAGGTACGGAACGGCATGGGGATGTACGCGGTACGGGTCGGGAGGGGTTACGGGTCGATAGAGAGGTACGGATACACAGTGGTACGGGTCGTGTCTGATGGTACGGACGGTTAAGGCCGATAGTCGCCGATATAAACGACATATGGTGACTGATAACTGACACTTCCGAGTCCCGTACGACACAAACAAATCTCTGGAATCTGGTCTGACACAGGTAGACCTCGCTTACGCGCTGTTTCCTAAGCACTCTTGGAGCACGTCACTCGTGTGTCATTAACGTAACATTTGTTTGTTTTACCTACCCCTTTCCCCAAGATGAATGTCTCACCTTGTTCGTTTGCGGCGTGGCTTCAGTCAGTCGTGACCGCAGAGATCGGTGTTTCCCTGTTGTGCTAGCGGAGTAAAGAATACCCTTGCGGTCTATTCAACCGGATCATGTCGACTCCTACCCAACCACGCGTCTCGTATCATCCCCACCAGTCTGACTGTATCTTCCTCTCCCCTGACTGGCAATCAGGTGCTGTGAGACTGGTCGATGTGGCCGCCGACCTGCCCGGACTCAAGTTTAGTCCCGGCCTCACCAGCTGGGTCAACTTCTCAAAGGTGAGGGCACGGTCCGACGATGCTCGGGTGGGGGCAGAGTGCTGCAGGCCTGGCCGTTAGAGTATCGACTGTGTTGGGAGCACACTGGGACGGGCTATGGGCTGGGCGTTGGTAACTGTAGTTATCACTTTATAGACCCTGGTTGGTGAGAAGTTGGGTGTTTCTCTTTCCCATATGTACGATTAC
Source organism: Amphibalanus amphitrite (assembly GCF_019059575.1). Taxonomy (NCBI): domain Eukaryota; kingdom Metazoa; phylum Arthropoda; class Thecostraca; order Balanomorpha; family Balanidae; genus Amphibalanus; species Amphibalanus amphitrite. Next base: position 229,770 of record NW_024882333.1, on the reverse strand, counting down.
TCTCCGCAATGGACATTTGGACATTTACTCTGCATTGAATGACATTTTCGTTGTGTGTATCGAACTCGGCCGACCTCTGCGTGGACACCGAGTTCAAATTAGTGCAAGCTGGTTGTGTAGATATGACATGATTTTTTAGGGGAGGGGGGGGGGTATTAATTGTGGAAAGGTATCGTATCACTCTTAGCTGAAGCCTTATGGTCCATGCCGCTGGCAAGATAGTTACGGTAGGTACTGAATAATGCCATGTGTCCACACTGTCCATTGACCTGACCTGACCTGACCTGGCATGTCCCCAGGACATGGTGCTATACGAGAACGGGGAGAACATCGCGCCCCAGCATCGGACTCTGATCCGACCACACATGTTCCCGTCAGCTGAGCCAAATGAGGAGCTGCGAAAATGGTGAGTGGGTCTGGCACTGACGGGAGATGATTTCTGAGAGTACCGCGAGCTATGTGGCGTCACTCACAACTTAAACGACCCCTCATTGAGTGTACCTTCATTTATCGTAACTCTGCTGATCAGTTCAACACAGTCTCTAAATATTTTTCCGTATAAAATCCACTGTATTCAGGATGCATCGTTTCCTGGAAACGTTTTTATTATGTTTATTGTAGATGTTTCGGTCTGGCCCTGACGAGTAAATGTCACCATCAGACCGGCTGGTAATATTCAAACACTGCTGACCTGTCGTTCAACCTGCGTGCTGACTCTTGGTGTGACCTATATTTCTACATATTCTGTCATTTGACCTATGGTCTAGCCTGTTTATTGACCCGTGAACTGACCCGACTTGTGTCCTTGCCAACCCTGTCCTTTGACCCACGGCCTGACCTGTTGATTGACCCGAGATTTGACCCTTTGATCGCCCGGTGCCTCCAGCCTGCGGATCCTGCCGCACCACCAGAACACGGGCGGGTTCTTCCTGGCAGTGCTGGAGAAGGTGAAGCAGACGCCGCGGGAAGCCGAGGCCGCCCCCGCCCCCGCCGCCGCCCCCGCTGACGGTAGCACTGAGGACTCTGCGCCGCCCAGCCCCACGGCGGCGGCGGGTAAGGGCGAGGGGCCCCCGCCAAAGAAGAAACCGCGCCGCATGAGGGGATACAAGGAGGACCCGTACTTCTTTGTCAAGAAGGGAGACCCGATGCTGGAGGAGCTCGAGTAAGTAAAGCCGGGTCTTCCTTTTGGGGGTCAGAGGAATATCAAAGGGCGGTTGATGATTGATTTTTTCGTGAGCCTTAGAATTATATGGATATTGCGAGCGTATAAACACCATTTGCTCGCTGTCTCCTGTCCCTAAACCAACCACGTGTCTCCACAGGGGCTTCTACGGTCTGAGCAGCGAGTTTGACTGCTCGCTGCTGATGACCCGCTGCGAACAGGGCAAGAAGAAGAACATCTACCTGTGCTCGCCGGCTGTCCGTGACCTGATCGAAGCCAACCAGGAGCGGGTCAAGGTCATCAACTCGGGCGTCAAGGTGTTCGCCAGGTGCGACAACAAGCAGACACCCTGCGGCTTCCGGCTGGCTCAGGAGGTGAGACAGAGGCGATAAGAGGGTCGTTTCGATTTTGTGACGAGAGTTTTGATTAAAATTGTTGTTGGAAATCCCTTTTCTGACAGGTATACACACTACGTTTTTTTTTTTCTTCTTTGGATTCGTGGCATATCGGCCGACTTTGACCTCTGCATGCCCGTATGAGGTGTCAAGCTATTATTTTGTCATAGCGATAAAGTTTGTCGATTGATCTGATTGTGTAAAGACACTGCTCTGTAAATCCACAGTGTCATCCACTGACTGTTCGTCCCAGCTGACATCATTCCCTCCCATGTCGCCAGGGCTCTGACGCGATCCTGCCGTACCTGACCAAGCGGAAGGTGCAGGTGACCGCCGAGGACCTGGGCAAGATCCTGCAGTACGACGACGTCGAGCTGCCGTGCGAGTTCACATTGCTGGACGAGCGGACACAGAGCGCCATGGCAGAGTCCGGTCAGTTGGGGAGACGTCGGGATGGAGAGTAGACACTGCTGCCATCTATTGGACAATGTCGGGAGCGGGGAGCACCACGCATTGAGCTACTACCTAGTTTTCGGGAAATGTGGATTTATTGGAAATCGTGATTCGTGGATGTCTCCAGAGTATTTGAGACTTTTAATTCATCGATCTTTAGTGTCATTGATACTCGCTAGGGAGTAGGGTAAGATTACATTACACCTCACCTAAGTACGTGCGTTATATGCAGTCGCTCGTCGTCGTCCAGCCTCCTCCCTGTGTAATGGACAGGGGTAGTGTCCACATCAGACTCCGTTCAGTCTACAGAAGTGTCTTGCACAAAAAAAAAAAAAAATGCCTAGTAAGGTAAATTGCGAATTACTCAGATCTTTTTAAATTTGATTGTAGGTTACTGAATAACGAAAATGGTTTGCCCGTTTTACCTAGCTAGGTACTTTCGTGCAAGAGACCTCAGTTCTCCTTGCACAGTTTCAGTACCATCCCGTCCGTCTCTGCCGCCAGGTCCCGGCGCCATAGCTCTACTGGTGGACGCCGCCGTGCCGCCCGGTCGCCTGGTAAAGACACACGTGGTCGGATGGAAGGGAGCCACCTCTGTACGCGCCTACGTGCAGCGCAACGAGCGCATCCACTATCTGCGACTCCTGGGAGCCGATACTTCCAAATACGGTGAGTAGGTGATAAACTAGAGGGATACATGTGCGCGGTGCGCTACACAGTGACACACTACACTACGCAGTGTGTATGTACACAGTGTGTATGTGTAGTGTGTATGTGTAGTATGTAGTGTGTATATGTGTAGTATGTAGTGTGTATGTGTAGTGTGTAGTGTGTATGTGACTGTGTATGTGTAGTGTAATGTGTGTATGTATAGTGTGTAGTGTGTACTCAGTGTTAGATATGCATGCGTGTGTGCGACGCGTACTGAGCCAATCGTGCCGGGGAGGCTAATTGATGGGGCGTGGAATGCAGTACTCGTTAGTTCGGCTGCCAGTGGCGAGTCATTCATCCGTCCACCGCTCGGGCTCCAGCTGGCGACCCGCGGAACGGAGAGTGAAAGGAAGTATGACGGGGCGTGGTCTAATTTTGGAATGTCGGGGTGCGGTGCGGGCGGGGCCGGCGTGATCAGACCGGACGGGTGAACATGAGACCGGATAGTCTTTCAGTGGGGCTGTAGCTCAAGTGGTAGAGCGCTCGCTTAGCATGTGAGAGGTACGGGGATCGATACCCCGCAGCTCCAAATGTTTGCCGTTAAAAGAGACAGGTCCCCTTGTTATCAGGGCCTTGGGTCCGCCTACATTTGGCCCAGGCGGTTCCGAGTACGTTGATGAAATATATAAAAACAGCAGTTACGCCGGCAAAAAAACTGCGAAGTGAATAGTGTCGCGTAACGCCCTTGCGTAAAGTTTCAAGTACGTAGCACCATCCACGTGCGAGCGAGGGTTGACAACCCATCCCGATGCTTCTGAGCTTTTCGCTATGTTACAACTAGAGTTGCAAAGTTTCCCTACCGCACTACCGGCATGCCGGTAAATTTTCACTACCGCAGGTTTTTTCGTGGTATCTGGCATGTCTTGCCGGTAGCATGCCGGTATTTTTGATTTTGCACAAAAATAGAAAATATCAGCATTTGCCATTTGGTTTAAACTTTGGTCACTAAGAGGCTATCAAATTATAATAACAGCAATATTAGCCACTGCAAAATACATTTTGTGGCAGAAGTTACATTGCTAAGGGTAGGGATAGCACATGGACCTCGGTGATTCACAGGCTTCGTTATAATTAGGATTGTCAAGAATCTACTGTGGTCAATAAATGGAAGAATACTGATACTTATTCATGCTGCAAAAGCTCGATCAATCAGTAAGTCTAATGGTATGTAATAGGTAAAATACAACAAAATAAAGAAATGTTCATGACAACGTTCCCTAGAGGAAAAGGCAGAATCAAAACACCACAAAACACATTGTTTGGAAACTGGCCTTGAGTCCTGAGATGTGGTCTGAGTGAGATACTCTACAAAGTATTTGACACTGAAAACCCAGCTGAAAAGGCAGGTATTAGGTAGCCCTGAGCCTGACTTTGGTCCCAAAAATTGAATGAAAATCAAATAAACTGGCATTTTGTCTCATCTTTACAAGAAAACACAATATGCATACAAAACAAACAAAGTGGCGCAGAATAACAGGGGAACCAAGGATTGACTTTTTAGATCTTCTCTCCCCTGATGGAAGGATGTAAGATGATGACGTAATATTTTTTCGTATGCCTTTTTGGTTCAATTCCTGAAAGGGAATGCATTTTCTTGTAATGAACTAAACTCACAATGTTGATTACATCAGAATTCAATATCCTTTTGGATCATTTACATCAACAAGTTATCTATGAGGCAGTTTGCTACAATTCAGAAACTTTTTTTTTGCAGCAATTTAATCAGCTGGTTAAAAGTCTCTGTTATTATGGCGCATCTGTTTCGAAATCTTTGATAGTTGATAACCTTGTGTTTGGAGAGGAAGATTCTTCGAGAAAGCGGGTATTATAGCGTTTTTATGCATATTATTTGGTGACTGTTCTCAGGACAAGTGAGTTTTTCACATTTTTCAAATGATTCGTGTCTTATTCATGAGCCAGCAAGCCATGGCAAAAAGGAAAAAAGGTGTTGATCTCGCTTCCTCAGGCACATGGCCGAATCTGTAGGTACTTTTTATGTTGTGGCCATCTAGATTTCAAAATTTGATTTTGGTTGGTAGGTTCCTGCAACATTTTAGGAGAATGTGGAATAGTAGAACACCTCTGAAATGTTAATGTGATTACTGCTAACTTGAACTGTCAAGTCTTCAGAAACAATTCAGTAATTTAAGTTCTTTTTGTCATTGCTTTTTTGATGCTTTTTTCTTACTGCTTTTTGTAGGCAATACCTCTTTGATTACACGTGATATTTTAACAGTTATAGACTGGAACTGAGTTTCAAAATTGTGGGTATTTGTGGGGCCAACTGAGCCAAAATCATCCTGTTCGTAGTTAGGTTGGACATTGGGTGGCTGCTGGGTGGGAACTGGGATGGGTACTGAAATTGCCAAAGTGTGGCATCTCTTGTAGGGGTAAGCTAGAATCAACATTGCAGGTTTTTTTTAGTATGCCGGTAATTTGGTGGTGTTTTTGCTTGGGTCGTGGTAGCATGCCGGTATCCCAGAAAATTTTTGTGGGGCGGGGCGGTGCCGGTAGCAGCCTTTGGAGGAAATTTTGCAACTCTAGTTACAACTTAATACAGACTAGCTTTTAATCAGTTTTCAAATGTAGTTAGGCAATGTAACTGCAAATTTATTGAAGAGGACGATAGTGGTAGTGGAGCATCAGTTATGTTATAAACGTCGATCCGCGATATTATAGCCATCGATTCCTTTTATCACAGGATAGTACGGTGGTCACAGCCGTAAGACAAACAACAACCATCCCCTCAGCGGCCCCCATCTCTGTCATCGATCAGAATGTAATGTAAACGTTCACTTCTGCTGTCTCCCCTCTCAGACACTGAATCGGGCCTCTGGCCTTTTCCCGTCCCCTGATTACGCTTGCCGACTTAGCTATGTACAGTCACCAGCAGTTGCTACCCATCACCCCCGGACGGCGGGGGAGCAAGCTACCACCGCCCCTGCGAGACTAGCGCCGCCATGCGCCAAGAAGTGGAAACACCACGTGACTGAGGCCACGTGAGGGCAGGGTCACGTGATGGAGGGGCGGAGCATAGTAGCTTTTGCGCCCGACACTAACTGAAATGCGGCGCTGTGATTGGGCGCCTTAGCATGAATGAAGCCCCGGCGCCAGAATCAGCCGTTCGCCTTATATGGAAAGTAAGCCTTTGCGTTTCACTGTTCTGTATTGGTTTGAGAGCCACGGCACCATACGAATTGTGAGCCCCTTTGAACGGGTCACCGCCCGAGGCACTGAGGCGACGGCTGTGCCGGGCAAAGTCTAGCCTGGTGGGAGAGGTGGGCCAGGGAAAGTGCGATCGAGCAGCCACTGGAACGTGGATTGGTATTATCCAACCGCGACAAACGATGTCAGCAGCCTGTTCTCGTGTCATAGACAGTGTCTATGACACGAAAAGCTAGACAGACAACGTGGGCAGTGCCCAATCAAAAGCTACTAAACGATCCAGTTAAGAAGTTGGCGAGGTAGCCAAGCCAAATAAAAAGCTTTTAATTCGATTTTGGTTGACAAATGATATACAAGCCTGCTGTGATGGACCAAAAAAGGAGCTGAGCATTTCATACAACTTCTAAAAAGCTCAACGATTTAAAAATTCAAAAGCTAAATGTTAAAATTCAGCCTGGATGTTTAAACTCTGGTCCTGCGCTGGCAGGAAGCTTATATTGCCACTTGCAATTCCACTACGTTGTAATATAACCAAGAGTTCTGTGAGAGCAGCAACTGAAAGCCCCGTTGAGGGGGGAGGAGGGCGGCGCGAAACGGCCCCTCTCTCCTTTTCAGTCGATATCTCCTAAAGTATAGCAAATGTTGCCACCAAACTTTCAAGACCCCTCCGGGAATCATTTTTACACCTTGTGACCAAATTTTTCCAGAGCTCTTTTGAAAGGTTAGTCACAAATGACGTCAGAGGGATGTCATTTTCTGTCATTTTCGACCCAATAAAAGGTTTAGCGGGAAGAGCTGTCACGCTTACCGTTTTGAAGATAACGAAAAATATTCAAGACCAAAAAGATGTAAAATAAACAGCGCTACCAAACTGCTAACTCTTATTTCCAAACAAAAATTGATTTTGACCATCAAAACTATAGAAGTAGGTATAACACCCCGAAAATACCAACAAGTTTCAAAATTAAAACTGACATCTATGTTATATAACTATCTGCTCTAGATATGCCAAACTTAAACTCGATAGCTCCATTTTTAGCAAAGTTATGGCAAAAAAAAACTACTTAAAATTTATTACGTAAAATTTTCAAATTCAATTTTTAGCCGTCACAGAACACACAAAGCAAGCCAAAGACCACCATTGGATTTCCTGTGATGAGCTGCATCGAGTAGATACCCCTTTTATGCAAAATATCAACTTTGAAATTTGACCTTCTATGACCTGACCTTGACCTGAACCTCCACCAGAATGTAATCTAAACTGGCCTTAATAACCGTCTAGCCCACACCATTGAATTTTAAATGTAAAATTGGCCATAAAACATGTATCACACGACCCTAGCATAGTTGGGTTCATATTGTGACCCTTAGCCCGCGCCCAGCTGGGGGGGGGGGGGTGTTTGAACACCCCCCCCCCTTGTGGTTTTTCGCGAATATCTCAAAAACGGCGGCGCGGAGCGCCGCCGTTTTTGGTACACCTTATCATACATCAATTCTACACATGTTGTGAAAATTTCAGACCAAGGTCATTCAAGGTCAGGTCACCAGGTCACTTGAAGTGACCTCACCTCATAAAAAGTTTCAATGTCTGTCAGAGCTACACCGAGTGACCGATCGCTTTGAAACTTTCAGCGATTGCTGAGAGCAATAGCATGTACAAAATGTATATCTCAGAATTTTGATATCGATGACCTAAGGTCAGGTCAATTTTGCGACCTCCCCATTATAAGTCAATGGGAGAAAATTGAAATGCGCCTCTTTTGGACGAAAGACATTATAAACACTCCTAAACACCGAATTACAAGTGGTTTAGACACACTGAACATGAAAATGGCGTCCGTGACCCTTGTTTATGCCCTGAGGTCATCTTAGGTCACGAATGGTATCTAACAGTTTTTCGCAAATAACTTTTGATAGAGGCATGCTAGAGCGATGAAAACGCCTTAGATGTGTTCAGCTCGACGATACGGATCGACTGATATGCAAAATGACCCTTTCCGGTCAGGTCATGACCTTGACCTGAGGTCAAATTTTCAAGTTGACCTTTCAAGGTCAAGTTATAGTTCATTCGATGCGTCTTGACGAGAGGAACACGATGACGGTAAAAGTAAGCTCGTACAGGGCTTGGGTCAAAAGTTATTGCAGAAAAACTGTTTCCGAAAAAAAATCGGCTATTTTTGCAGTTTTTGCCCCCTGCAGGCAAAACCGTTGAAGTTAGGTCAAATCTGAGAGAATTACTCAGAAAGGGCGTTAATAGGGCTATCGAATGCGCTTTTCCGCGGCGCTGTAGCTCTATTGGTTCCCGAGTTATGCGTTGGCTTCTTGGAAATTTTCGACATTCGACCTGGAAATCGGCGAAATTTTGCCTTCCATGACCTCTGGTGACCTGACTTTTGACCTGACCAAAAAATTGACCGAAGTGATTTCGTCATTATTTTTGACGCTCTTTCGAACGCCGCCTTCCGCGTATCGCTACGTGGCCCAGGAGCCGAGTTACAAGGGGGGGTGTTCAAACACCCCCCCCAGCAGGGCGTGGAAATCCAGGACCCCCAGCCGGGCGCGGGTTAGTGACCTGACCTCTGTGAACTGACCTGGCATCAATGACCTCTTTAGGCAACATATATATTAGACAACTAACGCTCCATCGAAAAAATGCGACCTTTGACCTGACTTGTGACGTCATGGGTTGCACCTAGGTCAACGAAACCTTAACCTGGTAACAAGGTAGTTCCCTGGTGGGGCTATCGAACGCTCTTTGAATGTTTGAAATCGGTCGGTAACTTTCCGAGATCTCAGGTGGAGGGCGAAACGGCTGCACCACTCGATCAGGTGGTAGGGTCCGCCAATAGCCCAACGGGGCGCGGATTATTTATTCACTCATACAGTGTCATTTATTTTGAGAACACCTTTCTCACGCCATGACATGGTCCTCTCGTAATAGAACGAGATGAGGAGAATGTTCTCACGCCTCCTTATGCACGGCTCTAAGTGTCATTGAGCTATCAGCTGTCAGCGGTTTTCGGACAAAGAAGTTCTTAGTTCTTACTGAGTCCAATTTTATTTCAAAAGATTGTCACTGTTCTAGTTTTCTTCTTATAGTTTTTGAAAAAGCGCTGAAGAAGTCTTTGATAGACGAAGCCGGTCCGCTTATTCTTTTTCTAATTGTTTTTTGAACATATTCGTAGACTACTGGCTCTTTACTACAAACTTACTTTTTTCTCCCAGATGAAGAACTTTGCATTTATCAGATGGAATTTAATGCTGATAAATGCAAAGTTCTTCATCTGGGAGAAAAAAGTAACGATACATATTATTTGAATGGAACTAAGTTGGCAACTGTGAGGGAAGAAAAGGACTTGGGTGTTTTGGTGACAAATGATCTGAAGTTCAGTGGCCATTATGTGCAAGCTCGAAAAAAGGCTTTAAAAATGTTGGGGGTTATAAATAAAAATGTATCATATAAAAGTAAAGAAGTGATGAAAAGACTCTATTGTTCATTAGTTCGGCCTCATCTCGAATACTGTGCACAAGCATGCCACTCGTCTCTAAAAAAGGATATAAAACTTTTGGAGCGTGTGCAGAGGAGGGCAACAAAGATGGTTCGTGGGCTGGGTGAAATGAGCTACAGAGAACGCCTGGCTTCCTTAAATATGTTTTCACTTCATTACCGCAGGATAAGAGGGGATTTGATTGAACTTTTTAAAATATACAAAGGGATTGATAAGTTAGATTTTGGGAAGATGTTTACACTCAATACAAATTCCACGAGAGGAAATGGGTGCAAACTAGTAAAGAAATTTTCCAGAACCAAGTTAAGACAGTCCTTTTTTACCAGTAGGGTCATAGAAGCTTGGAACGGTTTACCTCCTAGAGTTATCAATAGTTCCTCCTTAAGTAATTTTAAAAATGAGTTAGACTTGTATTATAAACAGCGTGGGCTAGTGTTCGATGAAATGGTGTAATTGTACCGTGTTTTACATACAGTGTTTGTTCATCTACCTGTAACCTCGTTGGGCCCAAGTGGCCTGCTGTTACATGGAATACATGTTATGTTATGTTATGTTACAAAATTTTAGAATGTTTGGTATTACGTTGATCCGAACGATGTGCAGCTGAATTTTCCCTCTTGAATGATTACGGACAGCTCGCAAAATTAACTTCAACCTAAACTACCGACAAGCAGAAGAAAATCCGATACAAGCCTACCTCAATCCTCTCACCTTGTTCAACCGTTGAAACGTTAAAGGCATTTGTTCAGTCCGAGTCGCTATGTCGACCACCCGCACCGTGCTGGGGGGGGGGGGGGGCGTTTTTACGCCCTTCCCCTCAGGTTTTTCGCGAATATCTCAAAAACGGCGACGGTCATTCAAGGTCAGGTCACCAGGTAACGTCAAGTGACCTTACCTCAGAAAAAAAAATTGAAAGCTCGCTGTAGCTACACCGACTGGGCGATCACTTTAAAACTTTCAGTAATTGCTTAGGGTAACAATATGTATAAAATGGATACCTCGGATTTTTATGTCTGTGACCTAAGGTGAGGTCAATTTTGCGACTGCTACATTAGGTATAAGTCAATGGGAGAAAATTGAAATGCGCCTTTTTTGGACGAATTTCGTACTACACCCTCTCAAACATCGGTCTATTGGTAAACATGACACTCTGAATCGGAAAATTGCACCTGTGACCCCTGTGTGTGCCCCTGAGGTCATTTTAGGACATAAAAAAATCCTCAGCAGTTCTTTGACTTTTGACAGACGTGCTAGAGCGGTGAAAACACCGTTCATCTGAGGTCAAATTTGAGGTTAATCAGAGCGGTGCCCTCTGGGGGCTAAACCGTTGATCTGAGGTCAAATTTGAGGACATGCTGGCGAAAGAGCGTTAAAAGAGCTATCGAATGCGCTTTTCCGCGGCGCTGTGGTTCCCGAGTTAGCCGTCGGTTGTTCGAAACCGTTGAAATCAACAAAATTTGACCTTTGCTGAACTCTGGTGACCTGACCTTTGCCCTAACCTTAAAATGACCGAGTGTTTTCCTCCTTATTTTTGACGCTCCTTCGATTGCCGCTTACCGCGTGTCGTTACGTGCCCCAGGAGCCGAGCTAGACGGAGGGGCGTGAAACGCCCCCCCCCCCCCCCCCAGCACTCGATGGAAAGTTCATGCCACCAACACGGCGCGGGTTAATTGCTATGTTAGCTAGCTCCTGTTGTAAGCTGTGGAGTCGTGGACCTGATCTTGAAGGAACTGGGCCTAACATTTTCATAACAAACGTAAAGAAGTGTTTTAATAGGTTGCGCAAAAAAAATAGCATCTCTTTTATGAAACATTTGCGAAGCCTTCAACATCATCCCCAGACCCCATAAGTGTCGAGCTCCCAATGACAACCATAAAAGCGTCCCCATCCCGTCATATGCGGCGGAACGGGGAGGGCACCGGGACACCGTGCCCCCCGTTGATTTTGGCATTTCAACATTAGCCCTATGAGCGTTGCATGGAAATAATAGGACCAAAAGTCGGCAGTGACCCACCCCCTTAATTGTAGGTGTTCCGCCGCTACTGCATCACGTCAACGTGGGTTTATCATAAGGATGCTAAGATTTAATTTACAATCCGAAGCTGTAATGATGGAAAGCAAATTTACATTTTACATGTGAAACAAGCTGACACAACTAGATATTTCCTCTCTCGCTCTCTCTCACTGATTTACCCCTTGCCTTCTATCTCATTTTACCCTCTCTGGTTTTCTTTTCAGTTTTTTTTCTCTCTCTCTCGCTCTCCCCCTCTCTCGCTCTCCCCCTCTCTCTTGCTCTCTCTCGCTCTCCCCCTCTCTCTTGCTCTCTCTCGCTCTCCCCCTCTCTCTTGCTCTCTCTCGCTCTCCCCCTCTCTCTTGCTCTCTCTCTCGCTCTCCCCCTCTCTCTTGCTCTCTCTCTCTCTCGCTCTCCCCCTCTCTCTTTCTCTCTCTCTCTCTTCTCTCTCTCCCTCTCTCTTTCTCTCTCTCCCTATCTCTTTCTCTCTCTCTCCTCTCTCTCTCACCCTCTCCATCTCTCTCTCTCTCTCTCTCTCTCTCTCTCTCTCTCTCTCTCTCTCTCTCTCTCTCTCTCTCTCTCTCTCTCTCTCTCTCTCTCTCTCTCTCTCTCTCTCTCTCTCTCTCTCTCTTTCCTCACAATATTCTCGACTGTCACAGCGTTGTAGGGCTTGTTTCCAGACAGGTCCTGGCGCTCCCCACTCCGCAGGCCTTAGCCCACACGGCTCAACGCCCAAACACCCTCCGGCGGATGACCTCTGACCTCGGCGACCTGACCCCAGCCGACCGATCGCGTCCCTCTCCACGCCTCCGCCCCGCTTCCCCCACTACAGCTGCGTAGTAATTGTAGCGTGTGCAAAGGTCACGTGACATTATTTACTTCTGCGGCTTGTTCGGCTGACAAGAGATGGCACTAGTGGTCTGTGGATCAGAGGCGGGGCTAGGTTCTACGACTTCTTGGGGCACACTTTAGGGCAGAAAAGAGGTTTTTTGGCTCCTCATCCCAAAATGCTTCGAATATACAAAAACAAGTAAGATATTCGAAAATCGGAGGACCAAACGGATCGTTTGAGGTATCTTGCGCGACTGAGAATTGATCGGTCTTCAAACTACTGAACAAAAACGAGGTGATTAGTAGCAAGTGCTGGTGACTGTACGAACCTGGCTGCAGCCCGCCTGCCGAGCCAATCGTAGTAGTGTCTGGGAGGTCTGTACCATCCCCCTGGTATTTACTCACACCTGAATGACCAGTCTAGGGCAGAGGTCAGTGTGGAATATGTTTCTTTATGGGATAATAGGTTCACGGGTCCTGAGCTGTTCTGGATAGTATTGAAATATTTATTTATTTTAGATATTGGCGGGCCACCTGTGCGAGTTATTACGGCGTTCCGATCAATCTTCGGTGCCGCCCGCGGGCCTGGGAGGTATACTAGCCAGTGAGTGGCCGGGTGGTGAGATGTCTGGGCGGATCTATACGGTCTGACGCGGGCGGGGGTACGAGGCGTCTATCGGACGTTTACTGCAGCTGTGAGCCGGCGTGCGGACGGGGTGGTTAGGCCGTCCTGACCGGAGGGAACCGATCGTGACTGAGCACCCCGCGATGGTCCGTGCGATAGACGGGGTGGGAGATCTCGCCGAGGCTGGTGGCGCCGGGGAGTACCTGAGCAGAGGTGCCGCCCGGTTTAGGTATACGACCGGGTGGCTCTGACTGAACTGATGGATGGCTTACCGATATATCACTTTACAGAGGTTCGGCCTTGTCAGAATTTGAGTATGCGAGCTCAATCATGCACGCCACATTGCATTGCATCGGTTCTGTTGGGTGTTCACTGTTCGTTCATGTGGGGGTACCGAGCGCCAGCAACCTAAACAGATTACTCCGCCCGAAATTACTGTCCCGTCACCGTCACCAGTGTGCAGAAATCGGTATTCACGTGTGTGGACATAATCCATTTGAGATGTCTCTGTTCCCTATAAATAGTTGATGATAAAGTTGTTCGTTTCCATTCATCATCGAAGAAAAATCAACTAATCGATATGAGCGCATGCGAACACCGCTTACCGGGCTATATAATATATATAATATATCGTTCCAAAGACAAGTGGCGTGCGAAAGGGCCGTTTCTCAGCACACCCCACGGGCGGATGGCGGTGTCGCCGGGTGCTGTCCCTCTGTCCGTTCCTCTGTCCTCGCCGTCCGTCCCCTCCGTCCCGCCGTTTCTGCTGTCCTGTCCGCTTCCGCTGTCCCCCGTCCCCGCTTTCCCCTCTGTCCCGCCCGTCCCCTCTGTCCCCTCTATCCCCTCTGTCCCCTCTATCCCCTCTATCCCCCGTCCCCTCTATCCCCTCTATCCCATCTGTCCTCCCGTCCCCTCTATCCTTTCTATCCCCTCTGTCCCCCCCGTCCCCTCTGTCCCCCGTCCCCTCTGTCCCCCGTCCCCTCTGTCCCCCGTCCCCTCTGTCCCCTCTATCCCCTCCGTCCCCCGCCGTCCCAGCCGTCCGTCCTTGCAGAGCAGACCGCCGCCCGGCGATGGTCTGATAACATTATACGGCGCCACACCGGGTGATGTATTCACCGTACCGGGCTGGACTGCAGGGTGTGAGGGGGGAGTGCCGAGACTGGTACTGCTTGTCTGTGGGGAAGGGGGCTCCCACGGGTGCCGCCTGTCTTGAGTAGGGAAGGGAAGGGGGGCTCACGGGTACCGCCTGTCTGATATGAGATGAGGCTCCCAGGCCCTTGTATTACCCGTCCGAGCCAGTCAGTGTTAACGTTCGTTTGTTTGCTATTGGTTTTTGTCCACAGACTTCTCTTTATATTGAGAAGTCTGTGTTTTGTCCGATTGAGTGTTATGTTCGTGCTTGACCAGCATGTATCCGACTGACTGACCAGCATGTGCTTGTTTGTTGTGTTTATGCGGATCTGACCCGTAACTTTGTAAGTACAATGTCCATCTAACTAGGGTGTTTGTGCGGTGTTCGTATTGCCCGTCTAACCAGCACGTTTGTGTCTCCAGAGAAGAACAAGTTCGCGGCTGCCCGTGCTCAGGAGGAGAAGGCAGCTGCCGAGACGGCCGAGACGGCATCAGGAGACGCCACAGAGACGCCAGACAAGGCGGCTGAGGAGACTGCCAACGGAGACGCGGTGGAGATGACTAAGAGAGACGCTGCGGAGACGACGAAGGGAGACGCGGCGGAGATGGCCGCGGGAGACGCCGACAGCAGACAGACGGGCGAAGAGCAGGCGCCGGTCACCTAACGCTACGGAGAGAGAGATATAGGCTCGTTTGACGTTACATTTTACTGTCATGCTGACCAGGGTTCAATACACCACGATGTATCTTTCCAGTCGAGTTTGGCATCGGTGCAATGCTGTGGACTCGGATGGGGAATGGATGGTAATGTATCTGTGACGGCTTATTACAACAAACCTGTCAATTCTGGTGTGCTTTCTCTATACGTGACTGCGATCACCATTGTTTAGGCTCTTTGTAACGTTCCTAGACGTCGAATGCAATCTTCAGAGACGTTCTGAAATCATTTGTACCTAATGACCTCTGAGTTCCGAACACCCAATAACCAATAACTCAAGAACCTTAGTGTCTGATCGTTCCCAGACTGATCAGACGCTTACCATGGTTGCTGTTTTCGGATAATGTTCTGAATAATCAATACTGCTCAGCATCATTGCAGCTGGGATACTCCTCACTGTCACAGAATAGCACAGCTGCAGCTAGAAGGGCGGCGTCAGCTTCGTTACCATTTGAGAATGCGATTTGAGGCAAGGTCGGCCGACCAGGAACTGCTCAGGGGCGTTCTTTGCTGCCATGACAGCTGTTATTGCCAGTGACGGTCACGCCTGGTCCATAGGTGATCGGCTAATATCGGGATAGCACTTAGTAAAGGTTATCGGTTGGTTGTGTGCCGTTTAGGTCAGGAGTATAATGCACCATTGTCGCTGACAGTTACATATTAGGCTAGCGGAGTTGGGATGGGGCATTAGAGTGGTAGCACGCCATTTCGGGAAGGGCTCTAGCGAGTTGGGTTCGGGAGTGACTGGCGAAAATTCCAAACGACCTTCTGTGCTGCCAATTGCCCCCCCCCCCATAAAATGAATCGATGAAAAACTGTAGCGCATGTATTGCCAAGAGTGGCGTATTTACCGTACACAATGCACTGGGAAGCATGGTTTGTTAGCTTGGTGAGCATCATGACACTGGCGATCAGCCAACGTCTACTCTCGAGTGTATGTGACAAAGAAACATGGAGCGCGTTCACCCAATGTCAGCTGGTTTGTCCTCCAAGCTGCCTGGTCTAAGCGAACATTTAACGCCAGGCTGAGTTATAACATGCCATTTCGGGCAATGTCACTTGACGTTACATAACAGTCGTCAGTCGATGTCGTCGCTGAATAGCGGGGATATTATCGGCTGGAGCGTCCTTCGTTAGCTCGGACCGTGGGTGGTGAAGGCTTGTGATCTGCAACTTCCTCGTTCGACTGGCCCGTCCAGACCCTCCCCCCCCCCTCCTCTACACCTCTAGTGGCTTGCCGACCCGGCCACAGCCCCAGGGCTGGCCTGCTGGGCAGTGGGGTATTCCCAAATAAAGCCAGCGGGCTCCTTAGGGTGAGCTGCAACAGTACCGCGCAGACCGTTTGCGGGTGGGGCCTCATACATTATTCAAGAGAATAATTGGGCTACCAGCTGGCTACCATGCAGTTGACGGGGTGTCACGAAATAGAGAGTGGTCGAGATGTTTTGTTGGAGCTCCGTTCGTTTTGCGAAGCGCTTGTATGCGCTCACTTCCCGAGGCGACAGAAATAATGGTACAGTTGGGTGGGTGATAATGATAGAGAGGAAGGATCTTTTCACAGTGCCCCCGCTGAACTCCCAGCGGTTTGTAATCCGAACTCCTGTGGTTATTGCTGCATGGTATCACTGGGTGGAGTAGAAGGGTTGGCGGAGTGGCCTCCATTGGACCGGGCTCGCCCACCCGTGCCGTGCCTCCTCGTGTTGCCCAACTCGCACAGTAGCCTCACGTGTCATGAGCATATCTTCTCTCGAAGGCACTGCCACGGATCAGTAGTCACAATAGGCCGGCATTAGGGACATGCTCCGTTTTCGGCTCATCTCGAACCATGTGCTTTCGATGTTGCCATCTGAGCTGCTCCCCGGAGCTCGTATGCAATCTTGTTTGCATGTTTCACGATATTGCAAAAGCAAAACTCTTGATAACGGAACGGAGCCTCTCATGCATCTTCGGATCAGACCTACAGTCTGTCTGTATGTCTATCTGCCTGAGATTAAATGTCGCTACCCAGCCACCCAAAATTGTGTAATTTGTGTGGAAAGGGCTGTTGTCCCGTCGCCAGCGTTGCTGTGCTTGTCGGCTGGAGAAATCTATCAGCTATCCAAAGAATATGTAGCAATATGTACATAAGTAGGTGAGCTACTTCGTCACTGGGCAAAGGTCGGGCCATCCAATGTAGCCCCGTAACGCAGGTGAACCTTTGTTCAGATAGACTGGTTCAGCTCACATCCTGATCAATATGTGCCGGTGGCATGATCCATCTGTATTTATAGTCACCGTGCATCTGGCTAGTGACTATCTAGCGCCACACATCGCCTGTCTCTGAAGTTCTGAACTCTGTGTGGCCCTGCTCTCATCCTCCGATCGTCTCCATCTACCCTCGTACCGCCGTGAGCTGCCCACTGCCGCCGTCAACTGCCGCCCTGGGGCCGATGCGCTGCGTGCCGACAGTCTCCAGCACCTCCGCGGAGTTTCCCGCTCCGTGGCCGCTCTCCTCCGTCCCGGGAGCTCATCCGTCCAGAAATACCGGGCCGGGGCGGCGGGCGGACTTACCACGCTATCAGAGGACAAAGAGCGTCGGTCCGGGGGCTGTCAGGGCGCGTTATGGGAGCGGGAGAGGACCTCAGACGGCGCCCTTCGTGCCGCCACTAGTTATTAGAGTAATCAGATTCTGCTGCACGGGAGGATACCGTCCGTCATGCACCCACGGGCTCGGGCGGTGAGAGCCGCATCACACGGATACATCGGAGCTGTGCCGATTTCAGTGAGAGTGAGAGGAGAGAATGCGTGCGGTGACGCTGATGTGAGATATGATGTCGCAAAGAAGATGGTGTCCGCTGAGAAGATTGATGCCATTCTGTTTTAATCTATAAATGTTGTAGTGTCAATGTTACAGACTTTGCATATAATCGTTCAAGGACTTCCAAAGCCAACTCGCGAACCGTTCGAATGGGGTGTATGCGTCTCAATTAGCTATACGATCAATTAGCTACGATTCGATGCTCGCAGCTTTCGATCGTAGTATGCCTATCCTTTGGCCTCTGCGTGGCAATTTGTATCATCCCCCACCCCCACCCTTCCACCCTTGCTTCCACCCCCGAGACAGTCCCGGCTCTTTAAAGATATTAAACGCAATTGTATGGAGAATAAAACTGTATTGGTGTTTATATAACGGTCTAGGTGGGTAGGACCGGTTACATGTTAGAAACTGGCCGTCATTTGCTAATAGCGCCGACTACCGGTAGATCGCTGGCGCTGACGACACCTTGACCTGGTCGTTGCCGTGGTGCGATCTTCCTCTATGTGTAAAACCCACCGAACAACTGGACGACGAATCTGTCCATCGGCCATCCTGTAATCGCCTGAATGGAGCTACGTCACTGCTATCGCCCCCACCGTCTGCGAACATCGCTCCCCACATTCGCAACACATAAAACCCGGCCGAGTTTCGAAATCTCGACGGCCGATCTGCAAGACTGATTGGGTCCGATCGTCCAGGATAGATCATATCCGAGCGCCGCGAGTACAATGCCGGCCGAAACTGCAGAACGGCAATCCATTGCAACTTCACAGCTACTTTGCATTGTCAATGCCTGTAGATTGTGAACGTTTGCAAAACGGGACGATATTTTGTCGGACCTCGGTGCTGCTCATCCGCTGGCGATAGTCCAGCTATTTGTCCACTCACATTACCAGACGATACAACGCGATATTATGCAGAGTCGATGCTGTTGATCAAGGCAGCAAAAATGTTGATCCGTTGATTGTTGATGATTAGCCTTTAACTACCCGGGTGATACCGCTAAGTATGCAAGTAACAACATTTGGTTCACCATTTTCAGTTGCGGCGTTGAAGCTCAAGGGCGCATTGTAATTTAGCAGACCTCCACTGAACGGGTATGCACGTACATATATGGATGATGACTATATATATATGGATTAGATCGGCCCTGCAATCCGTCGGAGCTGGCGACGCCCGACATGGTTAATTAGAGCGGCACCGGGGGACAACAGTTTGGAGATAGCTGCCGAAGTCTTACTTACTAATTGCTAAGGGGTTTGACGGATAGCCTCATCAGCTACATTGGCCGCTTTATGTTGTTGTGCAGGGAATCCCCGCTGTCTGTGGCGTGCTGTATGTCATTATCAGAGCGTTGTTGTTCACTCTCCGGTGGACCTGAGTGTCCTCGGCTCCGTGCCCTGTGCAGTGTCCGGTGCATCTCGGCAGCGTTCCGCAGCTGCCCTGGCCTCGCCGCCGCCCCGTGAGCCGTGTCGGCGCCCCATGTCGGCGCTATCGCGGCGTCTATCGTGTCGGAACGAGGCTCCTCCCGGCGGCTCAGGGCTGGCGCGCCCCTCTGCCGCCCCCGGCGGCTGCTCCCAGACCGTCTGCCGGGCCGCCAGGGCCCCTGTATTACCCCGGCGGCTGCCCCGGACCGTCTGCCGAGCAAGGGCCCCTGCTTTACCTTCCCCGGCGGCTGCTCCCAGACCGTCTGCCAGCCGCCAGGGCCCCTGCTCTACCGTCCCCGGCGCCCATGCTCCCAGACCGTCTGCCAGCCGCCAGGGCCCCTGTATTACCCCGGCGCCTGTCCCGAGACCGTCTGCCAGGCCGGGGGCCCTATTCATCGCCTCTCATTCCCTCTGCGTATCCGGCCGGCGGCCTCTCAGTCCCCTATGATCCATTCCCTCTGCTGTCCTCGACACCCTGCCACTTGCCAGACCAGGGCCTCTGGTCTCGTACGGTAAGGTATGTAATCCCCCATTCAGCGTCGAGATACCTCTTCTGGGGATGAAGTTTTAGGTCCATTGGCCTGCTTTTCACTAAAAAAGAAAAAAAAAACATAGACTGAATAAAGATTGGAAGACAAGTTAATCACAGAGCAAAACAAGGACTCAAGTGCTAATGGGAAACATATTGCACGGTCCACCGGCACACGGCGATGAGACAAGTTGAGAGCGAGGCGGCAGTGACGACACTCCTCTAGTCGTCCCAGCCAAGGACGAACTCTGACCGCGGACTCATCGCGCTGATCTACACATTTGAGCAGCTAGCGTCAATCTCATCGCGTTCATCCACGCACAGAGCAGCTAGCGCTGATCACTTTGTTCGTCCACGCCTAAGGAATTAACAGGATTCCGTCGTCACGTCACCAGCTTAGTATCTCTCCGGTGTGTCTGATTGCGTTCCTTCTGCATATCTGATGTCTATTTATCTATGCATCTAGTCGTGAGAAAATCTGAGACACCGTTAGCCCGCATTAATCCGTCCGCATCGGACGATTTCTGCGTCGGTGACGAATGCAGTCCAGATACCTTCAGTCATTGCCATTGCGATTGCGATCAGCTATTGCGAGCAAACCAGACGACTTGAGCGATTCATTCTTGTACCCTCAAGACTCATCGTCGAAACATCTTCCCAATGCGTCTGCTCTTTTAGTTTTAGATATCAGGATGTTATGCATTATGCTTCTTCGTCTCCGATGGTCTCCGATAAGTACGGGGACCCGCAGTTGCTACTGTACAGCGACCCTGAGCAAATTGTCCCAGCACCCTCACAGGGAACAACGATAAGCTGTCAGAGGGCACGCAAAGAAAACCTCAGCTGCTCTTGTACAGGGACCGGCGGTCGATATCAATGTTATCGGTTGGTACTGGACAGGACAGACGGCTAGAGATGGGGTTCGTGTACAGTAGCAACTGCGGGTCCCCGTACTAGGTAATAGGTATGTTACTGCCATATCCACTACCGCAATCTCCGGTAGTGCTACTGTTATATCCACCACCGCAGTCTCCAATAGTGTTACTGTTATATCCACCACCGCAGTCTCCAATAGTGTTACTGTTATATCCACCATCGCAGTCTCCAATAGTGTTAGGTACTTTTATATCCACCATCGCAATCCACCATATATCACCCACTGCAGTCTCCTATATGTAGTGCTACTATTATATCCCACACTGCAGTCTCCAATGGTGTTACTGTTATATCCGCCACCGCAGTCTCCAATAGCGTTACTGTTACATATATCCAATGCAGTGTTACTGTTATATCCACCACCGCAGTCTCCTAATCAGTGTCATTGTCATATCCATCATCGCAGTCTCTAAAATACATAGTGTTATCGTTATATCCTCCGCCGCAGTCTCCAGTACTGTACTCCTGTTATACGCACCACCGCAGTCTCCAACACAGTGTTACTGTTATATCCATCATCGCAGTCTCTACTACATGGTGCTTCTTTATCCATCATCGTAGTATCGAACGCACGGTGCTTATTCATATTCAACAGTGCATTTCCAAATAAGGTGCCATGATCATAATGAAAAGGGAAGTCGCATGCATTTTCAAACCATTCGTCATACATTTATTTGTTTTCAATCAAATGATGTATAGGTACACGGGCAGGCTACTGGTGTTTGAGGTGCAACTGCTCATAACGGGGAAGAAAGGTCATGGCCATAAGTTAGGAATGCCGGATGTTATCCCGGCATGGCACAGTGAAAGGGGAAATTTCATTATCAGTTGACCTTGCTCCTAAACTGATTCAACTTTGCAACTGCAATCGCTTTGTCATCCGTTTCATCTCAAGGGTAATCCGTCCGTGCGTCAGGCAACTCCGCTGAATTTGCGTGTATCACGTAAGAAGCGCCCCCAGTTTCCCTCTCACTATGTGGTCGAGGTGCGTCCGGTTACCGCCCGAGAGGCGCCCCCCCCCCCTCCCCCTGGAACGCCCCACTTCCTGCGGGGTCAGCGCGGGGGGGGTCAGCCAAGGTCGGACGACACCCGGACCACGCCGCCCTGAGGTCACGTGACAGTGCAGTTATCCAGTGACGTCACCGGTACATGACGTCACTGGGAAGACGGTGTGACGTGCCAGTGCGGCTGCGGGGCGGGGCCCCGCGTGACGGTAGTGCTCTACCATTCTGATGATGTCTGTTTAGCTCCGTGCAGTGCGCACATAGGTTGTGTGTGACGATATTGGAAAGTCAGAGTGCAGCCATAGGTGACGGATGGGGGAGGCGACACACCCAGCTGGGATCTCATCACTCATGAGTATTGAGCAGCGCGAGCGGGCGGGCCCGAGCCGCTCTGGGGCGACTAACTCCAGAGTGGGCGTCCTGCGCAGTGTGCACTATGCACCTGGCATTTCACAATACTTAGTGGCACGAGACGTCTGCATTGTAAATGGAGCGTGGCGTGTCAATCCGCTGAGGTCAGGGTCTGACCGCTGACACGGGCGGGGGAGCGCATAACCAGCATGATTGACACAAATGGACCATCGCTAAATGGCCAGAAAATAGCCAGCTCTCCTCAATCGCCCACATGAACGCGATCTGAACAGTTTTCCTTGTAGGTAGCGTGGGTGGTTAGCTTAGCTCCGCCCGTTGTTCCATATAATTTTTCAATTAAGGTCTCGCACCTGCGCTGCGAGGCTCAGGCCGTGAATACCGGCGCAAGGACGCGGGTGTTTCTGATAATATGCGGCGCACAGCGGCATGGTTTGCAGTCGCGGTGACCTACCCTCGCGTGCTGTACCCAGGATGGGACGGACTCACACCGCGTCCGGTGGCCGAGGAGACGGGGGTCGGCCCCGATCGCATCCTCCCCACAGCACGCCACATACTACCCCAGCTGAGATCGACCTCGCTTACGTCAGCAGAGCCCGGACATGAAATACTGCGGCATTGTGGGCCGGTGCACCGGACGATACTCTGGCTCCGCGCCGGCCATGGTCCAGCTCGACATATGACAGACGGGCTACTGTGCATGACTTATGACAAACGGACTAGTGTGTCTGTATAACAGATGACAAACGAGCCACTGTCGGTGGGCTCTGAAGATGCAAATCCATCAGTTTGCCCGGCGAGGACAGAATGGGTGACCTGGTTAACTGGATTAGATTGGAGCATGTCCAGCTGTCTGGCTTTGGCGACCTTCTGTTTCATAACGCTATCTTATCGCGATCTGAACGGCCGCAATGAAGGACGGTCCCGCGGTGGCAGGCAGGCGACATTACCCCTCCAGTTGCGGCCGATCATTGCCACAGAACCTCATCGATGTGTACCATCGCTGAATTATATTGCTACGGCTACAACTGAAAACACTGCTCGATGGATTACCGCTAATTACGTTATAATTGTCGCTGCCGACTTAGAAGTAAACTGCGTAGCACAATTGTACCGCGCTGCATAGATAGCCCAAACATCCATTGGCATCTCGAGTTAAAATTACGTCTGCAATATCTGAAGCCTAATGCAACCTAGATAAGCATCCACTCGGTAAGAGATAAAAATCAGCGCAAACAGACCTTGTTATGAACTAGTAATTTTGTGCCGAGATAGCTGCAGCAGCTCATCTTCTAACGAACGGATCACCTTCTGGCCTAAATTGCTCTAATCATGCATTTTTCGTGAGGTTAGAGGAGCTCCAGCTGCGTAGTAGATTGATAGCTTTAGCTGATAGCTTTAGCTTTAGATAAGACAGGCTGAAAATTCACGAACACTTATGTACACAGTTCCTACAGCGAGAGCGCTGTAGGGTTCCGAGCCACACTAATGCTGTCAGTGGGTACATAACACACATGCAAACAGAAGTATGAGCTGTAGTTATGAAAATCAACATATATCAAACACTTGTTTCAATGACATACGTAGCTGCTTGTCAGCGATCAGAAGTATACGACCGCACTGGTCAAAAATATAGGCACGGTGAATCCAAATGCTTAAAAAATGAGACACATTGCAGGGGCATCAATGTAAACAATACAAGGAAACCGTTTGTATGATGCCTTGTTGTTGGGAATTGACGCCCATAGGTATATTCTGGGTAATAAACGTTAGCAATACGACGACGAAAATGCATGTGAATACGTTAGTGAATACTGCAGAATAATGTTACCATTTCAAGCCGATTATGGTGTGCAAATCACATTTGCATGGCAGATGACTATTATATGCAAACTTGGCATTGACCATGTTACGAGCAGTCCTGCGAATGAATGCAAGTTGTTCGTCTAATTAAAGCTCTGTATGCCTAATAGCACACTTCCTGCTGCATTGCTGACACAGCTTTACAGGCATGAGAGATTGCAGACGGTTTCGGCACCGCCAGTTTGTTTGCTTGTTTCTTTGTTTGCTTGATTGCATTACTGGGTTTGTTTTTCGTTGCTAGTTTGTCTAACTAGATGGCGGGGTATGTTGGTTCTTTGCTCGAGAAACTCTACTTGCAGGTGTAAGAACCATGTTAGAACCAGATTACTAAGTCTGCACCTAATCTGCACCTAATCTGCACCAAATGTGTACCAGATTGCCGTAGTGAAAACGGCTATTACCAACAAAAACAGACGAATTAAAAAATATTTATGCATAAGCGTAAAACAGTTGCATTAGCATATTAGATACTGTAATATTTTCAACGATTAACGTGCTTTTTATCAATCTTATACCTATTTGCCTTATCAGCCTCTATCAGCGTGTCTTTGACGTCTCAGCCAAGCGAGCTTCTACGCACGCGCTCAATGGTGCATAGCACGCCGACAGCCGCAACTTTCACTTTTCGCTCATTTTTTTGTGAATTCTGTTCGCTTCAGCGGGTGCCCCAAAATACGAGCCTTGAATGCAGCGTTAAAGATGAATGTGCCCAAAAATGAGCAAAAATTAGGCGAGCCTACGAATGCATTTATAATGCACTAATTACAGGTGATTAACGGTCTTTGCAGCCAAACCAGCGTGAAGCGAGCATTAAGTGGGGTCTGAAAATTGACTGTTGGTCCCTGCTCTCCCGTGAATGATAAACGCGTTAATGGATGATGGGTGCGCGCGATATAATGGCTGGCAGCGCCGCTATACCGCGGGCGCCCGACTTTCGCCATGTCCAGCTGATGTAACCTGGTCGGCCGGGCGGGGTGGCCGGTCCAGCCCGGTCCTCTGTCTCCAGGGTACAGTCGGCTCCCTCCCTATCCCGGGTACGGCAGGCCCAGCGGCACACGACGGGCGTGACACAAGGTCACACACTGTCGAAACACACTCTCACAGGAATCTCAAACAGGCAAACTTCAGCTATCTAAATTGGCGACCCGCTTGTTATCCTATTCGCCTTGGAAATATATAAAATAGTCGTTCATAGCACAGTTCTTATGACATGCTCGATTAGTGTGCCTATTAACCGAGTCACACGTAATACTTTTCTTGCTTTTTATCCCACATAACTCGCTCCTCAGATGCTTAACGCACTCATCCATCCAGCGAAGATGGTTCTTAAACGGATCACTTACAAGCAAGCCTGTTCCATCATGACAATGTTATAAGATGACACAAACCGTCTCCTGTCACCAAGATTTGTCTGAAAGACGGCGTGTGTCGCCTGTCGGGGGTTGAGCTCCGGGTTTGAATGCTGTGTGTTTCGGGCTTTAATACAGCCTGTGCTTTAAATTTTCTGTGGTTTTGACAATTTAAATATGCGCTCCCGTGCATAAACATGTTTTTCATGCGCGATGAAATGGAAACGTAAACCACTACCTGCAGCCCTAACACGCTCCTAGACTGATTAACACTTTGTGACCGTGACGGAAGACAATTTACGGGCTGAAGTTCAAGTTCATCTCTCTTGCTTGGCATTCCTCTATCTTGCACAAAACCATACATAAATTGATGAGTCAGCAAACACTTTATAAGCGGACTGCAGTATGTCCCGTTTTGAGTCGCATCGGTATACATTAGCGCAGATCAACATATCGAGATGTACCGCATTCATACCTGTCGGATTAATCTTATTTGCTCAGCGAGACAAGGGTGGGCATGTTTTACCACGCTAATCCCTCCTACATATGCGCATAGGCATGACGCCAAGCTGGCCTTAAGATCAGGACGCTGGAGCGGGTTTTCCATGAGGCACCTGCAGCCTTTCGATGTAAAAATAGATCAAGCGAAGCGACGCTGACATGTTATAATTCGTGATCAATGTATCGGAGGAATGCAATTTCACATTGTTGTCCCGGAGACGTTTTTGAAAACACAAATCTTCCGACATGCAAATGGAAGCACTGACAACGGATTCCACTCAAATCTTCTTCTCTCCTTTGTACAGGGATAAGTATCAAATGCTGCTACCTCGCTCGATCATACCCGATGCCCGATTGCTCGGTCATGCCAGATTTTCATGTCAGGTCTTGTCAGGCCAATGACCAGGACACCTCAGAACGATACCGGCAGCTGAGGAAATCAACAATGATCGATCAACTATAAACTGAGTATATGTAGAACAAACAACATGGCACAATGCATTAATCACTCATGAATTGGAAAGCCCAGGGCAGCGAACCCGCAATTTGGCTGTGCTGACGGAATAGTGTAATTGATTTGAAAGAACACCACAACTTGTCAGCTTATAATCTATAGAGAGATGCAACTGAATGCATCTCCTTGACGTAGGAATGATAAATAATAGCATAAATTTCACCAATGGGCTTACTTCTCTGTGTACAAATGCTTACATAGGTGAAATGCTAGGATGTCGGAAGGCCGTGTGATTACCATGCATACCCAGTGTTACGAAACAAACAAACAAAATGGCAGAGTTTTATTGTTTTCATCGATGAAATAGTTATTACAAGTATTGAGAAGAACGTCATTTCTGCATGACTTTCATTGCACTCCCCGTGCTGCTCTGCCAGTACCTAGATAAGCACTTGTGTTCATTGCCCCAATATCCAAGGCAGATGAGCTGCCCGTGTGGGGGTGGTGGGTGCAGGTCGGGGTCGTCCTTGTGTCTCAGTCCCTGCCACAGCGATGCTCGGATGTAGATTGTGGTGACATGTGGCACAGAGCTGCGATCCTCGCCCGTCTCAGGGCCACGGAGGTGCTCAGCCTTGCTATCTGCTGAGCGACAGCTTTGCTCTGGTGTGATCGGGAGGTCCCGTCGGCCTTCCAAGTGCTCCCACTGGTCTGTTACTTATATACTCTGTACTCGGACCAGCGCCAGACGAGCTGCACTACTGCAGCCCTCCTCTGAGGCTGACTGCTCGGGATGGGTGCTATCCTTTCCTCACGGCATAGGTAGCATGCACGAACAGACGCATCTTTACAACACAAAGACAGTGCTGTGAACTTGGACCGATGTCTTCAGCATTTTCTCCTTCTTGCGATCGTTTCCTCATAGTCATTTCGACTGAACCCTTTTAGGCATTTGCCCGAGCGCAGTGAAGATGTGTCTGAAGGATTAGAACATCTAATCATCACGCAAAAATAGATAAATAGCATAGTAGGTATTTACTTAGATTGTTGAATAAATGCGCAATGTCAATGAAAGGCAAATACATATATCGAAAACCATGGAATTCCATTCATACAGAGAGAGCTGCATTGCATTATTTGTCGTGGACATTTCTCTGAAGTTCACACACAGCGACCTACGATCTACATATATTGGCGTGCTGGATATCAATTCCAATACGACAGGAGCCGTCACATCTTCAGTGCCGGTGATGCTGGGAGAAAGGAGGATGCATGTGGCCGTTGAATGTAAAACCTCCTTCGTGCCACACGTAATTGTTTCGTATTCCTGCGAGTGCAGAACTTATCGGACTTTAAAGGATCCAAGTGGCTTTATTGGCAGCGTCCGAGCCTAAGATTCAGCGGGAGAGAAGAAATAATTATGTAACTTGTTACATAACTTTGAGCATGGACTCCCCCTTTATGAGATAAGGAGTAATCGCATGCATGCATTCGGACGCACCCATCATAATTGGAGGAAAGACGGATGCACTGATCTGAAGCTGCTTCCTAGTTTCAAGACACACGCCAGCGGCTGAAAATGATAATCGCATTCTGAGGCTGAGCTTGCTCTCGAAGTAGAGGATCACAGCGGGGCTCAAACACGGCTTGTGCGTGTTGAAAGACAACCGGTCTGTCCTCACCACGACCTTCCCCGTCCGGCATCCGTCTCGCGCCGCTCTGCTACTCTGTCTCGCGCCGCTCCGTCCCGCCGTCGCTCTGTCTTACACCGCTCTTCCGTCGCTGTATCCGGTGACAGAGCCGACACCGGCCGCCACTCGATCCGTTTCAGCTGTCAAATTACCCACCGGACTATCGCGTGCCGGCGCTGCCTGCAGTGATGGCCAGGTGGGGAGCGTCGTTTGTCAGTGACACACATGGAGTCATCAGGCCGATGACAGTTCATGGGTGGCGATCACTTACGACTGCAGGAAGCATTGCAAGACGGAAGCTCTAGCCGGACATCCAGAAACCTGGTGGAACTGGGACTTTTTGTATTCCTAACTGCATCGAAACCTGCTCACGTGCACCTGCACCTACTCGAGTACCTATGTATGTGCTTTTTCGAGCTTTCCTTTTCCACCCACCCCTCTCCCTCTCAAGCCACTGACATTTACCCTTCTCCCATCTACCCCCTCTATTTACTAGCCCCCTCCCCCACAGCCCCTCCCATCACGCGCTGGTCGGTACCTACCTACCTCTCACGTAGGCAGCATCGTGCTCAATCGACGCGGAACGCCATCAAAACAAGAGTACTTCCGTATCTGCTGAGTCATTCCCTGCAAAAACGTCTGCCCATCTGCCGTTATTTCTGAGGGATAACTGTGTTCTGTTGGATTGCTGACAATGTGGACATTTTGAGCACTCTGCCATTCCATCATCTGAATCGAAGCTCACAAACTCTATATGTCACCTGTAGTCGAATTGAAACCGTAAAATATCAGTGTGCCTATACCACAGTCAAACTGCTATTGAACTGAACGTTACTCCTGCAGTACTGTAGTGACATGCTATTGGCATATGTACATACGCTACAACTGTATCGTTCTGCAAGCCGACGCCGAACGCAGGTATTAAGGTATGCAGGCTTATGTCACTTAATGACGGGTCAGAGCAGATGCCAGCGATCACTTAGATTTCAAAACACGTTATCAGGCTGACCGAGTCCATCAACAACTTTTTCACATGATCGTGGGAATGCGAAATATCGGAGCAAGGCCTGCATTGGATGGCATACAAACGACCTCTGCTTCTGCTGCGGCCGGTCAGTGGGGCAGCCTCAGGCTCTACTTAGCCTGAGGAGGTATGCGTGTCCACTCCGAATAGTCATGTGCGGGGAGGAAGCTGAGAAAATTGATCTGAAATCCAGTCCCATAGTATTGACAGGGGTCTAGCCTAATGGACCACTTCTTCCATTTGTCGAGAGATTCACTGATACTCGGAAAATCAAGAATCAGATTCATGCACATTGCACATTGAACATTGCGCATTGAGGCCGTCTCGCTCCGATCCATCCTCCAATAAGTTACAGTCCCCGGTCCACTGGTGTAGACCCCTCTCTCTGGGTCGCAGCTGAGGCCCTCGGAGGCCCCGTCACCCCCACTCCTACCGTCGCGTCGACCGGCGCGCGGCCGGAGCGACCCTGCCGATGTTTTATGGTGCCATTCGGTGCGCGGTGTGCACAGCGGTGACCGGCGCCCGTTGGGAGGGCAGCTCTCGGCCTGAGGACCGGGCCGGGCCGGGCCTGGTCGGACTGGGCCGCTCCGGTTGTGCAAACTGGCGCCGCGGCGAGCGGAGCGGACCACTGGACGACCTCCGCGCCGCCGCCCTGCCGGCCCTCAGTCCGCCGGCCGTCTGAGCTACTGCCCTATCAATGGACGGTATCACCGCCGTCGGCTGGACCATCCAGTGACCCAGTTGGCCGCCCGGCGGACTGCCCGGGCCCCTTCAAGGACGGGCGGTTCCCCGCGACGCTCCCCGCCCGGCCAATTTCGGACGGAGGCCGTTTTTTGGGGGGAGGGGACAGTCTGCGGACGGGAGGTCGTGCCGGGGCGTATCGGGTGTGATTAGGGGGCGAAGGGCTCGCCGAGAGCACAAAGATTCCAGACACACGCGTGGCTGGATGCCGAGACGCTCAGCGAGCGTGCGAGGCAGCCGTGCTTGGGGCATGGCGAGCTGGCTGATAGCGAACAGATACAACGATAAGATCGGAACTAAGCTCGGTAATTACCGTCTCAGAATGCCTCACATTGAGCTCACATCACAATGTGTGACATCACACGGGATCGTAAGGCAGCCTTCGTATGTCCAAACATGTCAAATCGCCTCACGGTTATCGCGCTATGCCATCGGCGCCTGGCGCAGCCTCCAACGGTAAGCAGACGAAGAGCGGGCGCATTCAGTCGGCGAATGGACGGTCGTTAGAGAGACAAATGTCTTCAGCTGCGAGTGTGGGCCGCAGCCGTGTGATCTCGCAACAGTGTGTGATCGAAACGGCCCACCAAATTCCGACTTGTCGGGCAATTTGTACTGTTTGTCCGGTAAAGCTCTGTTTGGCATCTTTGTTATGTTGTTTTCCCACACCAGAGCGTTCCGTTGGACCTCCGGACTCCGGACTGGACTAGCCGGATGTTTGGAGGATGGTATGACCAAGGTATGACAGTCAGTTAGGTCCTGTGCCTGTTTTACGAGCGAGTCGACCCTGGACATGTTCGGAATCTGGCCCGCCAGAAGTGCTATTCGACCGACTACCCATGTCATTGTTTCCTGATGTTTGACGTCCTAATGTTCTTTTGCCGTGGATGAAACGACCACACCTGTTTCTCACTTGCTTTAGTGTTGCAATTGGAAGTTATTCCGTCAGTTATGACAATGGCTCTGCACTCTGCAGTGTGCATGTGTTTGTTATTTTATGATTAGTAATACGGATTCATTATTCTGGGAAGTTTCCTATCGTATGGTCGTATCAGAAATGAGACTAAAACCTCTACATACATCATCGTTACGTATTCGTCCGTGTTGATTTAGGTCGCGACCGTTGAGTCTTGTCGATCACCGGTAAGACATGTGCTAGTACTGAGAGCTAAGATAAGGCCAGTTATGACACAGAAGATAGTACTGATGATTATAAAACAGCACAACTTTTTGTAGGAAGGCAAAACTCAAGAAATAATGTCTTCCGTCCGTTGACCCGACCTATGACATTCCGCACAGCCTAGTTCACTGACCTCCTTGTACTCGTATGTGCGTACACGCTGAGAGTTTATCGATGAACGCAGTACTTGGCGCAGTGCCTGGTTACGGGGGCCGGTGAGCTGAGCCGGTCCAACTCTGGGGGAGAGGGGGCCGAGGGGGAGAGAGGGGAAGAGGGGGTCGAGGGCGGAGGCCGCCGGTGGTCCTCCACGCCATGGGCGGGTGAGCGCCGCCGACACGGGGCCCGCCGGGCCGCCGCAGATTACATCTGTAGGCCTGCAGCCTTTCACTCTCCATATCCCGGGCTCAGTCATGGGCCGCTGTGATGACCTCGGTCAGCAGGGATGCCCGCCGCCCGCCCCGCTTCTGACGCCCGACCCACGAGCACGGTCCTGCGCATGGCCGCATCGGAGCAGACCGGTAGAGCCAAATTGGGTCCTCTCTTACTCCAGCAGCGGTGTGAGCAAGCTCTGTGGGCAATCGCAAATCCCTCAATTGGACGCCGGCCTCGCGGGGTGGGGAAACACGCCCCGGTCCGGTCTGATGCTGGTAACGGGGACCAGAGGCGAGGAGTGGGGGTGGATGGGAGGGGTTTGGGGGTGTGAGTTAGTAGCAGCGAGGCCGTCATGTCCCTGTCACACGCCTTTCGGCTCGACCTGAGATTACTATTGCTCACCTGGGCTGATCGACCATTTGGAGATAGGGCGTGCACTGTGCAGTGTGCATTGTGCAGTGTGCACGGTCGGCTGTCCGCGGCTCTGAGAAGGCTGATCCGAGGGAGTGGCGGCGAGCGAGGAGGGACGGGGAGGGGGAGAGTCCCGAGGCATCGGCACCAGACACCGTTACTGAAGCGAGGCGAGTCGTGTCCGCCGGCTACTACGCCGTAATACTATCTGTTCTCCCGCAGTGATTGATCCCTTCTACTAATTGTGGAATAGACCCATCCCTCTGCTATTAACCCTCGCCCGCACATGCCATTTTCCCATCCTAGAACGCACATGGGGGGGGGGGGGTGGTGGTTGCCACCCCCCCCGCGCCATTTCGTTCCTGTTGGAGATAGAGCTTAGCGGTAAAGACCAAAAAGATTCTTTGGGAAGAGACGAATCCAATGATACCCAGTTTTACCTTCTCAGGTCACTCATTGACCTTCCAGGTCAGGTCAAACTAAAAAATATTGCTGTTTTGGGTCACCGTTGGATATCAAGTGCGCTGCTTATCAAATACCGATGACGATGCTGTTTTCTGGTGCCAAGCTAGCTAGAACCTCTTTGTCACACTACCCAACCAGAATTTTGCTGCTGAGGTCATTTCAGGTCAAGTTAGGTCAATGTCAATTATATGTGTTTGTATGTCTGTGTGTGTCTGTGTGTATACTGATGTGTGCACCGATTGTTTTTGGGTCCATATTACATGAAATCATGATCTGAGAAGCTTTTACCAAAAATGCAGTCAAAAAACTTCACAAAAAGTAAATTCAGCTTGCCTAAAACGCAATTATCTTAGATGACCTAGGTTGACCTTGACCCTGACCTTGACCCCTGTACATCGTCGAACAACATGTTCCATGATAGGTGGGAGGTAAGACTGGCAAAAAAGGCCGAAATCAGGGTGTCAAAAGCTCACAAGGCCCATGGCAAGCGCAAGATGTTGAGAATTGGCCATTTGGGTCATGACATGACCTGAAAAACAAGGTCATATCTCCGAAACCAAAAATCACAGAAACTTGAAATTTTCAGTGGACATCAAGAAAGGATAGAGGAGCAGCTATACGAAAAATCAGTCTTCTAGCTCTAAAAATGTTGAGTGCAGAGCAGAAAGACTACCTGGGGGGGGGGGTGGCAACCACCCCCCCCCCCCCATGTGCGGGCGAGGGTTAAAGATGCTCAGTCCTCATTTTGACCGCTTGATACTCTTTGAATGAATGGTCACGAATCTCCGACTGGGAAGGAGTTGCCGCTGATCCTTTGACTCCGCTCTGTCAAGGTCATGGCTCCCTCCTCTATTATTTCTGCGTGGGTAAAACCGCAACACTCCGTGCTTCAGTGTTTCCCTGTCCCTTGCTTCTCGCCCTCAGTTCTTCAGAACCATCCTCTGCAAAAACTCCCCGTCCTCCGCCGCCCGCCGCCAAACGACCGCCGATCATGGACATCACCGGAAGTCCTCACCACTAATTCCGCCGACCGCCGAGGACCGGTGACCACGGACGCCTCGGGCTCTGCGGGGGTCGGCCGCCGCGGGGGCGGTGCACAGCGCTCCCGAGCTGCTCGGCCCTCTCAGGTGTCAGGGTCGGAGGACCGGGCTGCGCCGGTGCAGGATCCGTGAGCACGCCTCCACGGCTGAGCCGACCGCTGAGCCCCACCTCCGGGAAACGGTGCCATCCAGAGCTCCTCGCCGGAAAAATATCAGAGCATGTAATCTGCACCGGCCGCCTCCCCGGTGATCCCGCTCGCGTGGTCCTCCCACGGACCACGCGAGCGGGATCACGATGAGCGCGAGACGAGCCGCTCTGCCGTACGGCCGCAGATCGGAGAGGAGCGTGAAGATGGCTGACAGGGCGGGAGAGGACAGCCACCGCTGTGCAGTTCGCTGCCGCCTGCCCATGTGTGAGACAGACACACTCGAAGTCGGGAATGCTTGTGAGAGCTGCGCACTTATGCATAATGCAATGTTGCGTTTCTGCAATATCAATCGTCATATAAGAACTAAAATAAGGACTAAAATCCCTTGAGGAATTTATCGCAGGAAAACTGGGGATCGAAAAGGTGCGAAGCAACTAACCAAAATCGCGGGGAGACTTTTTAAACAAATGTAGTCCGAACCCTTTGAATGGAATGATTCACGAGGACAGAGCCCACAATACACAGGCGATTGCTGACGCCGAGCCGTCTGCAGACGCCGTGGCACTTTATACGACTGGGCGTGGCCTGTAGTTGGCACATCCCTATTCGTTCCGCTCGCCTGGGCACGTGCACTGCCGCCGGCCCCGGTCGGACGGCCGGACGGCCTGACCCCGTCCCCACCGCTCAATTATCGTTACAACACGGCCGGTCAGCACACAGCGAATCTCTTCACACAGAGATGAACGTATTCCATGAAACGCGGATCCCAGGAGGGGTATAGGGATAGGAGAATCTGTCGGAGAAGCGCTGCTAGTTGACAGTCCACAGGGGAGATGTTAGAAAGGAAGCTCGTAGTTGTAAGGACAGGAAATCTGTTGAAGAAGCAATACACCGGAAACTATTTATCGGGCAGAAGCTAGCTAGATGATTTTTGGACCGTCTTAAAGCAGTTCGTTCCAACCGGTATGGACAAAAATTGCATCGTTTACGTACCTAAGGATAGTTGTATTGAAAATAAACAATAAACTTGCTTCTGAAACCAAACAGAATACGATTGCTGGGCCATGGGTTTCCTCATTTTCCTTTGAACTATCGTGCACCGCCACTTTGTATCAAATTAGGAAAAATAATCATTGAGGTAGAAGTAAGTGAATAGCTCGTCAATCTGCAGCCCAACCTCCAACAAAATACGACTTTATTTTTTTTTTGCTCCAAGCTCTAACTAGCATGCACCTGCGCTGTGCGCAATATCCAAAGGTATCCAGAATTCTAGACCATCTGCGCATCATGTTACCCTGATTCTGACCAGCTCTGTGCCGAGCGCTGACCCTGTCGTTTGAAGTCTAGTGAACAGAGGACACCGCTATCACCGGACGCGGACAGGGGGTCATTAGAGGGTGCACAGGGGTCGTCACTGGATGTGTGCACTGCACAGGGATCACTAACGGGTGGCGGGTGCACAGGAGATCATCAACGGGTACACACTGCAGAGGGGTCATCAGAGGGTGCACAAGAGGTCATCAGTGGGTGCGTGCACAGGGGGCCATCAGTGAATGCACACTGCAGAGGGATCATCAGGATGCAGATACCATAGGGATGGAAAGTCATTGTCATCAGTCTAGGATACATAGGAATATCGGCCAGCTCAGCTCAGCGAATGCCCTGAGATTAATTCCGCACTATAGAACCGTCCGCTTTCAGCGAGCCTGCAGGATCTGAGCCGATTAGTTTTTAAACCGTGCTGATCCGGAATGACTGGCGTAAAGGACGCGCCGATTCAGGAGGCTTATTGAGCGAGGGTTCTAATTTAGGAAGTTTTTATGTTCCTGCTTTGTAACATCACACGCACGTTGGTTGTGGTAAGTACGTACTTACATGGTGCTGCTACTCTCTGTGTAAACTTTGCTGGAATTCTAAAAAAAGACTTCTAAGTTGTATTCAAACTATAGGCTGTTTCAATTTGCTACAATCATTGCCACTTTAATTTTCTGTTAAGACCGTCACTTTTCGTATTGATTGTTTCATTATGCAAGCATCAATATTGAACATGACAGGGACATTGAATATATCTCGGGTGTCTCATTAATCGTTAAGTAGTTAGGTATGGGTGATGCGAACACTGAACGAGTCCGTATAGGCGACTTCCCAAGAAGTGACTCATTTCAGAGTGTTCTCGTTGAGGCTAGCAGAGCAAGAACTGCACAGCGGAAGCTCTTTCTTCGAGTTTTTTTTTTCTGGTAAAGAAATGCAAGTGGCATGACAAGGAATGTCGATACGAGTAAGGCGTATTTCCTTCGTCACA
This sequence comes from Amphibalanus amphitrite, assembly GCF_019059575.1. Classification (NCBI taxonomy): domain Eukaryota; kingdom Metazoa; phylum Arthropoda; class Thecostraca; order Balanomorpha; family Balanidae; genus Amphibalanus; species Amphibalanus amphitrite. The sequence goes on along the minus strand of NW_024882333.1, from coordinate 194,461 downwards.
TTTCGTCACATTTGCCACATTCGGCCTCGCCAGTCGTCACATTACTTTGAAATGATACGGTGACTAGCACTTCCCACATCGGTGGTCTTGGGGTGCTTCACCGATAATGTTATCCTGCATCATGCATGAGATAACGTATAGTTGCACTTGCCACGAGCGGAGAAGATGGAGAAGCCAAGTGCAATGTGAGCGACTTCAAGAGGGTACGAACTCAGAATGACTATCGAGCTCCGCAGGTCACAGGCTAAACATTCTGCAGATTTAGTAACATCTACCACCGTCTTTTCGGATTACTGATCAGCTTCACCAATGACTTCAGGGGACGCGGCGATGAGCAGAGGCTTCTCTCCGCTCCCAAGGGGACCCCATAGGGGATACCCATCTGCAGGGGACATGGATGGTGACCTCTGAATCAGACACATACCGGGCAGTGGGGCGGCCCCTCAGCCCTGCACCAACTACGAGCTATGCTGTACCGCTTGTATGTCGCATGCACATTGACGTACGAATAAGTAGCTTGTGCAATGTGCAGCTCCCTCAGCGTATCTGTCAGTGACCAATAGCTAGTGTTTTGCGCAGCATTTGCTGTTAACCCTCGCCCCGTTGGGGGAGGGGGCAATTTGGCCCCCCTGTGGTTTTTCTGGAATATTAACCCGCGCCCGGCTCGGGGTACTGGATTTCCACGCCCTGCTGGGGGGGGGGGGGGTGTTTGAACACCCCCCCCCCCCTTCTAACTCGGCTCCTGGGCCACGTAGCGATACGCGGAAGGCGGCGTTCGAAAGAGCGTAAAAAATAATGAGGAAATCACTTCGGTCAATTTTTGATCAGGTCAAAGGTCAGGACCAGGTCACCAGAGGTCATTGAAGGCAAAATTTCGCCGATTTCCAGGTCGAATGTCGACAATTTCCAAGAAGCCAACGCATAACTCGGGAACCAATAGAGCTACAGCGCCGCGGAAAAGCGCATTCGATAGCCCTATTAACGCCCTTTCTGAGTAATTCTCTCAGATTTGACCTAACGTCAACGGTTTTGCCTGCAGGGGGCAAAAACTGCAAAAATAGCCGATTTTTTCGGAAACAGTTTTTTCTGCAATAACTTTTGACCCAAGCCTTGTACGAGCTTACTTTTACCGGCATCGTGTTCCTCTCGTCAAGACGCATCGAATGAACTATAACTTGACCTTGAAAAGTCAACTTGAAAATTTTACCTCAGGTCAAGGTCATGACCTGACCGGAAAGGGTCATGTTGCATATCAGTCGATCCGTATCGTCGAGCTGAACACATCTAAGGCGTTTTCATCGCTCTAGCATGCCTCTATCAAAAGTTATTTGCGAAAAACTGTTAGATACCATTCGTGACCTAAGATGACCTCAGGGCATAAACAGGGGTCACGGACACCATTTTCATGTTCAGTGTGTCTAAACCACTTGTAATTCAGTGTTTGGGAGTGTTTATAATGTCTTTCGTCCAAAAGAGGCGCATTTCAATTTTCTCCCATTGACTTATAATGGGGAGGTCGCAAAATTGACCTGGCCTTAGGTCATCGATATCAAAATTCTGAGATATAAATTTTGTACATGCTATTGCTCTTAGCAATCGCTGAAAGTTTCAAAGCGATCGGTCACTTGGTGTAGCTATGACAGACATTGAAACTTTTTACGAGGTGAGGTCACTTCAAGTGACCTGGTGACCTGACCTTGAATGACCTTGGTCTGAAATTTTCACAACATGTGTAGAATTGATGTGTGATAAGGTGTACCAAAAACGGCGGCGCTCCGCGCCGCCGTCTTTGAGATATTCCCAAAAAACCACAAGGGGGGTGTTCAAACACCCCCCAGCAGGGCGCGGGTTAAAAAAAATCGGCAGCGTGCAGCACCGGCAAGTCTTCAGTACCTTCCCGGGCATCAATCTGACACCTTCTCAAGTCTTAGGTCACCTAGGTCAGGAGTTATTGAAGCGTTTACACAGTTATGACAGATCTATGATATGCAATTTTAATCTTAAACCTACACAAATGTCTACTCTACACATTTATACAGCATACTGCACCAATATAAGTCTACTTTATGCAACTTTAGTTTATGCCTAAACCGAATAGAAATATAGATTATGTGTTAGGTTAGGCATTCTCCATTACTTTTCAAACACTTTGTGGAGCATGTATGACTTATAGTAGGTAGTTAGACTAGTTCATTTCGTCCGACGGGTAATTTTCTCTGTGAACAATGTCAGCGAGTACACACGTCCCGCACCCGCCGCGCCGGTTTTGCGGGTCTCACCCCCGCCTCTCTCCCCGCCCTCCTAACTGGGAGGGTTGGACGTTTACCTGTCCATCGGTCACGCCTAACTGGACGCTCCCTACCCGTCCCCGACCTTGCTAAGGCCGCCGGAGCGCGGGACTGACCCCCAAATGGTGTCGAAATGTGCACACACGCCCTCTGAAACTGGTATCAGTCTATGTGGCGGGTCTTTTTTCCTAGTCAAATGGCGATCGGAACAATCGCTTTATTGCTTAATTCTAACCAAATGACGCATTCAGGACAGAAGCGGCGACCTTGCTTGAAATGTGATAAGTGTGCATGCACTTGAAATTTTGATGAGTATAACCTAGCACAAATGAAAAGAAACAAACTTTTGGATCTTCAGCGACCGGTTATGGGAAAATCTCAATGACATTACTTAACAATAGCTGCTATTTCTTTTTATCAATTGTACGCACTTTCACTGAATCGGGTGACAATCATTTACAAGTAGAAAGGCAATCGCACCGGTCCTTCAATGAAATGTATTCCTCTATTTCAAAAACGTGAGAATCTAGATGTTACAGTGTTACAGGAATGATAATGCCGTGATCTATGTAAGATGCCGGTGCGCGAGTGTGAGCTGTATCGCTGGTTTAATCGGTCACAGGATGCCCGTCATCGCGTCACTGCAGGGCACGTCTGAGGAGTGGACAGAACGGTCCGCTCAGACACTGACAGGACACAGGGCACTGAGAGAGCGGACACTAACCGGGCACATATCGGACACAGGACACTGAGAGAACGGACACAGGTCGGGCACAAATCGGACATAGGACACCGACCGAGCACAAATCGGACACAAACCGAACACTGAACGAGCGGACACAGGCCGGACACAAATAGGACACAGATCGGACACAGGACACTGGCCAGACGTAGTGCGCTGAGAGAGCAGACAACGGCCGGACAGCGACCAAGCATGGACCGGACACTGACCGGACACAGGCCGGGCACAGATCGGACACACACCGGACCCAGAGCGGACACAGGCCGGACACATATCGGAAACGAACCGGATATACATAGGCGGAACAGGGGTCAAACCTATCTGATGTCGAACGAACTCGGACCACTCGGCACTCACTGATCGGATACCAAACGGACATAGCCAAATACCGACCTAACGAACACTGACAGAACATCGACCGAACACCGACCGAACATTGACCGCATAATGACTAAGCACTGATCGAAAACTGATCGAACGTTAACCGAAAACTGACCAAATACTGGCCGAAAGCTGACCGAACAATAAACGAACAATGACCGAGCACTGACAGAACACTGACCAAACGCTGATTAAAAACTGACCAAACACCGACCGAACGCTGACCAGACACACTCCGAACACTGACCGAACAGAGACCGAACACTGACCGAAAACTGACCGAACACCGTCTATCGACCCATACTGACCGAACACCGATCCCACATTGACCGAACGCTGACCGGACACTGACCGTAAACTGGCCGAATATTAATCGGATATCGAGCTAAACAATGAACAGTACGTGCTCAATCATTGTCTACATCGCTGACAGTAGCTACAGACGTCGCTATAGACGTCTACATCGCTATAGACGTCGCTGACCCGGAGGACAGATGCCAGTAACGATCTTCATAACAATCTGCATTATGTCCTGACTCACCCCTGGCGCCTGTTCCACCCTATCCAATTGTAAATCGCCGGGTCGTGTGTTTCCGCGGTGGAGCGGCGGCTAACAGCGAACCACAGGGGCCTCTGTCACTCGCGCCGGGCAGTGAGTGCAGCGGCTGGTGGGCGGCGGACGGCCGAGCACGGCGGCACAGCATCCCGCAGGCGTCAGGCGGCTGCTGCTGGGAGACTGTCAACACGCACCAGACGGTAGCACCATGGGACGGCCGCACTGGGACGCGACGCGAGGATAGCACTGCATGGGACGGCTGGGATCCGGCAGTTCCCTTCGCTCTGCACACTACAGTCTACATTTTACAGGATACATACGTGAGAGACGCGAAGCTAGTTGGGTGGAAAGCAAAAAATTGAGATTTATCTATAAAGGTTTTACAGAAATGGTCAATATCAAAATGTAGGCAAACACTATACGAGACCACTTTGAATTGATGTAGCATCATTAGCATGATGTACTTGGATTGCGTGATTCCGCAGCCCTTGCGATGCATCCCCGTGATGTCACGGTCTGCGTGCACCGCGGACTCTCCGGACTCTCCGGACTCTCGGACTCCCGGACCTGGCGGGCTTCCCCGGACACGGTACATTAACATCGCAGCGAGCTTCCACGTGACTTCCGGGCGTGTCTCAGCGGGCTGCCTCAGCTGAGTCAACCTATCTCCCCTTGAAGCGAAACTATTAGAGTCATGACAGAAAGACGGGGGGCGAGTACACCGCAACGAGTCATTCCCGAGCAAAGCTGCAGGCAAACGGGCCAAACGAAGTTGTGATGAACATTGAACACATGAAGACCCGCAGGAGCTCATGCTACGAGGCGCACTTTTTCATTCACTGTATAATTGCTTTTCTGTCAGTCATTGGCTGTATATAGTTGTTTTGTTTGTGAGCATTGCTCAGTACTCCGCTCTTAATCCGGATTGCATGAATCTTCCATTTTGCGAACCTCTGTTTGCTATTTGCACTGTTCCAGCTGACACATTCTTTATAGAAATTTATAGAAATTTGTCAAATTCGGTAGAAACTAGAAACATAGCAGTGCACCAAAATAATGACCCAAAATGCTGCTTTTCATCGTCAATTGACACACTCGGCTCTCCGCTACTCAAGCGTGTCTCCTACCGATCGCTCGGGTAGATAGAACGTCACACAATTCCCACCACTCTGGTCTTCTTCCTTAGTTGACAGCACGATTTGAGGCTAACAGCGCCAGGCATGTCTATGATGACACTGAGATATATGCATATGAAGGCAAAGCTAGATCGCGCCGAGTCATGTTCTCTTAGTTCCGAGCTGCGTTTCAGCGCCCATACAGTTTTTGGTTTCCAGGAAACGCCGGGAGAATCGGTTTGCCCGCCAGATGAACCATGCCGGCGGATTTGGAGGACAGTGTCGTAGTGATGTGATGAGTGCATTCTGGACCGTTTTAGGCGGATAAACGGACGTCAGTACCGCTGAGTGATATGCTGAGCCTAGCTTTGAGCCGGCGAGGTAGGGTGGATGGCCCTGGCGATGCTGCGAAGTGGGAATATGATGCTGGGTCTGATGAGAGTATACCGTGTTATTGTTCTCGTAACTCAGCGTAATACACGTGGTTTATTGCAGTTTTGAAACGCATTATTTTTGAAGGGGTAAGTGATAATGAAGTCATAACTTCGAAATAGATTCGGATAATACGTAGGTATTGGATATTAGCGTTTTTCGTAACGGTCTAAATTTAAGTTAGTTCTCACTTTTTAAGAAATAAAGTGTTATTAACACATCAAACAAGAAGGTATCTAAGTAATTTTTATAAAATTATTTCACATTACCTTATCCAAATTTATTTGCATGATAAAATTCGGGTATTGACACCTCCAGCCGAGAGAGCAGCCGCTCCCCGAAGCGCGTCGCAGCCAGTCACAGGTAGCGGTGGCCGTTTGAGCGGCCGCTCTGTCCTGCTGCATCCATTGGCTCTTGATCAGTCGGACATCAACTCCCAGTTTCTTCTTTACGCCGGCCAGATCCTGAACAGCGCAGAGCACTGCTATATACCCGCTGGACGTTCATTCTCTCACTCCCGCCCTTCTTATTCTTAAACCAAATTGGTCCGAAATCTCGTTCTCCTCCAGGTGTTCCCTGGGTTCACTGTCGACCACTTCTTGCCTTGTATATATGTTACGGCCCGTTTGAAAACCCGGTCCGTATTAATACTGCCCGGCCCGTATTAATACTGACCGGAGGTCTGGCCCGTATTAATACGGCCCCCGGTCAGCATTAATGCGGACTGCCTCGCGGTCGGCATTAATACGGGCCGAGCAGTATTAATACAGGCCACTTTTTTCCTCGCGGCCATATCAAGACTTGGGCCATATCAAAACTAGCCAACTACAGTCCTATTTCTGTTACGGACTAACTACAGTCCTGTAATTAGTCCTATTTCATGTCTTGGCAAATGCTCCGTAGGCCTGCAGTGACCCAAGGTCACCCCCTGAGGTGACCTTGGGTGAGGTGTTAGACCTGCTCATATTCTCCTAGAGCCCGCGCCCCGTAGGGGGGGCCGAAACGCCCGCCCCCTGTCCTTTTCGGTCGATATCTCCTAAACGGCTGGAGATATCGCCACCAAACTTTCAGGACCCCTCCGGGCATCAATTTTACACATTGTGACTAAAATTTTTTCCAGAGGCTATGATAGGTTGGCCACAAATGACGTCAGAATGACGTCATATTCTGTCATTTTTGACCGAAAAAAGACCTTCGCGAGAAGACCTGTCACGCCTACAACTTTGAAGATACAGAAAAATGATCAAGACATAAAAGGTGTAGAATTGACAGGGCTACAGGACTGCTATCTCGGATTTTTGAAATTTTTGAGTTTTGACCCCCAAAAATCAAAAAAGCATTTTTTGGATATATTAGCCAAAAAAATCCAAAATAAATTTGAGTTTCGAAAAAACCGGAATACATGTGATAGTACCTACCGTCTTCTATCTACATAGCAAATTTCAGATCGATACCTCGTTTTTTGGCCAAGTTATAGCGAAAAAACTGTTCAAAAATGATGACGTCAAATTTTCAAACTCAATTTTTGGCAATTCTAGACCACGTAGGGCAGAACAAAGACCACCATCGGACTCCCCGTGACGAGCTGCATCGAATCGATACCCATTTTATGCAAAAATATCAACTTTGAAATTTGACCTAATATGACCTGACCTTGACCTGACCTTCACCAAAACGTGACCTAGGCTGGCTCCAAAGGCTGCCTGACCCACATAATCGCATTTGTCATGTAAAATGGACCATAAAACATGCATCACACGACACTTCATAATGTGACCCCCGGTGACCTGACCTCGCTGTGACCTGACCTGGTATCAGTGACCTCAGATAGCAAATTATGTGTTTGAAGAACAATGTACCATCGATGGTTTTCAATAAATTACCAATTTACTCGATTTCACAACACATTTCTTGAAATGCCTGTGAACGGTGAAAATCTGACCTTTGACCTGACCTGTGACGTCATCGGTTTGACCTAGGTCAATGAAATTTGGTCACAAGGTAGTTCCCGGGTGGGGCTATCGAACGCCGTTTGAATTTTGAAAATCGGCCGGTAACTTTCCGAGATCTTAGGGGGGGGGGCCGAAACGGCCCCCCCCCCCCCTACGGGTGGTAGGGTCCGCCGGTAGCCCTACGGGGCGCGGGCTAGGCAACATCTAGATGAATACCGCTAGTTGTCTTTACGGAATCATGAAATGTCTTCGTTTGTTTTCTCTACATGATATTTTGAACTGTTTTGATCATGTATATTAACATCTATTTTATCGAGCACGCTTTGTTCTTCGCGAGCATTAGTTACAACTGCTTGTCCTATTCGCAGCCTTTCGATCTTGATTCGCTAGTCTCGGGGTACTAGTTCCGGAATTGTATGGAATGGTTGTGGATTCGAGGCGTGACTGGCGAATGTTCACATAGGGCGTTCAACTTTTATCAGTAAGCCACTAGAGATGTCAATCGGATACCAACTTTTTGGTATACCGATACCAAACCGATACCAACTTGGTATTTGGTATTTCAATCGTAATGTGTTTGGTATTTTGTTGGTATCATAAACCCTCACTAATGTATAAGAGGCTAAGAAATCGGTAAAAAGTTGGTATTTCCCTCATTTTACCAAGTTGGTTAGGTTTCGGTATTTTCCCGTAGTTTTGGTTAGTATTTGGTTTGGTATCGGTATTCCGATTTTCCGTAATTGACATCACTATAAGCCACCATCAATATGGGCATGCATTCATAGCTAATGTAATTGATTTTGAAGCAAACTGATATTTTTCACTAAAAGGTGGGCAGCATTAATACTGCCCACCTAAATCGGCCGCATTAATACCGACCGGCAAGGCGGCCCGCATTAATGCTGACCGGCCCGCATTAATACGGGCCGGACCTTCGGTCAGTATTAATACGGGCCGGGCAGCATTAATACAGGCCGGGTTTTAAAACGGGCCGTAACATATACAGGCTTGCGATGTTTCCCTTTTTGAAAACGTCTCAAGTGTCCACACCAGCCCAATGTAGCGTCGTTGGCGGATGGTGTTATGAATCCTTGGCGGCGCTTTTTATCTTTTAGAAGGATCTTTAAAGTTCCTGTCGGCTGCCACAAGATATTTCGCCTCGGATCATAAAAGTAGTATCTTGGCCATGACCTGACGCCTTTTTGTGCATGGCTGCATTATTGAAAGTGAGTGAAACTACTGAAACTACTATCAAACAAAACATTATCGCACTAACTTCAAACAGTTGACTTCAAACAGTTTTGGCTCGATATTACAATTCTAAGACATTTTAGAGTGAAAATGAAAGCGTCTGCTTTTTCGAAAATTCCAGCACTTCGCCTCGAAGTATGCATGCAGCGTCTTGGTATTACCTAGGTAAGTACGTATTCTTTGTATGGTTGCCTTTTTGAAGTTAGAGTAAAACTATCTTTTGTAGCAGCGAATGTTATAGCGTCACAGGGGAAGGGCTTTCAATTAGTGGAATAGTGTTCTCGATATTATCATTCCTAGGCATTTTAGAAGAAAAATAAGAGCTTCTGTTCTATCTGAGGATTGCTATCGGTTATTGTGAGGCTTCGGTTTTCTTTAATTGATGTACTTTTTAATGTACCTTTACTTTTAAGAGGATGGGTGATAATGAAATGATGCCTAGCCGAAAGAGATGTAAATCTCCGAAAGAGATGTCCACATAAGTACAAGGCATTAGCCACTTTTATCACATCATTTATTCAAAACGAATCAACGACTCAACAAACAGTTAGAAAAACCGTTTTTATAAACCATTTAGCATACATTTCTTTTAAAAATGACACTGGCCGTCTAAATAAGGTTTCATTCTTATTTTATCATAAACTTTGCAAGTCATCATGGCCAAATTCCAAGATTCTTGATTGCACCGCATGGCACCATAGTCCCATGGTCATTGCTGCATCTGGTCATTGCTCTGAACATGCAGGTTGCAGCCGTCCCTGATACTGACATTACTCATAGCTCGTTTGCATTTGGAAAGTGTTGTCCCTTTATTGTTTGTCTATTTAACCCGGCACCGCCTGGGCTATTTCCGTACCCACATCAGCCTGGGGGGGGGGGGGGTCGGATCCGACCCCCCCCCCTGTTATCTCGAGAACCAATGGTCGTATCGAGCCCCGCGAGGCGGCGTTCGAAAGGTCTCTACGAGACCTTCCCAAAGCACTCTTAAGATTTTAAGATTGAGGTCAACTTTCGGGTCAAGGTCAGGTCAAAGGTCAAATTCAGGGGTTTTGCATGATTAGGCTTACGGACCGCGGAATCGATAGCTGCTGCTCGAAACTCACCACAAATGACCTCAAAGACCTAGTGAAGGTACCATGAGCGTATAGGGGTCATACTAAGTACGGGTCAAGGTCAGGTCAGGTCACGAAAGGTCACGGTTTTCACTTTCTGCTACATGGGCGTGCGACACATGTTTTATGGCTTATTTTTCACGCCAAATCCGATGGTAATGGTTATATGTGACCCCAAGTCACTGTGCTGGTCATAAGTGTGCATTGAAAGCATAAAAAATCGTTTATACTAAACGAGGGCTGAGAAAAAAGGTCAATTTTTAAACTTTTTATTTTTGACATAAAAATGCACTTTTCTAGACGAGCTTTGTCCCAGGAATCTAGTGGTGCCATTTGTTTTCACATGCGATGTTCAGAAGTGCCTCTAATTCGCGAAAATGCTTATGACGTCACCATGCCCTATGCATGTTGGAGCTATTTTTTACAATTTGGGGGTCAAAAATCAAGATAGAAAGTTGAAATTTGGGACATCTAATGTTCTAATAGAGCTCTATAACATATATTCCGGTTTTTTGGAAATTCTCAAAATTTTGGATTTTATTAGCTGTTTTCCAAAAAATATAGTTTTTTGAATTTTTAGGGGTGAAAAACGCATTTTATGGAAAATCCGAGATAGCCATTTTAAAGAACTCGTTGAGCTGCGTCTTTTCATGTGCTTAATTTGCAATTTGCTTAAAACCTCGATTTTTGGCGATTTTTTAAACTTTTACCATTTTTTGACTGAAAACGCCATGTAGTTACATCACTAAAATCGATATATCTCAGAAATTTTTGAACATTTTTTCTTAAAAATTGCACAGGAGACGTCAAATTGATGGGGGAGAAGGTATGCGAAGTTTCAAGTTGATAGCGCAAGCGGTTCATGAGTTATTCAAGAAAAACGGAGGGGGGGGGGTCGGATCCGACCCCCCCCAGGCGGTCGCGGGTTAAATGCGACAAATGGCATGCAGTATCCAGTTACCTCGCTCAATGTGCAAGGTCAAGTGGCGCGGGGAAAAACCGATTTCTGGCGCCCCTTGGCCTTCGTATACACCAACATATTCAAGGTCTCCAAGTATTTGTCTCGTCAAGGTCTTGGAAATCCAAAGGCACATTCCAATAAGCGATGAGAATTCATGGGAAGCATTCTCAGATTTCATGGCATGGCGATGGCTGTAATTATTCAACCAGCTTTACATGAGATCGATGGCAAGGAATTTTCATATTGAAGATATAAAAGACGACAAAATTAGTTGAAAACTGCATAGAGATGATTTTCAGTTATTTAGTTCCGACCTCTTTGAGTTGCCTTTTGCGCACACAACACTCACACGCAGCACAGCACACGCCACGTGCCTATCCATCCCACCCCAATGACTGGGTAAAGGGCAGACTAGAGGTTGGATGTGCAGGAATGGCCGAGCCCGAACTAGCAGAGCGCCAGCGGTGCTTAAAGAGAGTGTGCGTGCGGTACCTTGGAGCCAACAGCGATCCGACGCAGAATGGTGTAACAGGAAAAGAATGGAACAAACCGGCCCAGTTATCTATGTCATCGGTGTAAAGTTAGGTAAGAAGAGACCACCCTTAGCGACACCACTCCAGTTTGGAATAGATGTGCAGCTAAAATCACTTTTGAATCAATGATGAAGTAATGAGTGAAAGGTGTTCACAATGATAGTTGAAGAAAAGTAGGAAAATCAATGGTTGAGTTATACCACAATGTCATATGCATGGCATATTTCACGTTTGAATGAAATATACATTGTTAAAAGCTTAATTTCCGTGATGGTGTTCGATTTATATTGATGAACCATGAATGTAATGTAAATTCTGTAGTCAATGACCACTTTAGCGCAACCCTCCCACATAGGTATGCAGCATACGCGAGTACCTATTCCCTGCAGTATGATCCAGACCGACCGATCAAATCAAAAGGAGGGGCCAGGGATGGCGGCACCAGCTACAGGACAGGTCGACACCACTGACCACTCCCATCGCTGATCACGGAAAAAAACGGGATCTAGGAGAATCACTCAGGGGCTCAGGGCAATATGTAACTGCAAAAGGAAGAGTTCATGAAGGCCCAGGATGAGTTAGCATGACATTGGGAGTGCGTATCTGTGCAAGTGCGTGGTCGCGAGCGCGACAGAGAGATGGAGATGAGCTATGCCGGTGTTTGACCACACGGGACAATAGAGGGAGGGCTTGGTGTGTGACTTTGACCTATCCCAACTCACAGGGGAGGCATACCAGGAAGGGGGTGAGAGGGCCGCCAGGACAGATCAAAGTACCGTTATCGGGGGCGTGACTGGGTGGTCACTTTCTCTGTCCGTTCGCCGGCAGCTGAATTAAGGGGTGTGGCTCGGCGGTCACCTGGGATGGGATTATCGCACCAATCAGCTGCGGTCGTCACGGAGGGCCGGGCGGACGACCAGCTGATCTGTCACCTGTCCTCTCCCACCCAACTGATGTGTCCTCCACTCAACTGACTTGTCCTCCAACCAGCCGACCTGTCCTCTACTCTCCCTAGCCCAGCTGACCTGTCCTCTACTCTCCCCAGCCCAGTCCAACTGATCTGTCATCCACTCAACTAACCTGTCCTCCGACCAGCTGACCTGTCATCCGCCCTCCATCTAACCGACCGTCTCTCCGTCCCAGTGGCCGTCCGCTACCCGTCCCCCACTTTCCGCCAAACTGATGTGTCCTCCGTCCAACTGGAATGTCCTCCATCCTCCGCCGCGTCCAACTGACCTGTCCTCTACTGCCCGCCCAACTGACCTGTCCTTTACTGTCCAAACTAAACTGTTCAGTGTCCATCCATCCCACTGACCTGTCCTCCGACCAACTGACCTGTTCTCCGCCCAACTGACTTGTCCTCCATCTTACTTACCTGACCTGTCCATCTAACTAACCTGTTTACTCTACATCAAATTGACCTGATCCTCCTCCCACCTGACCTTTGGTCCTCCTTACTGGCCCGTACTCTACTCTCCTCCCAACTGACCTATCCTCCGTCCAACTGACCCATCCATTCTGACCTGTCCTCCTCCCAACCGACCTGTCCTCCACCCAACTGACCTCCTCCGTTAAACTAACCCATCCACCTGACCTGTCCTCCAACCCACTGACTTGTCCTCCTCCCAACTGACTTGTCCTCCACCTGCAACTGACTTGTCCTCCACCCAAACGGCCATCCCTCTGTCCCGCTGACCGTCTACTTTCTCTTGCCAAACTGCTTTCCAATCCTCCTTCTTCTTCCAGTGTGGCTTAGTGTATGTCATGGCCGGTCACAAAAGGTCAAAGAGTTTTTGTTTTCATTTTGTCTGGACTAGACCCAATTAAGCTTCATCATAATTTTTCGGAAAGCAGGCTCAGACGGGTTTCAGTGAACGTTTCTAGGGTAATGGTTTCGTCATCCTTAATTATTAACGATATTTGATAATGTAAACTAAAATAGATTCTGGAAATAGTACAGTAGATAGGTATACCAATCATGTTTAGGTATTATTGAAAACGCTATATTTCATCGCGTTATATTTCATTACGAAATTGTCAAGCGTGTCGAGTGTCCAGCATAACTGATCTCGATGAAGCTGTAAATTGGCCTAAAAATGTCGTTCTTCCCAATCCCATAAGTTGATTCCGTTTGCTCACAGATTCAATGGCACAAGTTTTTTTTCATCCAGACTGCGACTAATAGTGACGACAATGTCTACCCATAGCTGTTTTTTATATTTAGTGTGACATTTCTCTCGTTATTGTAGTAGGAACTGGGAAGGTCACAAAAAAATCTGGCCTTAGGCCATAGCGACATATCACAACCAGCTGAAGTCGGTGCCCAATTCATGCGCAGCGCTCTTTTCGATTCAATTAATCGCAACGGCTCGTCAACAAAAACCGCTTCCTATAATAGGAATATAGGACTCGGCCTGCTAACTACAAACGATTCACGTGGTGGTATGTGCCAACGCGCCGGTCTCAGTATGGTTTGGTTGGTCTTATTTTAGGGAATATGGGCTGTCTTGATGGACATTATTTTAGACTGCTTATTTAGCATAAACTCACGCACCTGGGAGACTCGTTCCGCTTAGTGACCCACTGACAATAAATCAGATCAACCGAGAAATAGAAGCACGGAACGGCTTACCACCTACCACAGCTGCGTTCAGCAATTTAATCTTGAATGCGCCTATTGAGAGAGGCGGGCATCGCTATCACTTCCGCCACCTTTCGTCATCAATTTGCCATGCTGCTCTCCTCAACCTGTTCTGGCGCTTCTGAACGGCAATTGGCAACCTCTTTCCATCCTTCATCACCCGTAGGCATGTCCCGTCTCCGAGGTCTCCCTGCAGCCTTTACCGGCGGCACTGTGACCTAGCCAGTGACCCACCCCACGGCAGTGACCAGAGACCACCCTGACCTTTCCCTGCCGCACTTTGACCCAGTGTCATACACGGCGTTTGTGGCCTTGGCATTGACCCTCCCGACGCATGGTGGTAATCTATCCAGGACCCCTCCCCCAACGGTGGTGACCCGGCCAGTCAGTGACCCCGGCAGTCGAGCCGTGACCCGCCCGGCGGCGTTGACCCGGGCGGAGACGGATACCTCCTGTCCACTCGACGCCGCCAGTCGCGGCGAATCCCCTCCCCCCCCCCGCCCCTGGCCGGTGACCGGTACGCGTGCAGTGTGCTCCAGATGAGCCGGGCCGCCGGCCGCGCCGCGGGTCCCTGAAGGTCAGCAGCCGGCGGCGGGCCGAGCGGCGACGCCTCCTATAAGGGCGCCGGCCGCCGGGCCAGCAGCACACTCGGCAGTGGTTGTGGTCCGCGATCGGACCTCCGTGATCTCCTCCGTCACTTCACTCAGAATCAGGTGAGTCCCGCACCGGAATCCAGTGCTGGCAGTGTTCCAGGCAGAGTACCTACTCGGTCAGAGGTCACCAACTGCCGCCCGATCGTGCATGAGTGTCTGCTGAATCCAGCGAGTGTGTTCAACACGTGTTAAAAACTCTATAACACTCGTAACTTTTCTAAAGGTACCTCCTCAATTATTCCATAAAAATGTCATGAATTTTTTGTACAAAACGCGTGAATCGCTTTACTTAAAAATCGTTTTCAACCTTTCCCATTTTCATTTACCCCTCTGAAATACGCTTACGAACATTTAAATATCAATATTTTCCGTCTCCGAATATCTTCTTTGATAAGCAAGAACATATTTCAGCTAATATTATTTCGATGTATTGTACCGTGTACCGTTTTTAATTTACTTAACTGCGAAAAGGTTAAAAAAAACTATTTGAGCTTTGCAGACATTTGATGCAGAGCTGTTGTATTTATATCAGTCATTATCATAAAGCTCGCATAAATGCTATTTCAAAATGCAATAAATCTTATGGAAGTAGTGAAAAAGCGATTCATCCTATTCAGTTAGGGCATACCTATACTCGTATGGTCTACTCCGTCTAACTATAACTGCTTTGCAATGCATCCAATGCGCTGCATATTAGAATTGTCCTTGATTCACATTCAACAGGATAGAAAGGGAAAGCAATTTGAAAGTGAAACACATTCAAATGATGCACTAATGCAACACAAATTTGAAATGCGCAATGCAGTGCTCCCCATAAAGCTCCTTTAGCAAGTAAGGTAGGATATCCACTCTCATAATTTTGCGTATTTGCTCTATGTGAACTAAGATTCGGATAATGAAACTTTATTTTATTTTCATAACTATTCCAAAATACAGTACTTGCCCTCGAAAAGTATCGCAATAAAAAGCCATCAATCGAAGTGATACACTTTTGCAAAACGTACTGAAAATTATAATCCTTTCAAGATATTTATATAGTAACTGAATGAATTTCAAATCATTGCCGTTGCAGCTCAGTCTTCTTCCGCTTCAGCTTACATACATAATTCTAGTGTCTCAACAAAGTAATTGAATACCCCCTCCCCTTCGAGATGAGGTTCGCATTGCACACCGACCTTGGTAGGACCTGTGTGCAATATGCAGAGTGGCGATCCAAATCGTGCAACTCATGAGGCCTGCAACTGGTTTGCAATTCCAATACATCTGGGCAGGCGGTCCTCTGGCCGACAGCTCCTGTCGTCTAGACCCCCTCTGGTCCGTGGTGGGCCCCACGAGACCCCGCCGAGCCAAACCCGTCCACGATCTGACGCCACTCTGAGCCGGCTAGGCGGCGAGCGAACAACGTATAATGTTTTGCAGAAGTAGGCGGAAGAGAAAGTAAAAGTGGATTTTGCCTTACACGTATAGATACGCCCGTAACATTACTGCGTGGGAAGAACAGCTCCGCGAACACCACAGCTGCCATCGTCAGCTCTGTTTTTGTCAGAGTTGGGCAATGAAATATTGGTGTTGCAACTTATAGCATTAAAAATTTGAAAACGTGCATCACAAGCAGTTATGGTCTGCATTTACTCAAGAGACATATAAACTGTCACTGTTGAGCAATATAATGGCGTCATGCTTTGAGAACAGTGCCATCGCACAATATCTTCACATAGCGCTACCGTTAAATGGCAAGGGGTCCCCCGCCATAATTTCACGCTCCCAGCCATTAAACACCGTCAAATTGTCCCGTTTTCTGGTGTGAATCCGCCCGTATCTTCTCAACGAAGTCATACGTTCCGAGCGCTGGTCGTGAGCCATACACCATAACGTGCGCAGAGGAGCTGTGATGCAGGGCTTGTCGGTGGCAATTAACCTTTTCGTAACGGTCTCTCGGCCAATTACCCTGTCGTACTGACTTAAAAGTCACCGTCCAGCACAAGAAGAAGATCTATTCTGCTCTCCTCTACACCTTCCAGCCAACTAAACTCACAATCCCCCTCCTGGCACATCCACAGCTCGCAGACACACATCTCACATCATCACCAACCAATCGCGCTGTCATACGTCATATATCTCACATCATAACCAGCCAATCATGCTCCCATACGTCATGCCCGGCCCAGCTACTTGCAGGGTGTAACTCGGCCCTGCCGGCATCAGATGCCGGCGGCTATGACCAATGCTGGGTCACCGGTTCACAGCTCGACGCTGAAGCTGACTCACACTTATACGGCTCACATTCATCCTTGCGTCACGCTACATCACCCCCTGGTTCTGAAGAACCACATTACTCTACATGTTACATGTCATTCAATCAACGCATCAACTACATCCTCTGGCACACCATCGCCATATCTTTCCGGCTCTCTTCGAACACGCGTACCACGCCGCAGCGTCGCAGGCACGAACGTTTCACTCTCGTCTGCGGACACATCGGACCCGGTCGGTGGATCGGGGTCCGGGGACTGAGCGACGCTGGGCGGCCGCGTGTCCGACTCCGTCACATCACTCGGAGCTGGCGACACACACACGCCATCACACTCGCTGTCATCAGACCACTCCACCGTTGGCGCTCGCAGAGCCCCTGGCCTCGGACATTCAGGGACGGTCAACCGATGTCGGAGGTTTCGCACATGTCGTGGGACATTATCGACTTCGATTGTCTGGGCCGAAACGACGCCTGTCACAATACCCTCGTCTGACTTTACAAAACATCGGTCGCCCCGCCGCCGAACCCACACCTTGTCCCCTACCTGGTATACACCGGGTTTCTTCAGCGGCAGGGCGTCACCAGGCTCGTCTGAGGTTCTGCGGGGCGTCACGTCAACGTCTCGGCCAGGGTGTCGAAGCACCCCGTTGATTGGAGCTGTGGCCGGGTCACTGCCATCCTTCGGTGTCACGTTGTATCGATGGACTGCTTCAGCAACGGAGCAGGACTGCCGGGCCACCATCACTTTGATGGTACGATGATGGCGC
Source organism: Amphibalanus amphitrite (assembly GCF_019059575.1). Lineage (NCBI taxonomy): Eukaryota > Metazoa > Arthropoda > Thecostraca > Balanomorpha > Balanidae > Amphibalanus > Amphibalanus amphitrite. The sequence goes on along the minus strand of NW_024882333.1, from coordinate 176,823 downwards.
TCGACGATGCCGTTCCCGCCGGGCTCGTAGGCAGCGCGGAACCGGATGGATACGTCCCAGCGAGCCGCGAACGCTAACATGACCCGGCCACGGAACTCTGTCGCATTGTCCGTGAGTATTTCCGCCGGGGCTCCACGCTCTAGAAACACGTTCTCCAGCTCACTCACAATCTCCAGAGCTCCTGCCCGGCGAAGCCGTCGCCATATGGCGTACCTCGACGGCCCGCAGTCCACCAGCGTCAGGTATGGGTGGCCGTGCACGTGGGTGACATCCATGGCCAGGCGATCCCACGTGCGTTCTGTTCCGAGTGACCCACCGGGCCAGCGCTCCGGCGCCGGGTCAATCGAGGCACACGTCTGGCATCGTCTGACCACGTCTCGCACAGCTGGTTTTGACACCCGCCTCACCCCCAGCTCACGTCGGGCGTACCACAACGTTCTCCTAACTCCTTGGTGACCGATGTTTTCGTGGATGGTGCGGATGTCACTCGCTGAGGCACTTGTGATGGCAGCGACAGCCACCGGTTGTGCTTTGGACGAATCAGTGGTTGGCTGGTCGGCAGTCTGCAGCCAGGCGTTGGGCACCCGCGTCACCTCATCAGCACGGTTGACCGCTGACGCGACCAGCTCGATAGTGACCTCCAGTTCGTACTCGATGACGAGCTGACGGAAAACAGCCACGCGCCGTCGGATAAGCATTTCGGACTGCGCCTTGGTTCGCAGCCTTGCCTTACCCGACAGCGCGTCACTCAGCCAGCGGTGCACCGTCACCGAGTCTGTCCGGAGCGTCAGGCGACGGAAGCCCCATGCTACCGCCAGGTTGACACCGTTGAGAGCGGCATCCAGTTCTGAGATATTGATGTGCACGTCCCTCTCCGATTCGGCACGCAGCCAGGACGCGTCCTCGATGATGGCGCCCGTGTCAGGGTCAGTGAGCACGACACCGCGGGCGATGGAGCTGGCGTCGGTCCACACCACGACGCTCGTCCCTGTCACACACCACTGGCCGCGTGCCGGGTCACATGCTCGAAACCGCCGTGACACCTCATCCACCTCACGTTGTAGTTCCTCGCTGACGATCGGAGTGTCCCAGTCCGGGCTGAGGCGGTTGGCAGTCCGCTTCATCCATGCAGCGGCCGGCCGCAGCCAGCCTGCGACCGGCACATGAGATGTCAGCTGGCCGGCCCACGCGAAGACAGATCGCCGCGTTAGCACGGGTGGAGCCTGCGTTGGTGACTCCCCGTCCCTACTCCACTGGAGTGCCGGCCCGTCGCTCTCGGCGACACGAAGGCCCAGCATACGTGCACCGGTCGCGACCCGCTCCGGCGGCTTGCATGTGAGCCCGAATCGAGCGAAGTGCTCGGCAACCTCATCAGCCGAGACCACCGCTTCGTTGACCAGCAGATCATCGGCGTAAGGCAGCACTGCCTCTGCCAACCCGGGGCTCTGTGCGAGCACCTTCCTGACCACAGCCTTCATGATCAGAGGCGCGATACTGAGCCCAAAGCCGACCCTGGTCAGGCAGTACCGCCGCCCTTGCACGATGACTGTCTGGTACGGCCACAGGGCCGGGTCCACACGAAGCTGAAGAAAAGCTTTCTTCAGATCCAGGACAGCGACCCGGCGTCCGTGACGTCGCCACCTTCGCAGCTCTTCCACGCAGACGTCAGCGTCGGCTGTGTGACGTGTCAGGTGTTGATTGAGTTCCCGATAATCTAACACCGGCCGCACCTTGTCCTTCGCTGCCTGAGTAACCGCCATCAACGGGATCAATCCCTGTGCGGGACCGTACATCGTCTCATCGTATTCGCGCAGCCAGCCCTCACTAATCCACAGCGCCAGCTCTGCATCGAATTTTTCACGCGCACAACTCGGCACACCGTACTGAGCTATCGAGTTTCCAAGCGGGGGCGGAGCCACGCCACCGGCCCATTTCCAACGGACTGTCCACACATCATCGAACACAGCCGTGAAGTCAGTCTCGTCAATCCTTAGCTTTAGCTCCGGCTCCGTGTCGACCGCTCGACACACCTCCCGCTCCGGCGGGACCTCACGCTGCACCACAGCAGCCGTGTCGACCGCACGACACACCTCCCGCTCCGGCGGGGCCTCACGCTGCACCACAGTAGCCGTGTCGACCGCTCGACACACCTCCCGCTCCGGCGGGACCTCACGCTGCACCACAGCAGCCGTGTCAACCGCTCGACACACCTCCCGCTCCGGCGGGGCCTCACGCTGCACCACAGCAGCCGTGTCGACCGCTCGACACACCTCCCGCTCCGGCGGGGCCTCACGCTGCACCACAGCAGCCGTGTCGACGCTCGCAACTGGGTTGTCGCTCCCGAAGCGAACGGATCCTCCACTTACACTCACGCCCTGCAGGGCGTCAATGCCGGTCATGCCCAGCAACACGTCTACGCCGAGCAACCGGGCCGGTACGACGACCGCCCGCACACTCACTGTCGCCCCGCGCACTCCAAGGCTGACCACAGCCCGCCCACAGCACAGCACCGGGCTGTCGTTGACAGCGACCAAGCTGGCGTCACTCCGCTCCCAGCAGGACACCATGCCCTTCCACACCACTGTCTCGCTGCACCCTGTGTCGACGAGTGCTCGGCACTTGCGCCCATTTACATTGATGTCGATGATGGGGGCTCTTGGGTCACTGCGGCAGCTGGCGACGGCGGAGCCCGTGGCGCTGATGTAGCGCCGTCGCCGTGCCCGTTTGGGCAGAGCCGGGCGATGTGGCCTACCTGGTTACAGGTCCAACACCGCAGTGGTGGACGGCGACCCGTCCCTCTGGCTCCCCGCTGCTGCTGTACATATGATGACGGCGGCTGGACGACAGCCACCGATGCAGTCGCTCTCTCCCTGGCCGCCATCGCCAACGTTGACCTAGCGACGGCGACGGCTCGCTCCAAGGAGAGAGTTTCATCTCCAGCACTGTTACGTACTGTTAGCCGCACCTCCGGCGGCAGACCTTGCAGGAAGTGCGTCGTCATCACTTCGTTGGACACTGAACCTATGAGGGATATCAGCCGCTTGACTGATCCCAGGTAGGCATCCACAGACTCGCCCGGTTGTAGACGTCGGTGATACAGCTCATACATAGCCGCGTCGGGTCCCAATGCAAATGCACGATGCAGTTTTTGGCGGACGATTGCAGCATCCCGCTGCTCGGTGGAGGAGAGGGTGGCCCACACCTCGTACGCCTGGTCCCTCAGGCGTGTGGGTATGACAGCGGCCAGTGACACACGACGCAGGGCACACAGCTGTGTCGCCTGCTCCAGCCATCTGACGACGTCACCGCTGCCGTCGAACTCCGGTATTGCCCGCAGATCGAATGCAGGCGCAGGAAACTCTGGTTCCATGGTATTGGTACCAGCTACCGGTGCACCACTGCCCTCTTCTACGTCATAATCACAACACTTAGTCGAGAAGGCCGAAATAGCTTGTCGTACTGACTTAAAAGTCACCGTCCAGCACAAGAAGAAGATCTATTCTGCTCTCCTCTACACCTTCCAGCCAACTAAACTCACAATCCCCCTCCTGGCACATCCACAGCTCGCAGACACACATCTCACATCATCACCAACCAATCGCGCTGTCATACGTCATATATCTCACATCATAACCAGCCAATCATGCTCCCATACGTCATGCCCGGCCCAGCTACTTGCAGGGTGTAACTCGGCCCTGCCGGCATCAGATGCCGGCGGCTATGACCAATGCTGGGTCACCGGTTCACAGCTCGACGCTGAAGCTGACTCACACTTATACGGCTCACATTCATCCTTGCGTCACGCTACATACCCTCAGAGCGGTGATCCAAATGTTTTGCCAAGCGCGAGATTGTCACTGCGGTTGCATAAATGCAGCTGTAAACCGTTTATTTTACCTCTGGCTTCACAAAATTTAAAAGGTCGCAAAATGACCTTCATGCTCGATACCAATTATGCCGTCCAATTTGACGCTCATGAGAAAGTTTTTGCTAACAAAAGCCTCAGTGACGCTGTTATTGCAGATTATTGTGAGGATATAAAAATGTTTGCAAAATTATTTCAATCGATATTAGAGAAGTTTGATTCCATTTTCTTTAAAGGAATACATTCAATAAATTTACTGGAACACTAATGCACCCAAACTTCCCCAAAAGTGCGACGATTGAGTAATTGAGTTTGACACCGCCGGTGGTTCATCTAATGACCTATTTCACATTTCCCGTATAACGACACCCGCCATTAAGCGCCACTGACCTGCGATTGGCATCTGAACTCATTAATTCGGGTGTGATTGCCCCAGACGGCGATAGCGATCGGTGTTTCTTCACGCGGTCACACCGGGCCGGGCCGCAGGTGGCGTCATCTAAACTATCTCAAACTCCGCGGAACAATGCCCTCACAAAGCACGCACCACTGCCGCGGGTGATGGCGGGCAGTCATGACAGCTATGGCTTGGTTCACGCAGTCATTGTAAACGGCGGCTACCAACCGGGCGGCCAACAGCTGGTCTTTTCTAAATTCGTGCGCAAAAAGGCCGTAAACTGTCCAGTTGGCAAACTGTGTTGCAGTGGGCTCGGGGGGAGGGCGGCGGCTCCCTGAGTTCATGGGCCACTCTGCGGAGCAGGCAGCCGTTCTCGGGACCGCCGCGGGCCGCGCCCTGCCGCGCTCCGGCCGATTTCGCGGACCTGTCTGCAACTGGAGCCTCTCCTCCCTCCCCTCCCCTCCCTCCGCGGAGCTGAGCGGCCGAGACGGTTGCCTCACTGGCGGTCACGTGACCGGTCAGCGGCCGCCGGGTCGCGTGCTCCGGAGGGGACAGGCCGGGCGGGGCGGGCTGACCATCAGCCGGTCTTCGGTCGTGTTACAACACATCTGCCATGGGGCGCGGTCGGCCTCGGCGTCATTTCGGACGCTCCGAGACGCGCCCGGCGGCCCCTCCCCTCTCTCCGGAGATCGCTCGGACGTCCCCCTCCCTCAGAGGGGGGCGGGGTGTCCCGGTGCTCCCCTCCTTGTGCCCCGATTTGGTCTGGCGGCCGGCCGAACCAGGCGCGGCTGGTGGGGAGCCGACGGCCGGAGAGTTACTCTCCTGTGAGTCATTGCAGTCGCCTCCGAGAGCATACTTGAACACCTGTTGACGCCGGTAGGAAACAAACCGGACGGATTACCTCACGGCTCGGTGGCATTTGGCTGATGTCTAAACAATGCTGGCTAAATTTATGTTTACAACATTCATGCCATAGCAGCGTATTACAGACATTTCAGGATTGCGTTTGCTCCGTCGCATCCGTCAAATAGTATTTCAGTACGTGTGAGCTTGTAGGCACATCAGTAAAAGTTGAGCCGCTTTCGGGAGAAACTGAAGCGACAAGCCTTTGGTGACAATTCCCATTGTCGGTGCGTTCATTGCGCCACCGACCGGTATGAGTCGTTCCGGCGGATTCCGCCGCATTCCACCGTCGGCCGTTCGACCATGCGTCACGGCCTGGCGCCGGGGCTGCCGCGATCGCCCGTCATATCGCCCGCAATCGCCCGTAATCGCCCCGATCGCCGCCAGACTGCCTTTCTGTGCCGATCTGCGGTAACCTCACGGCAGTGCAGAGGCGTGGGACGAGTGACCCCTGCCCCAAGGTCGGCCTCGGGGAGGTCTTTCCCTGCGGAGGGGAGACAGCCGGCCGGGCGGAGCCGCCGCCGCCGCCGCCCACATCTGTCCCCCCTCATCTCTCTGAGGGGGGATGACATCAGCCGGGCAGCTCCGGCAGCCCACACACCTGCTGTTAACGCGGTGCCGGCGCGGGGGCGCACTGACGAGCACCAAAGATTCCGTAAACAGGTTAAATGATTCAATCAAAATACATGCAAACATAACCTGTATACGGAAACTTGTCAATCAGAGATGCTCTAAAGCTCTTTTGATGCGACGTGCTTTGTCTTTTATTGGTTCACATCAAACCAGTTTGAGATGCGGGGAGTCCTGTTCTCGCTGCTCCCTGTTCCCTGAATGGTCACGGCTCGGCGGCTGACAGGTCTGGTCTCTGTTCCGGTGGTGCTGGGGCCGGTACTGCCTGGCGCCGGCCAGTCACGCGCCGGCCAGCCCCGTCATCAGCCGGCGGGGTAGTCCGGGAAGGAAGCGGAATGGGCGGTCGCCGCCCTCTCACGGCGCTCCTCCCTGCCGCGGCGGGGGCGGCGGCGGGGGCGGGGGCGGCGGTACGTGTCGTCGCTGAGTGATGAGCCAGATCGTGCCGACAAAGTGCCCCGATCTCCTTCAGAGCACCGTACAAGTCCGGCCAGGAGATCGCCCCGGTATGCTAATACCGTGCCCCCAGCCGACCTTGATACCCCAGCATTGGCGAATCCTTTTAGTGGAGCCATGCATAAGGCACGCGAGATAAGAGCTCCGATAGGTTTGGAGCCGAGGTCAGACGTCAACTGCCCCCTGCAACCTGAGACATTCTCCGAGCACTCAGAGATGGAGCTGCTCGCAACTGTGGGCTGGACTGCACGACCCTGTGAATCAAACCAGCAATGTGACCACACCTCTGACGGCCGTCCCCATCCCATGCCTGGCTGCCTAAATCGGTGACTGTGTGTGCCGTGCAGTAGCTGGAGTGTAACAGGTGCCCCGGTACCGTCGCACCCCTCTGGTGCTGCAGCACCGGCTGACAGGACAGGGGAGCCTCCCGACCTCGGCCGGCTGAGGGCACCTCCTGTCGACCTCCGTTCGCTCGCACTTTCATCGGCCGGCGGCGGCGGACTGCCCAGCCACCAGGGCGGGGTGGGCGCCGCCCTGCGGTGCCTGCCGGTCGCGCCCGATTGCGAGATGACCAACTGGAGCGGCCGCCGTACCCCCGGGCTGGAATACATTATCACCAGACGGGGAGTGATGTTCGTGCCGCGGTTGGGAGAGGATCAGACTGACAGCAATTATATCTGGATTTGAAATAGCAAAGCAATCTGAAATAATCATCATCACCAAACGAACCGACTGTAATTTATTTTGTAACACGAAAATATTGAAACACGAATGCCTCGCTTCAATTACGATGTAACGATTACACTTAACTGGCCGGTAGTTGCCCATAAGAGTTGCCTCGTTGCCAACTCATTTACGGCTGACGCCGTGGCGCGCCGCCCCAGTCAGTCCCGTAGTGTGTCGCGCGCTGTGTCCTGGGCCAGAGCACGAGCGGGGTGAGAGCACAGCGTTGGACTCGTCCGCTCGTCATCTGGCCCAGTCCAACGCCGCTGCCGCCGCTCACCCCGCTCTGGCTCTGGTTTCAGGATGGTGCGCAGCGCCCTGCTCGTGCTGCTGGCTGTGGCGGCCGCCTCGGCCCAGTATGATCTGCCCGGCGGCTACCTGCCGCCCCAGTGTCCGCCGGCGCCGGCTCCCGTCACTAAGACCGAGGTCCAGTACGTGACGCGCACCACGGTCAAGCCCGTGGTGCGCCCCGAAGTCCGCTACACCACCAAACAGGTGGTCTCGTCGCGGGTGGTGCCCTCTGAGATCGTGTCGACGGTCGTCACCCAGCAGCCCACCTACGTGTACCGCACTGCCGTCGTCACCAAAACCGAGCTGCGCTACAGCACGAGCGTCGTCCAGATCCCCGGACAGAAGCGCGTCGTTCAGAACACCCTCACCAAGCCGGTGAACAAGGAGGTGGTGACTGACGTCTACCGGACCGTGTACACGACCCTGGTGCAGCCGACCACCCTGGTCAAGACCAGCATCGTCACCAAGGTGAACGTGGAGAGCAAGTACGTGCCCAAGTACATGCAGGCGGTGACGACGGTGGTGGTGCCCGGACCGACCGTGTACCTCACCAAGACGAAGCAGGTGGTGCGCACCAGCGTGGACTCGCGCCAGCAGCCGGCCGTCTACCGCACCAAGTACGTGACGGCCTACACCAGCGTGTACCGCACCGTGCCCGTGCCGGGACCCACCGAGACCTACCTCCGCACCGTCTACCAGACAAAGCCGGTGGTGCGCACCGAGGTGCGCTACAGCACCCAGGTGCTCACCAAGACGGTGCAGCAGCGCGTGCCGGTCGAGGTGACGGTGACGAGCACTCAGTACACCACCCAGGTGGTGCCGCGGGTGATCTACAGTACCAAGTACGTGCCGCAGTACTACACCAAGACGCAGATTGTGGACGTGCCTCGTGTGGTGACCGTCACCAACATTCGCACAATCAGCAGCCGCGTGCCGGCCTACCCTGTTTACCGGACCAAGTACAGCACGGGCGTCCAGTACAGCACGGTGCCGGGCCAGGTGCGCCAGCAGGTTCAGTACAAAACCGTCACCGACTACACCACCATCTACAGCACGGCCACCCGCGTGGTGCCCCAGTACACCACCAAGACGGAGACCGTGAAGAAGCCGTGCGGCTACAGCTACCCCGAGCCCAGCAACCCTCTCCGCTTCTAGACGGCGATCCGGACGGCCAGTCGGCGGGCTGGCAGCAGAGGGGCCGACTGGTCGCTGAAGGACGCAGTCGTCCCCAGCGGCCGGCCGGAGCGGAGGGATATTTATTGGCGTACCAGTCTGAAATTTCCAGCCAACGCGATGCAGCGCTAACAGCAAACATCGGACCCCTGCTGGGGCGGCGACAGGCATCAACAACACGAGTGGATCCGGTTCTCATTATCGAGAAAATGCTTCATTTGATATGACAAACGCTCCAAATTTGTTATGCGTTTGTACTGTACATGAGTGAAATATATGGTCTGTCAAATATCTCCGTTGTTTTGCGTCACTTTCAGACTTTCATCCACTACACAATACACACCTAGGCAACTACAAAACTTTACAAGGTGAGTTACAATTCGTTTCTGTAATGTTACGAGCCTGTTGCGCTTAATAACTTCTTGGTTTGTATCTGGGAAACCCTTAGTTATCCTGAGTGTTCACTCTGTGTTTTTAATAACCTGATCTTCCCAGCCGACTCATTCCCTTTGATCAAGCAGGTCATGACTGTTTACCTTTCATCACTTTCCGACCGTTCCAGTCAAATATTCCAGTCAACTTGCCCTTCTAACCCTCTGTCCTGACCAGACCAGCCCTTCTGTCCTGACCAGACCAGCCCTTCTGTCCTGACCAGACCTGCCCTTCTAGCCTGACTTGTCTGTTCGAGTCGGTCGGTTCGCTGCCGTCCGCTGATGTCGCAGCTGTTGGCTGACGTCCTCCCCCGCCGGTGTTCCAGGATGACGCCCCTGCTGGTGCTCGCTCTCCTCTCGGTCGCCGCTGCCGCGCCGGACGGCTACAACTACGAGGCCCCCAAGTGCAAGATCGAGTACCCCACAACTGTGGTCGAGAAGCAGTACAAGACCAACTTGAAGACTGAGTACAGCACGCGCGTGGTGCCCGAGTACAAGACCAAGTACGTGACGCGTACCAAGGTGGTGCCGTCGTACGTGTACCGCACCGTGCTGCGTACAGAGTACGTTCCCAAGACGGTAGTGCAAAGCGCCACCAGCACCTACGTGCGCGACCAGGTCGTGACGAGCCAGGTGCAGCTGCCCGACCAGTACATCACCAACAACGTGTACAAGACGATCACGCGGTACGTGACGCGCACCCAGGTGCGCCAGGTGGTGAAGACCGCCTACCAGCCGACCACTATCTACCGCGAGGCGGTCAGCACGGCCTACGTGCGCTCCACGGTCGAGGTGCCGCGGTACGTCACCACCACCATCACGCAGCGCGTGCCGGGCCCGGCCAGCACCGCCTACCGGACCGACTACGTCACCAGCACGTACGTCAGCACCGTGGTGCTGCCGGCAGAGACCGTCTACGTGACCAAGACGCAGACCAAGGTGAACGAGATCGTCAAGACCCAGTACCTGCCGGCGGTGACGGTGACGGCCACCAAGACTGACGTGGTCTACCAGACCAAGGTGGTGACGGACGTGCGCCTCAGTTCCCGCTACACCACCGTGGCCGTGCCCGTCTACTACACCAACACCCGCGTCCAGCCGCTGGTGAAGACCAACTATGTCACCAGCAACAACGTCCAGTACACCACTGTCACACAGGTGAGCCGACTGAGGTCATGGGGTCGCGGAGGGTCACGGCTGTTCACTGGGGTCACGGCTGTTCACTGGGGTCACGGCTGTTCACTGGGGTCACGGGGAGCGTCATCGTCAAGTCACGGGGCTGTGCCGGTTGGCTTTCGGTTCGATGCGCCTGATGGCGCTCCTAAACTGGCCAGCTGTGTCTCTGACATCACCAAGGAGAGGCCTATAACGTAAACGGGAAGTTGTTTGGAATATTTCTGGGTTGGGGTGTCACTGCGGCGGTGTGTGGGCTGGCAGGGTGGGTGTAGGAGCTCAACAAAGGCCACCTCCCCTGATATGATCGACACGTAATGAAATCCGCCTCAGCGAAAAGGGAGAACCGTCATTGTGAAAACTAGCAGCGCGGTTAGCAGAGGAAGGGGACATCTGATAATCAGTCAGAGCCGTTTGTTTACTGTGAAAGCATAACAAAGCAGCATTGTGGTGACGGATGCACTAGGGAGTTAGATTCGTGTCACCTTTTTCCATGGCGACTGCCCCCTGTCACATTGCCACACACTTCCTGTGTGTATTTCGGCCTCGCTCTCTGACCATAGCTCAACTGAGAGCGATGTGCGCTGTGTTTCATGTGCCCCTGCCGTCGACTGACCACCGCCCCTTCCACAGGCCCAGACCAAGTACGAGCAGAGCACGCGCTACGTGCCGAAGACCCAGTACGAGGAGGCCACTCAGGTAGTGACGGTCAAGGACGCGCCCCGCACCGAGTACCGTACCGTGCCCGTGTACGTGACGAGCACCGTGCAGCTGCCGGATACCTACACCACCGTCTACCGGACCAAGACCGTGCAGCGGCCCGTGCAGAAGGTGGTCAGCGTCACCCGGCCAGAGTACCGCGAGACCACCGTCACCCAGACCGTGGAGGGCAAGTGCGGCTACAGCTACCCGGAGCCAACCGTTCAGCTCCAGTACGGCAAATGAGCGGCCGGCCGGCCGGCGCGGCGCGGCGGCGGCTCAATAACTTATTGACGGGGCCGGAGGACAGAGGGCGGAGGGCGCGGCAGAACAGTGTGAGGAGCGTCTCAGAGGACGGCTCGTGATGAGGACGGGTCCTCACGGAGCCGGGTCTCGGCCACAAACTCCAGTTGAGCGCAGTTATTCTTTACGGGCCACGCTTCGGTTTCTAAATTATCACAAACCGATGAAACAGCAGCGTGGAAATTGATTGATGAAACTGAAATACAATCTGACTGTGTACCTGTTGTGTTTTTACTTCTGAAATACCTTGACACATGAGAGAACTCACGAAGCGATGCGAATGATAGGTATCAGTGGAACGGTAAATCACTATCACCAACATTAAACGCATCCGCCACATTAATGGCATTCCAGGGAAGGGATGTTTCTAATTTATATGCCTTATATACCTAGGCTCAAATTTACCACCAAACTCATGTTCAATAACAACTGCATGTCCATCCGCGTCCGGTTGCTGATGAGAAGTATGAACCTAATACATAATGCATTGCATGGTCATTGGTCATTCTTTTAGCTAACGCACGTGGGCACCCAGAGACTTGGGAGGAAAAAGGGGCTGTTCAGTCATTTTTTCGTTAAGCACTTTGAATTAGGTGGGATGAGTGAAGGACAGAGATCAAAATAAACTTAGGTTCCTATTAGTGCGGACGATTGGTATTTATGTAAATGAATATAAAGCCTTTTCCAACGCAGGTACACAGTATGTTCCGTTGAAGCTAATGAACAGGGTCTTACCAGGACATTTTTCAGAGTTTGTTAAATCGTTAGAGCATTCGGTGTTTTGCACACCTTAGCCAGAAATCATATACCTACCGTTACGCTGAAATCGTTCATTCGGGAGTTTCAATCGGAACGAACGATCTGAACGATTGAATGTTCTAAGCCAATTTTCGTTCTGGGCGATTTGATACGGTCGATAACAATACGACATTAGGCAAAGATATTCAAATACATGTCGAAAGTTTAAACGATATGAACGATGTCTGATCTCACTGTGTGGAGGAGGTCTACTAAAAACTTGTCAATAGGTAGCTGTAGGCCATAGGTACCATTTCCCCCATTTTTTCTCAATAGCATGTGTAATTAAACATGTGTAATACCGCTACTACATTATACCTAACTATATAAAGGATAGATTTAGGTTGTAGGCGCAGTTGTAGGTACGATATCTCTCAGGCCCATAGACACCGGACTGATAGTGGGTCTGATCTCATGAAAGCCAATCAATTGGCTATGATAAGCTTAGGATTTCCATTTAACCCGGGCGGGCCCGGGGGTAATCCCAACCACTGCAGCCCGGGAGGGGGGCGTTCCCCCCTGTCTATCTCCGTAAATAAGGGAGCTACGGAAACAAACGCGATATCAAACGAAAGTTCCTTACGAAACGATTCTAAAGCATCTAAAATTTTTGACCTCAGGTCAATTTTCAAGGTCAGAGGTCAAGGTCAAAGGCACAAACCGGCATATGTGTAGTGATCTCAAAGTAAGCGTTCTTAAGGACGACAGGATGCATACAACCGGCAAAATTGGGTGTCAAACGAAACAAGAGAAGCTGAGAATTCCAAACATGTGCTTAAAATCAAAGATCAAGGTCAAGGTCATCCTCAAAATTGACCTCGAACTTATCACGTTTTCGTACATCTTGCGTGCTAACTTCCAAGATGTTTTGAAATGTGTTGAGGCTTATCAGGTCCCTATTTGTGGTTCATCTTACGATATAAGGCTGCTCAAAGATCAAGGTCACAGAAGAGTATCCTTGCTAGAGGCTATTTCACTGAGTCAAGTTAGTAATAATAAATAAGACAATTTTGCCATCCGGAGGCTTTAAATGAAGGATTAGAGGTAAATTAGTGCGAGATTCGTGATCAGCGGGTACGAATCCATCATAAACGAACTTTCATGTGTCAAGGTCAACCAAAGGTCATTCGAGGTCACGTGAGGTCAACATAAAACTTGACCTTTTCCAAACAAAATATATATCATTCGACGCGGCTTGACAAGGCAAATGCGATGGTACCACTGCCGTAGCTCTAGGGTCATTTTTGTCGAAGTTATTTGCGAAAAACTAAAACCACATTTCGGGGTCGTTGACCTGACCTCTGACCTCAGTTAACCAAAAATGTTTTTTCACTAGGTCAAACGCTACACAACCATGCTCGTAATTTGTCTTTATCTCTAAAACTCTATATTTAGCTGCTAATTGAAGTTCGCGTCTGTGACGCCGAAGTTTGCCGTGCAGGGGTCTAGACAAATCGACGCTGTGACGTCACCAAGGGGGCTAGGTCCAAATTTTTTACTTCAGAAGATTTCAAATTGATGGGGAAAAAAGGTACTGAATGTTTCGCTTTCCTATCCCTCAGCGTTCGGGAGCTATCGCAAATACTCGCCAGGTGGGGGGGGGGGAGCAAAAAACACCCCTCCCCCGGGCCCGCGAGGGTTAACCCTCGCCCATGTAGGGGGGGGGGGTTGGTGCAACCCCCCCCCCTGAGGTTTTTCGGAAATAGTGCAAAAACGGCGGCGCGCAGCGCCGCCAAATTTTGGGTACCTTATGGGGGAAACCTTGCGCATCTTTTGATAAAAAAAATTTGACCGGGTCATGTCAGGTCACGGAGTTATGACGTCACAAAGGGAACAGCCTCCGGCCGGATTTTCACAAACTGAGTGCCAACGCCCGAGGTTTCCTGCCGGTGGTACGGACATCGGTTGATGGATCGTGATGAAACTTCCCATGCATGTTGGGGCAAGTATTGGCTATCATATGGTATAAGAAACTTGACCAGGTCAGGTCAGGTCACGGAGCTATGACGTCACAAGAGGAACAGCGTCCGGTACTATTTTTGAAAAGCGCCCGAACCACTATTTTGCTAATTCTTGTCACCTCAATGGGAATATGCAGCAATATTAGCTGCTATAGGGAGCAAATGGACCTCCCAAATCCAAAAATACAATCAGATTTCAAAAATTTAAATTTTGATTTTTCGAATTTCTGCCGCCGACTGTGACCTTGCCGACTTCCGGCGCTCCCAACGCGCCATTTTTAGAGCTAGGGAAACGAAATACATACCAAACGATAGAGAATTGATCGAGAACACGATAGTGAAGGTTTCAAGTCGATATCTCCCACCGTTTTGCCGCAATCGCCGCGGAAAGTTGAAAAAAGTCTATTTTTCCGAAAATTTGACCTTTGACCGGTCAAAAGTAGGTCAAATGTTGACCTAGGACCAAAAAATATACCACCAATCGCGAGATCTCGGCGAGAGCAATCCGTTGGTCTTTTCCGCTAAGCTCTACGACGCTCCGTTTTCAAACGCCAAGGGGGGGGGTCGCACCCCCCCCCCCCCTGCATGGGCGAAGGTGGCAGATCGCCGTTTACGGGCGAGGGTTAAGGGACTGGCCCGTGGTCTGGAAGCTCCATAGGACTCGTTTAGGTCTTAGAAAGGCGACAAAGGCGACAAATTGTTGCCAGACTTAAGCGACGTCCTGCCACTTCAAGGAATATTTATAAGAATATATATTATATCTATATTTATAAGGAATATAGGTATTATAAGGAACAAAGAAGCAATTAAAGTCGATGTTTAAAAGAATATACTGGTATAAAAGTATTAGGTCGCATTTAGTTAGGCGTGCGATAGGGCAAGAAGCTGGACTGGCCTTGCGCTGCTTGCGCCGCTACATAACAAAACCACCAAGGGGGTTTTCCACCACCAGCCTGACCGAATATTGCCTTGGGTGTGACTCAATGGCACCACCGAACATTTTTGGGGTGATTGCTGTTCCGCCTGAGTGCAGCCATGCCGCCACCTTACTAACCGACATCAGATTTGTATGTGAGACTGGAGGGTAATGGCGGCAGTATGAAGTATCCCGCGATACCAGGTCAATAACACTGCCGCTGACCGGTCAGCCATTCGTGTCGAGTGGTAGGATACTGCAGCATGTGATTTATTGAACGGAGTCATTGGGGTATGTAGGTAAAGGAGATACTCCATGCATCGTACGGTAAGGCTGGTGCAGGGTCGTTCACTATTCCATGGCTCCCAGCACCGACTGAAAGGCACTGCACCGGAGAGTTGGGGTTCGCGACATATCTTGGCCAAGCTGTAAAGCGTCTTAAGTCGTAAGTGCAGTTATTAAGCTATATGCTTCTAAATCTAATGGCTGGCTCAATGGTGATACTTTCCTTGCTGCTTCCTGAATATCAGACGTGCCGGACTATCGTTTGGGGTTTATAAGAAGACAGCATGAAAGGACGTTGCGTACGATTTCGTACATAAGCTTGATTATAATTTCAAGCCTTATGGGATTTAGTACCAAAGGAAGACGAATAAATGTCATATCGGCATTGATGATGAAACATAGAGCAGATAAAATAAGTGTCATGCCGTCTATCCCTCCCCCCTTCCCTCCACCCGGCCAATGAATCCCGTCCCCGCCATCACGTCTATACATCCAGACCTGTTCGTCCGTTCTTCCGTTACTTCCGTTTCGTGCATCTGTTTTCCCATGAGGCAAGACATGACTCTCCAGCACGTACACATTTTTTTTTGCTGTCTGTGTGCTTACAAAGGTAAAATCCAGTCTGTTCGAATGGTGAATGGTACTGAAACGCAGCACCTAGAACATGGGCCTAAGGCAGTGCCGAAGATGCAGGCGTTCAGAGACACACTTCCACCGATGTGACATAGTTACTCCCATAGACACGACACGCAACCCACTGTCGATGCACCGGTGTGATCCTGACCTTCATTGTGCGCCACTGATGTGATGAAGATGATGCTGAGCCCAGCCATGTCGACTAAAACGTGTGTACGGTTATAACATACCCTGGGAAAGAATTCGGTTTACTATGAGACATCCGGTTTGTGGCGTTCCTGACCTTAAATACGCGTCAATAGTCATCTCGGAAAATACGGGATTAAGATGACGATTAAGAGCGAGCACAGGCATGTGCATGGGGATGGAATTAAGACGAGAGCGGTTCAGGCCTGTTTCTGGACAATCGCTCAATCAGTGGTGTGTGCGGTGTTCTGCCTGCGAGCCGGCACCAGTTTTACATAAAAAAAAATATATAAACGGACCCAGTCCTCATTTATTCAGATCGACGCACCCTCTGCGTGTTAGTGCTGACAAGACGGAAGAGGATAAGGTCGCGTCTGATAAAAGGTCATTATTCTCTGATAACACGTTAAATGAGGTATTTGACTTAATCAAAACTGTTTCGCTTTTTCGCAGTGTTTTAAAGTGTTTTCAACCTTTGTCTGTAAAGTAAAAAAAAATGCAAGACGAATTTCTTCTTTGACCTAAATACGCCATGCTATTCAGATCCTGCCCCTCTATTTAACTTAACAGGGTAATCTTGACATCCAGACGCTTGTATACCTAAGTAAGCGGAACTGTTTTAACGAGGCTCAACCAATAAACATGCGCCTATAGAAGGGACAGCATATAGGTAGATTAAACCAGCAGTGAAATGGGCCCTGTCCACGCCCTTCATCGCTGAAAGCTGAATTCAGAGGTCAAATTATAATACTGTCTTACTTAGCCTGACACTTCAATAAACCTTTTTAATTTATATCCGTCCCAATCTAGGTTAGCAGGTATGTACTACTAATCTTCATTAACGAATTTATTGTCCAGTATTTTTGTCGTTTAACCCGCGCCGTGCTGGAGGGGGGGGGGGGGGGGCGTTTTTACGCCCCCCACCCCCACCTCAGGTTTTCCGAAAATATCTCAAAACGGCGGCGCGTATTTAGTACATCTGTTCATTCATCATTTCCGTACATGTAAAAACTTCAGACCCGGGCCGTTCAAGGTCAGGTCACCAGGCCACGTCAAGTGACCTTACCTCAGAAAAAAATTCAAAGGCTCGCTATAGCTACACCGACTGAATGATTACTTTGAAACTTTCAGCGATTAATATGAGTACCTAACAGTATGTATAAAAATTATATCTCGGATTTTTGACATATGTGACCTAAGATCAGGTCAATTTCGCGAACTCTCCATACACTGTAAAAAGTTTAGCACCCATGTCAAAAACCAGCTCCCTGTACCGGCTTATTTTGAGCAGGCTAAATGGCTGCTTAACCCTCGCATGTGTAGGGGGGGGGGGTCGGATGGACCCCCCCATGGTTTTTCGCGAATAACTCGCGTAAAAAGCGGCCGATCGCGACGAAACTTTCAGTACCCTCGCATTGATCAATTTTACACCTACCCTGAAAATTTCATGACCCTGACCCAAATGACCTTTGACCTGTGACCTCTTTACCGAGACCATGTTTGGCCGGAATCGCGATTTCGCGTATGTCGGCTCGCACTAGCCGCGTGTTTGCAAGCTTTTCGTGGTTTCAAACGTTCAAACATGTGATTTGATGTTACTCCCGTGTGTGTCAAGGTCACCTGAAGGTCAGGTCAGGTCATTGACCTTTGGTGACCTCGGGTGACCTCGGGTCACTTTTTCGAGTTTTACATGTTTCTAGGCTAGTTTTTGGAGCTGAATTCGAATTTAGCAACCATTTGAACATTTACGAAGTAGTTTTGGTGACTTCGTAACATGTTACGAAGCTGTCAGAGGCGGTTGACACGTACTACGAATACCCGTCACGACGCCTACTGGTTGACCTGACCTGACCTGACCCGACCTGGTCTAAATGCTTCAAGACATCATCTGTGATCAAAACTAACACGATATTCGTGATCAGCACCCCGAAAAACCCCTTAGCAGCCACACTTTACGACTTTCTAACAGGTCCCGATTTTCCCGACTTTGGGTCATTGACCTGACCTGGAAGGTCAACCAATGACCTAGGACCTTAAAATTGGGTATCATCGGCTTCCTCTCGTCACGGGCAACACGCTCGTTTTTTCCGCGAAGCTCTAGCTAGATCAGGGGCCAAACGGCAAGGGGGGGTCCAACCGACCCCCCCCCCTACACATTAGAAGCTGGAAAACGCCGCACACATGCGAGGGTTAACCCGCGAGTTGCTGGGGGGGGGGGCGTTAAACGCCCCCACTTTTTTCGCCGGGCCATAGCATAAAAACGGCGCGCCGCAGGCGCGCCAAATTTTTGGTACCTGTAGGGAATTGATTGAAGTTTATTGTGACAAAGTTTCAAAACAATCGGTCCGAAAAATTTTGAGATATCGAGGTTTTAGTGACGTCATGAATTCTGAGTTTTCGACCAAAAACGGCATATGTTAAAAAAATCATACAAAATCACAGAACAGACATACAGACATGCAGTAAACGCCATTATACTGCCAATACCATGAACAATCAAATGGCTATCTTCGATTATTGATTATCGTTCCGCATTTTCCAAAATCTTGAACTGAATCTTGGCAATTTCTCGTGACTACTTCACGGCCATGATGCATGCATTTTTGAAAGTAAACTTTTTGAGCCAAACACGTACACATATGATAAAATGAATGTCACCATCGTGTTCTACGCCCCAAATTACCCATAAAACATGTGTCACGGGCTGCGAATATCAGTTTTGATTTTCGGGGATATGTGCCTGCCCGGTTGACCTGACCTTGACCCTGACCTATGCTTGACTGACCCCTACATGGAGCTGACACTCTTGTAGGCCTTATATGATGGATTGTGCACCGTTTTGACAGAGTTTATGACGAGAGGCGCCCATTGCGAAGTCCTGAACTCCATGCTACTGAAAGCCCGATTTCAGGTGTTGGACCTGACCTTGACCCGACCTGTGACCTCAAAATTTAACTTTAAAGTACTCACCTGAAACGTCTCGTCGCGTTCTTTCGTTTGCCGCCTCGTGCGTTTCGCTGCGCCTATTGGTTCTCGAGTTATCGGCTGGGGGCGTTTAACGCCCCCCCCCCCCCCAGCAAACGGTGAGTGGCGACCCCAGCAACTGCCGGGTTAAGTTTAGCACCCATTTCGAAAAGCAGCTCCCTGTACCGGCTTATTTTAAGCACCCTAAATGGTTGCACCCATATAGGGTGCTTGAAATAAGCCATTACAGGGAGCTTCTTTTGGACACGGGTGCTACATTTAGCCATTTAGCCTGCTTAAAATAAGCCGGTACACGTAGTTGGTTTTTGACATCGGTGCTAAGCCGATGTCACAGTGGAAGTCAATGGGAAATAAATTGAAATGCGCCTCTTTTGGACGAATATCGTTCAAGAGTCTCTCAAACATCGGTTCATACGTAAACATGACACACTGAACAAGAAAAATGCACCTGTGACGCCTCTGTATGCCCCTGAGGTCATCTCAGGTCATCAGCGGTCACCAGCAGTTTTTTGGCTATAACTTTTGATAGAGATGTGCTAGAGCGGTGCAAACACGTCAGATGTGTTCAGCTCGACGACACGGATCGACTGATATGCAACATGACCCTTTCCGGTCGACCTGAGGTCAAATTTTCAAAATGACCTTTCAAGGTAAACAAGTAATTTATTCGACGCGTCTCGACGAGAGGAACACCATGCTGCCAAAAGTAATAACGTGGCTCTCTTCAGTCAAAAGTTATTGCCGAAAAACATTTTCGTGAAAACGTCTATTTTTACAGTTTTTGGCATCTTGAGGCTAAACCGTTGACCTGAGGTCAAATCTGAGAACATTACCCAGAAATAATAAACCAAATTATTACAAATGCATTCAAATATATTCAAAAAGACACACACTGTGTGTCAAAAGACTGTGTGTCTTTTTGAATATATTTGAATGCATTTGTAATAATTTGGTTTATTATTTACATCATCATCCAACCTGTCATGGATACTCAACATTACCCAGAAAGGTCCGTAAAAGGGCTATCGAATGCGCTTTTCCCCGGCGCTGTAGCTCAATTGGTTCCCAAGTTAGCCGTTGGCAGTTTTCAAAATTATTGAAACGGACTAAATTTGACCTTTGATGGCCCCTGGTGACCTGACCTTAACAATAACCGAGATGTTTTTTCCTTACTTTTGATGTTCTTTCGATTGCCGCTTACCGCGTGTCGCTACGTAGACCAGGAGCCGAGTTAGACAGGGGACGTGAAAACGCCCCCCCCCCCAGCACTCGGTGTCAAGTTCAGGCCGCCAGCACGGCGCGGGTTAATCATATAATCAAAATTCTCCGTAATGATGTAGGTATACGTTGTTGTATTCCGTCTGAGTTTGCTTTGTAGTCTCTCATAATTGGTTGCTCTTATTCTGATGACAATGCAATACAGAAATACATTTATTCAGTTTCAGTATTATCCATTTTCCAGCATACCTATATAACACAAGCACATGACGTTTTTCATTCAAATTACATTATCAATCATGCCCTGAATAGAAATAGGTACAAGGTAGGTAGGTATGTACAATAGGGTGAATAGGTCAAAAACGCCCCCATTAAGCGCGAAACCTTCTGACACTCAACCCAACACAGATTACTCAAACCTTTGGGCACCATCATGTAGCTCATTCTTTTTACTACGCTTTGAGACCAAGAAAAGACACCTGCGTGTGGTATTTAACCCCCCAAAAAGGTTTTCGCATACCCTTACAAAAGGGCGTTTTGCCCCACACCCTGGGTAATACGCCCACACCCATGTGCAAAGCGCCCCCACCCCATCCAGCAACAGAAAATGATGAACATGGCAGAACTTGACGTCATTCTGACGTCATTTGTGGTCAACCTATCATAGCCTTTGGAATAAAATTTTGTTGCAATGTGTAAAATGGATGCCCGGAGGAGTCCTGAAAGTTTGGTGACGATATCTGCAGTCGTTTAGGATATATCAGCAAAAAAGGACGGGGAGAGGCCTTTTCGGCACCCACCTACAGGGCGCTACCATGCACTCTCACCACCGTGCAAAACGCCCCCCTTTCAGAAAACTGGGGGCGTCTTGCCCCATGCATCGAGTAGGCGTCTTTCCCCATCCACTCCATTTCCGGTCAACAAAATATTGACAAAAAACGCGCCACTAACGCCGTAGCATAATAAATTCAACAGAATGGCAATAAAACGCAGTTTTTAGTGATGTGCACAATAGCAAATTTTGTGATATAAAGAGGGCATCAAAATCTTAGGAATCTTCTGTAAAAACAACAAAAACAACACCCAAAACCAACATCAGCACCTACCCACGCTGCTCCTCAAGACGCAGAACCGGAAATAGAGACCTATGTAAGCAAGCAGCTGACTGTTCTGAAAGACAGGATAAAACACCTATCCGTCGATAAGAAATACGATTTTTTTATGGGAGGCGTTTAACCCAGGGGTGCGTTTTCCCCACAGTTACCCTACCTACCTTATCTAAAAAAAGAAAATCATCGTCTAATCTATTCATCGTCTGGAATTAAAGGGACCCTCCCACCTTCAAAAAAGTTTATGAATTGGCATGAAAGTGATGTCGCTCGGTTCAGAAAGAGCGAAAACGAATATCTACCAAATTTCACCGAAAAATATTCACCGGTTTTCAAGATATTAGACTTTTACTTTTGTTTATTTTTTGGGATCTCCGCTGTTTCTAGCGACTTTATTTTAGACGTGCGGCGTTTGCGGCAGATGTTGCGCGCAAATAGCATATACCACCGCGTGCTACAAAACGTTTTAGTCAAACATTTAAAAATCGTTAGATATTTGCGCTGACGTCACACATTCAGAGGGGTATTCCTAAGCATTAGCCCCTCTGAATCAAAATGCTGCAATTTTGAAATTCAATATTTCCGATTTAAGGCATTTCTCGATGCTGTGAGTGCCGAAACCGGTAATTGTGAGCCAGGGACCCCATTTTGGCTATCTCAACTCAAATCTAATGTTAAGGTGGGAGGGTCCCTTTAAGGTGCGAATTGCGATGGCAACTTTAATAAAACACTCTGCACAGTAAAATGGCTATTCGACCTCAGGTGATATTCAAGTGGTCCCAGTGGCGGCGGAAGGTATTCTAGGATAGGGGTGCAAACGATATTGAAGCGCCCCTTCCCGCTGGGCGCCCCTTACCATGCCGATTGCCGATGGCCGTCCCTGCACTGGAAAATCAGTTTCGCCCCTATACAGGCGCCCATAGAAGTTTGCAGAGTGCTATTCCTGGTCATAATCATCTCCCCAGTAAGGGCGTATTTTGCGTTTTTTTTTTTTTGTGCTATAAAAACCCCTAGTGCTATAGCACTAGGGGTGTAACCGCCCATACGGACAGTGCAATTTTACAGGCCCCAATCTCGGACCTCCCTTAACATTCATATGTTGTAAACGGCAAACCGCCCCCGATAAATGTTACACAAACTAATTTCCTCTCGCATATCGGCCATCAGGCGCCCCTTTTTGTCGCATGGAGCCTACAACGCTATAAGCCCTCATATGTTCGTGTTGGCGTTCGGAGGCTATCGCCTTCAAAGACGTCTCCATAAATGTTTCTTTTTCGTCCCACACACAGGCGCCCCTCTTTCGCATGCAGGCGCCCCTCTTCCGCATGGCGCGCTTCTCGAGTAGCTGCGCCCTCCTAGCCTTTATCGCCTGGCAAGATTATATTCGACAGGGTCGGCAGCATCTGCCTTTGTTTCAGATAAGGATGCCCTCCACTCTTCAGCATATCAAAAGATACTTTTCCCACGTCATTGCCACCCTCTTCGTGTCACAAGTGCCTTTATCAGTTGCGGTGTCGCCTCGCACTGCTCAGCTTTATGGCTGCCGCACCTCTTAACTTCCTGCCTCCTCTACAGATTTTCGAGGCGCCCCTTTCCATAGCTTTAGGGTGCAGCTGCCCCCCTTGCCCCCCTGCTTCCGCCGCCACTCTGTGGTCCTGATAGGCGGCTGGTAATATTTCATCAGTTGTATGAACCAACAACATCAGATGAATTTTCTTTCGATAAAAAGTGGATAAATCGTATGTAAAACAATCTAGATAGAATGACGTCAATTGGTGATGACTTTTGACCTTGAAGCGTCTTACCCTCAACATTCTCGCCGGGGAGATTGTCACTTTAAAGGCGTTTTTATGGGTGGGACTAAATGCTTACTTCGAAATCTAAGCTACGTTGCGGCATTGGCGGTTATGTGCGGCGTGTATGCCGCATGATTAGTAAGCGGCGACCACTAAATTAAAGACTCAAACGCTCCGACCGGTTCTCAATGAATAACACTGCATACCAAAAATGCCAACCGCTCTCGTCATAAGATATTTAGCTTTGAATAACTAGGCTATCTACATCATCATTTTGAACCAAATTAATACTTTCAACTTAACTCACTCATTCCTTCCTTTGTTGTCTCCAAACAGTCTTTCGATTGTCTGGAAATCGTATGCTAAATCCCGTACCTGTATGCGACTGGTGCATATAAAGGCCGATAAAAGAATTTGAATAGGCTCTGGCATGCGATTTCCTGGCTACCCAAAAAAGTCTGTTTCAGTCTTGCTATCAAAACATGACCTCGCCCGCACAGGGGGGGGGGGGTTGATGCACCCCCTAAGGGTTTTCGCGAATAACTCGCTTAAAAAGCGGCTGATCGCGACGAAACTTTCAGTACCCTCGTATTGATCAATTTAACACCCATCCTGAAAATTTCATGACCCTGACCCAAATGACCTTTGACCTGTGACCTACTTTTCGAGACCATGTTTGGCCGGAACCGCGATTCAGCGTATGTCGGCTCGCATTAGCAGCGCGTTTGCAGTCTTTTCGTGGTTTCAAGCGTTCAAACATGTGATATGATGTTGCCCCCATGCATTAGGGTGGGTGTCAAGGTCACCTGAAGGTCAGGTCAGGTCATTGACCTTTGGTGACCTCGGTTCACTTTTTCGAGTTTGACATGTTTCTAGGTCAGTTTTTTCGAGCTGAATTCGAATTAAGCAACCACATGAACGTTTACAAAGTAGTTTTGGTGCCTTCGTAACATGTTACGAGGCTGTAGAGGCGGTTGACACCTACTACAAATACCTGGCAGGACCTCTACTGGTTGACCTGACCTGACCTTACCCGACCTGGCCTAAATGAATGAAGACATCATCTGTGATCAAAACTAGCATGATATTCGTGATCACAGATCAGCACCCCGAAAAAAACCCATAGCAGCCACACTACGACGTTCTAACAGGTCCCAATTTTCCCGCCTTTTGGGTCATTGACCTGACCTGGAAGGTCAACCGATGACCTAGGACCTTAAAATTGGGTATCATCGGCTTTCTCTCGTCACGGGCAACACGCTCGTTTTTTCCGCGAACCTCTAGCTTGATCAGGAGCGAAACGGCAAGGGGTTATACCTTATACGTTCCCGGCTGAGTATTAATTTGGTTCAAAACAATGATGTAGATAAGTTAGGCCGGGGGGATCCAGGGCGTCGCAAGTCCATCTACGACACGTCGCAAGTTACGACACATATGCCGTCGCAAGTTGTGTCGTAGCGGAAAAGGAGGGATGTTGAGGAAAGAGGGGTTTGTCGGAGGATACGACAGAACGTAGCTGCGACGAGGCTTAAATACCCGCTTTACTCGAGAATTTAAAAGGCTACACGATCAGCTGATCCCGTAGTAAACGTCAGTAAGGTCGAAAACTCTATCACGCATAAAGGAACATTCGCCTTTCTGGTTTGCGAGCTTATGAGACAGCAAGGTCAAGCATGTTCTCTGATTCTGAAGCTTTGTATTAACTGGGTGACTTGTGGTTGCTAACGCTCACGTGATTTGCCATAAAATTTGGGATCGATCACAGGAGATTCGTGGCTATAGGGCATCGAGAATCGATGCTTTAGAAGAAATGAGTTCCGAGAGTTTGAGGTCAGAGAGAGGTAAGAAATTTGTAGATGGAGGTCACAATTGGAGGTTACAGAGGTCATCTGGGACACGTCAGGTCACAGAGGTCAACTTGGGGTCATCACAGAGCTCAATTGGAGACCACGGAGGTAATCTGAGACACGTCAGGTCACAGAGGGCAACTTGGGGGCATGTCAGGTCACAGAGGTCAACCTAGGGTCATCACAGAGCTCAATTGGAGGTCACGGAGGTCATCTGGGACACATCAAGTCACAGAGGTCAACTTGGGGTCATCACAGAGCTCAATTGAAGGTCATTGGGGCCATCTGGGACACGTCAGGTCACAGAGGTCAGCTTGGTGCCATCAGAGAGGTCACTTAGAGGTCACATAGGTCATA
Source organism: Amphibalanus amphitrite (assembly GCF_019059575.1). Lineage (NCBI taxonomy): Eukaryota > Metazoa > Arthropoda > Thecostraca > Balanomorpha > Balanidae > Amphibalanus > Amphibalanus amphitrite. The sequence continues at coordinate 151,688 of NW_024882333.1, read as the reverse complement.
TGGGACACGTCAGGTCACAGAGGTCAACTAAAGGTCATCAGAGAGCTCAATTGGAGGTCATCTGGGACACGTCAGGTCACAGAGGTCAGCTGGGAGTCATTAGAGAGCTCAATTGGAGGTCAAGGAGGTCATCTGGGACACGTCAGGTAACAGAGGTCAACTTGGGGTCATCACAGAGCTCTATTGGAGGTCATGAGGGTCATCTGGCACACGTCAGGTCACAGAGGTTAGCTTGGGGTCATCATAGAGGTCGCTTAGAGGTTACAGAGGTCATATGGGACACGCCAGGTCACAGAGGTCAAGTTGGGGTCATCACAGAGCTCAAATGGAGGTCATCTGGGACACGTCAGGTCACAGAGGTCAGCTTGGAGTCATCAGAGAGCTCAATTGGAGGTCACGGAGGTCATCTGAGACACGTCAGGCCACAAAGGTCATGTTGGGGTCATCACATAGCTCTATTGGAGGTCATGGGGGTCATCTGGGACACGTCAGGTCACAGAGGTCAGCTTGGAGTCATCAGAGAACTCAAAAGGATGTCACGGAGGTCATCTGGGACAGGTCAGGTCAAAAAGGTCAACTTGGGGTCATCACAGAGCTCATTGGAGGTCATCGGGGTCAGCTGGGACACGTCGTTTTTGGAATTGGGAGAATATTTTGGGGGCTGCCCCTTGCAACGTCCAAGACCGCCTTTCTGGATTCGCCAGTAGTTGCTGGAATGGTGTTAGGCTACTTCATATCCCCGAATACCCCAATAAATGTGAATATAACATATTATGCACCATTTTCAACACTCTCGCTGGCACGGATTGAGGCCTCATAGACGACCCGTCAGTTCAAGCTCTATAACTCGCGTTAGCGTCAACGGATTGCAACCAAATTTTCAGGATCTAAAGTTTAAACAATTTTACACCTACCATGTAAATTTCGTGACCATGACCCGAATGACCTGTGACCTGTGACCTCTTCCTCAAGGCAAGGTCAACTTGCGACACAACTTACGACTGCTATTTCAAATTCGTAAGTTGTGTCGCAAATCAGGCTATTTGCGATAGACTTTACTACTTAAGTAACGCTACTCATCGATTGATCCCTTCAAAAACGACTTACTACACAACTTGCGACACGTCGCAGCTGCGACGAGGCTTACGACGCTCTGGATCCCCCCAGCCTTAGTTATTTAACTCTAAATATCCTATGACGAGAGCGATGGACATTTTTGGTATGCAGTGTTATCCATTGAAAACAGGTCAAAGCTATTGAGCTTTTAATTTAGTGGTCGCCGCTTACTAATCATGCGGCATACGCGCCGCACATAGCCGCCAATGCCGCAACGCAGCTTAGATTTCGAAGTAAGCATTTACCCCGCGTTCGATGTCTCCCGGACGCATGGGCGGCGCCACCGGGGGGGACGGGGGGGACAGGTCCCCCGCTATCGAAAGTTAGGGGGGTACAGTACCCCCCTATCGGCGAGGCCCGTTCAATAGTTGATCATAACGCATTGTAGAGTTATCTGTCGCATTTAATGCATCGTTGGTTAATCAAGGCAGGTTCTGAATAAAAATTGCTGTTGGGATGTATTGCAGGGGGTCCTGGTCATCTGCAAAAGGTGTGGAGCTGTGATGCCTGTAGTTATAAGGTGATCGGTAGCGGGGATCGTGCCCCCCCCTTTTTGGGGCGCCAGGCACAGGGTTATTACCTCCCCACCCCACTGCCAGACCCCATTGCCGACAAAACCAAGTCTACTGAAATTCAATAGATTTCCGTTACTCTATGGATATTGTCCATTCCTAATATGTAAGTCAAATTCAAGCATGGCAGTTCTACCACAGGAACCATTTGAAATCTATGCCATTTAACCCCAGCACTTGGGGTCCGGGGAGAAGTGTTCGGATAGATTACAGGCAGGACCAAAAAGCACGCAGTAGCCCAAGACCTTATAATTGGGTAGCATCGGCTCCCTCTCGTCAAGGGGTTCGATAGCACTCTTTTTTTCTTCAAAACTAAGTTCGGTGGGCGGCCGAACGGCTGGGGGTCTAATCGAGCCCCCCCCCTCCCCTTCTTACGTCAGCGGCTGTGAAAATGCCATTACCAGCTGTTGAAACATGGCAGTTGCTTTTGCATGAGTGCACGAAAGGGTTTTAGGTACGTGATACGTGAAAGTTTCTACATGAAAATTGAGATACCTACACCAGCTTATCAAATTGTGCTCACTGTGGTGCGCTCGGTTTTACCTTGACTAGTCTTTGAATTCTGGGGTGAAACAGACCAGCCAAGAGACCTGTTCCATAAGGAGAGCCACTAATGCTAAAGAGATGAGGGATGAGGTTTCCAGAGACCTTCATTGCCTCCCAAAGGGGGTGCCCCGCCATTTGCCAATCCCTGCTGTAGTTGTTACGATTGGAGGGTGAATATGAGAACGATGCAGGTCGTGCCAGCTCGATCATGACGAACACAATGGTGCCGACATCACAGCTCTACTGCCATTTTTGACGAAGTTAATCAACAAGGACCGGAATCCAACCTGGGGCATTTCACCTGCAGAGGTCGTCGGACCTGAGACCCTTTCACTCATTTTTTTTCAACGGTGCATGCGCTCGTTTTTTCCGCGAAGCTCTTGGTAAGAAAATCCATCAGGAAGTGTGATCAAATAACGGCTGGTGACCTTCCATGACCTAGCATGACCTTTTGAGTGACCACCGATGACATGACCACTGACGGCTAGCCATTAGCTGCACCCTGCCCGTTGCATATGGATCAGGTGGTGATGTCATGATTCTGAAATTATATAGCAGTTTTGGCGCACTTGTCAGAGCAGAAGACATTCCCACTTTTCCTCCATGACTATTTGATGGTGAAGCCATAAAGCTGACCAGACGTAAGATCGAAAATTTGAAAGTACGAAACGTAAGAATAGTTGGCACTGCTACTCATACCTAAGCAATTCGCAGCTTGTAGGAAACCAGCTTTGAGTTGGCAAGACTGCAAATTTTGATTTAGACTTTAGAGGCAAGGATGCTTGAAAAGGTGATCGATCTTAGGTTTCCTAGGATAAGTTTGGAAACGGGATGCACCATTCGATGTGTTTTGGGCTTTGCCAAGTTTCGCGGCGTTACGTGCCTCGTTTTTTTTTTTTTTTGCATACACGATCAGTATCTACTTTTGGGATTTTCGGTCAGGCAAGGTCCCCGTCCCCCCCTATCGAAAACCCGTGGCGCCGCCCCTGCCCGGACGGCAAAGATTCTATGCCGTCCGGGCCCGAAATGGCGTTCGATGTCGCACGGACGGCAAAGATTCTACGTGACGTCACGTAGAATCTTCGTCGTCCGCGCAGAATCTTTTGAGCGTACTACGGTGGGCAGAGGGGCAATGATGGCGCGTATTTCAAAAGCGGCGCAGCAGCTGTTTGCAGAAGTTGTTGACATTTATGCGCGGTCTCTATGGAAACGTAAACTTGGGCCTTTTTCGAAACTGACGCACATTGTGTAAGTGGCGCACAAAATGGCCGGTCTCGTCGTCCGCCTGTGTGCTTTATCGAACGCAAAATAGAATATTCTGCGTAGAATGTTCTTCGTCCGAGGAGACATCGAACGCGGCCTTAGTCTCACCCGTTGATATTGGGTGGATACAATAACAGACAGTCATAGATACTAAAGATTCCTATATGGCCTTGGCCTTGAGGATCCAGCGTGCCTAGGGGTTGTTGTTATTTTGTAATTTTCAGAGAAGTCCACATTGAGGTAGATGTACATCAGTTTACACAATACAAAACCTTTAGGTATGTGTTACTCTAAAAAGAAAGATGTCTGCATTTGTGATTTCAAAACTGCAATGAAGAGCCATTAAATCAAAATATTTGACCAACCCTTGTTTGGTAGGTGTTGCATTATGGGTAGCTGTCACATCAATCTAGGAATGCTGGTAAATGTTCAGAAAAAGTCTGATTCACTTTTAAAACATAAATTTTGCATGTTCTTTCATAGGTAATTTCACATTCTGAATCTGAATATGATGCTTACATGTGCCGCAAATAAAAGAAAAGATAATCGAACCTGAGGGCTGTTCGGCTGCGCAGCCAAAATGAAATATGCTGCAGCACGCATGCGCAGTGAGGACTTCATCGCTCGTTAGTCCCGCCCACACCACTGCGTCACCGCTTGTGTTACGTCACCTATGCCTAGCACATTTCCTCTTTTTGCTCCCTCTAACTTGCAGAAATTCCCTTGCTGCCCAGTCTAGTTTATATGTCTGCCATATAAGCAAAATCCTATAGTCATATTTATAGATATATACAATATATCTGGAACCCCAGACTTCAGGTCCTGTGCTTGGCTGTGTGCTGCTGTTTCAAGGAGGCATCACACTAGGCTGCTAAGCATACCTATTTTGATGGAAGCTGTTGTTCAGTCATTCAGCCACTGCTGATGGGCAGTATGGTACAAGCTTTGTGATTAAGTGGTTTGTGCAGATTCTGCATGGGACAGTGCAATATACCCTGGGACAGTGCAGCCTGCAGGGAGTCACTGCCTGCCAGGCAGTGAGTGGTACTATGCTAAACTGAGCTGTGCCATGGTGCATTGTTGTCCAAGAGAATGATGTACATGGCAACATATTGGAGAGTAGTTGGTCCAATAATTGGTTGGTTATCGGTATTGGAGTGGCAACCAAGCTGGTGCAGCTTATTGACTCAATTGCCGTAATATGTAGTCTGGCTTCACTGTAAGAAAACCTGTGGGTCCTCTTAGTATGGGGTGTGCGAACCTGGGCATGTAACCCATTTTGTGGATGAGTGTTCATAGTTAGTCTCACTTGTGGCTGTGCATTTAACAATCACTGCCACAATGTCACTGTTGTGCTGCTGCCATTGTGCACTTTACAGTTCTGCAGTACAGTGTCTAAGAGTCTAGACATGTAGGGCTGGCATCTGGCCAGTGTGAATTTCCAACCTCTGGTTCAATTCAATTGGGCAAATTGGTCTTGTTATTAGAGTGCAAACATGGAGACCTCAAAAACTTGAATATTGTGGTTTGTAATATGGCCACCTGTATTAGCATGTTATCAAATTTCTATTCGATTTGGTTGGCTTTTATTTTCAGATGGCTGGTGTAGGGAAAATCCCAGCCACACTAGGGGATCCAACATAAAAGTGCTCATATTGGTCTGCGTCTTATCAGTTAAAATAAGGTCTTGAGTTTGTCATTGTACTTACTTAAAACAGTAGCATTCAAAACTAAGAGTACCCACAATTAGTTGTGTTGTGACAATATTTACTTGGTGCCTACATTCATGTTGACAAACCGTATCATTGATATTGATGAGAGATGTATTTGGGTCACCAATACCAAATGGAATTACTCAATTTTTGTTGATGACAGACAACTTAAGAAGTTTGCGATTTCTTGCTACCTACACACTCACCTTATCGTGATTCGGTATATGTAAAATCGACGTGAACTTACAAAGGACCATGTACCCTATCTCACTAGTGTATTGTATTGTATTGTATTGAACAATCATGAGTCTGAACGACCGCCGTTTACGCAGGCTGCGTCAACACCACCGATGGAACCAAAGTGGTCTCGGGAGGGCTCTGCTGACAGCGACGAAGAATGGGGTTTGAGGCGATCCCAGAGAGGGAGGGACTCCACTCCCATAGACAGTCACGGATCCGAGGGCGTCCTTGAGCCGGTTGTTAAAGAGGAGATAAAGATTGAAGTCCCTTCACCAGGGGTAAGTGTACAAACACATGGTGCTCATTTCTCATTGGTGTTTACTGTTTATATTGTTATTGCCAGGCTGATTGAAGGGAAATGCAAACGTAAAATGTGTTCAAATTTTAATGTCTGTGATGGAATGACGTATGTTACGATAAATCCTTGACGTATGAATGTATCCTTGCCATGAATGAGGAATGACGTATGTTATGTATCCTTGCCAGCCGGTGGCGCCGTCTATCTATTCACTATGTTTTTGTTCATTGACTCAAACTACACACCTTATTTGCCTATTTTTTCTGTATTGATTAATAAACCGCCGGCGGAAACCGGAAGAGAGATCAAATGTTGATGGTTTCTTTATTTGGTCTAGATTGAGCGGCCGTCGTCTCCCTGGGTGTCGGACGACGACCCTTTGTCGGACAAAGCTCTGCAGTCTCTGGCGAGGGAGCAGAAGCTGCGGAGTCGGTCGCCGTCACCGTCTGAAGACTTCATCGGGTTCACGGAGTTGGACCGGGACAAGTAAGGATGTGGCTAAGTGCTGTTGTTAAAAATCGAAATTCGAGTAGTTATTGGACATCGTAAACACAATATCCCGTCGATGAATTCTAAAATTGTTGTGTTGTTGTTTTCTTTCAGTGCCTGGTTCATCTCCAATGTAAAAAAGAATCTGTTACCGGACTGTTCGCCGGACAATCAAGACTCTACAGAAGGCAAGTTAACAGAAGTTTGAAATATGCAAGGGGTTGTACAATTTTATCTTGGAACCTTACTTTTGTACACCGTGAAGTGAAAATGTTAGTTTGTACTCATGCTATTGGATCGGGACTTACAAAGTGATTTTAGTGTTCTGACAGCAGGCGTTCTTTTGAATGCAATCCTCACCTAAATGCACCCCAGCCCGGTCATACATGACCTGTTACTGTTTTTTTCAGTGTTCGCTGAAGGGATGTTCATCAAGAGTCAACGTCTCGTCATAAACTACCGGGACGTGGATGGTCTCGATGATGGTAACATATGTGAGTGTCTCCCTCCTTTTTGTCCACTAGCTTTTGCTAATCAAACAACAAATGTACGTGATAGGAACTCATAAGATTACAGACAACTAAAACCCACCACAGATATGCTGTTTTCGTCTAACAGAAACGTAAGTTATAAAAGTGATCAAAAACCTTTCTCTATTGTCCCTCCATCAATTCGTCAAAAAGTAAGACTTTGCCCTTCTTTCCGACAGTTTGTGACGTGTGCTGCCGTGATTGGGACGGTGAATGTCGTGTCCATGGGCCGCTGAAGGTCATACCCGATACCAAGGTAAGGGATGCGTCGGTTTGGTATGCTCCACACATGTATATACGTACCTTTAGTCCGCCTTTTTTATTACACCGGTGGATGCTTACTACATTTCGATATTTATTGCGACTGATTAGGTGGTATGCCTACGAGCGAGCGAGCGCAGCGAGCGAGCGAGTTCATACTGAATTAAGGGAAAATCCTGAGCATGAGCGGCCGGCCGGCCGGCCGGCCGGCCGTGGAGACGCTCTTCATAAGCTAATATCTTAGGAACGGGACATCCGATTGACAAGCGGTCTTCTTTACTGAATGTCACCTGGACGTAAAAGTTCTGTGGTGTGATGGCCATTGGCCACCATGCGTTCTTGCCAACCACCGCACGTGGCGCGTGGTAAAGTTGGACATTTTTTAAGAACCCCAAAATTGCAACCTCAATAACGGCACAACGGTCGGGCCGATTGAATTGAAACTCGGTACACAGTTAGGTCTCCATCAGATAATTCATCTGCATGTGTTAAGGTTGGGGTGCTACAGCACGTGCGCACGTGCAGGGGGCGCTCCCAGATCTCGAGAACGGCTGGGCCGATTGCGCTCAAATTTGGTACACGGTTGGTGACCAGTTAGTTGGGTGCCGTGCAAAAGTCAGTTTGGACCCCGCTTGCACGTGCGCACGTGCAGAATGCCGCTTCCAGATCTCAGGAACGGCTGGGCCGATTGCGTTCAAATTTGGCACACCGCTAGCGACCGGTTAGAAGGGTGCTTTGCACAAGCCCGTTGGAAGTACCCTCTCGCCCTTGCGCACGTGCAGGGCTCACTATCTCGCTCGCTCGTTCTTCGCCCAATGGCGAAGAACGACTGGTCTAAGGAAAGACTTTTACTGGTCTAAGGAAAGACTACGCTCGCTTCGCTCGCTCCTTAACAAAACATTCCCGTCTGATTTAGGAATAGGTCTACGGTCAACTCAATTCGTGCATATTGTATCATCCTTGGTCGACATTGCGCCCCTTACATGCTGAATATTCCAGGCACGACCCGGTATCGGAGATGCCGAAAGGGACCTCAAGACGCTGCCGCCTTCTCTCAGCTCTGGTCAGTCGAGCAACCCGGCATCTGGCACTGGTAAGTTGACAAGGCGACAAACGGCGGTACGTAACAACCGCTGCTGGACATTTGCTGCTAACATTTGGTGTTGTGCTCGTATTGTGTAATTTCCTGTCCCATGTATCAGAATTCAGTACATCCATTTAGGTGAGGTAGACATGGATTTATTTGATTCCAGGAGTATTTGCGGAGGATGAGCTGCCGGTGCGCCAAAGACTCGGTCCTTACGATGGCATCTTGACCACGGAGCAGGGTCAGGCCCGAACCACTGGGTACAGCTGGCAGGTCAGTTTTGTCATTTATCTGTCGCATCTTCTTTGCCCTTATTGCAATTATATTTTGGTGGTTCATAGTTTGTATGATAATATAGATTTAGTCCCATTGCCCCTTTAATCACCATGGAGTTATTAATACGACGAAAGACTTAAAATATTGCAACAATGTTAGAGAAACATAAAAAGTTGACGATGTTCCCATAACAAACGCGTTATTTTCATTTCATTTCAAGAATTGATGAGTATTTTGTGTCGTACTTCAGATCAAGAAGGGTCAACGCGTGCATCACTCTGTGAATGCCGAGGACCCGAGCTGCAGCAACTGGCTCAGAAGGGTCAACTGTGCCCGCTCGGAGGAAGAACAAAACCTGGTGGCCTTCCAGTACCGGGGTCAGATATACTTCAGGTGCGTCTTAGAATCCACGGATCTGTCCCACCAGACTGCGTTCCGTATTTTGTGTGTGTGGTTTGCCTTGTGCTATCATGGACGCTGCTGAGCTATTAATGACCAATTATCTATTAACTGGAGATATACCATACATTCATCAATTCTGACACATTTATCGACCTATGCAGGACGTCAAAGCCCGTTCAGAGGGGCTCAGAGCTGCTGGTTTACTACGGAGACGACGCGGCCCGGGAGCTGACCGTCCACTCGGAGACGTCTGGGGAGTCTGTGACTTCCTCTCCGGCCGGACCGTCATCCTCAGGTCAGTGCACTGTTGGTAGTTCTGAGGGCTGTGGGGTCTATCGAAGGGACGCTGGTGATGACAATATACAGGGTGTCCGAAAATTATTTGCCCATCCATCAATTCCCTGCCATAATTAACCCGGCAGTTGCTGGGGTATTTCGCCACCCACCGTTTGCTGGGGGGGGGGCGTTAAACGCCCCCAGCCGATAACTCGAGAACCAATAGGCGCAGCGAAACGCACGAGGCGGCAAACGAAAGAACGCGACGAGACGCTTCAGATGAGCACTTTAAAGTTGAATTTTGAGGTCACAGGTCGGGTCAAGGTCAGGAGTTCAAACACCTGAAATCGGGCTTTCAGTAGCATGGACTTCAGGACTTCGCAATGGGCGCCTCTCGTCATAAACTCTGTCAAAACGGTGCACAATCCATCATATTAGGCCTACAAGAGTGTCAGATCCATGTAGGGGTCAGTCAAGCATAGGTCAGGGTCAAGGTCAGGTCAACCGGGCAGGCACATATCCCCGAAAATCAAAACTGATATTCGCAGCCTATGACACATGTTTTATGGGTAATTTGGGGCGTAGAACACGATGGTGGCATTCATTTTATCATATGTGTACGTATTTGGCTAAAAAAGTTCAATTTAAGAAATACATGTATCATGGTCGTGAAGTAGTCACGAGAAATTGCCAAGATTCAGTTCAAGATTTTGGAAAATGCGGAACGATAATCAATAATCGAAGATAGCCATTTGATTGTTCATGGTATTGGCAGTCTAATGGCGTTTACGGCATGTCTGTATGTCTATTCTGTGATTTTATATGATTTTTTGAACATATACCGTTTTTGGTCGAAAAATCAGAAATCATGACGTCATTAAAACCTCGACATCTCAAAAATTTTCCGACCGATTTTTTTGAAACTTTGTCACAATAAACTTTAATCAATTCCCTACAGGTACCCAAAAGCGCGCCGTTTTTATGCTATGGCCCGGCGAAAAAAGTGGGGGCGTTTAACGCCCCCCCCCCCAGCAACTCGCGGGTTAACCCTCGCCCGTATTGGTGTTTTTCCAGCCGCGAACGTATAAGGGGGGGGGGGGTCCGTTGGACCCCCCTTGCCGTTTCGCCCCTGATCGAGCTAGAGCTTCGCGGAAAAAAGGAGCGTGTTGCCCGTGACGAGAAGAAGCCGATGATACCCAATTTTAAGGTCCTAGGTCATTGGTTGACCTTGCAGGTCAGGTCAATGACCCCAAAGGCGGGAAAATCGGGACCTGTTAGAACGTCGTAAAGTGTGGCTGCTATGGGGTTTTTCGGGGTGCTGATCACGAATATCATGTTAGTTTTGATCACAGATGATGTCTTCATGTATTTATGCCAGGTCGGGTCAGGTCAGGTCAGGTCAACCAGTAAGGGTATTCGTAGTAGGTGGCAACCGCCTCTGACAGCTTCGTAACATGTTACGAAGGCACCAAAACTACTTCGTAAATGTTCATATGGTTTCTAAATTCGAATTCAGCTCCAAAAACTGGCCTAGAAACATGTAAAACTCGAAAAAGTGAACCGAGGTCATCAAAGGTCAATGACCTGACCTGACCTTCAGTTGACCTTGACACCCACCCTAATGCACGGGGGCAACATCATATCACATGTTTGAACGCTTGAAACCACGAAAAGACTGCAAACGCGCGGCTAATGCGAGCCGACATACGCCGAATCGCGATTCCAGCCAAACATGGTCTCGAAAAGTAGGTCACAGGTCAAAGGTCATTTGGGTCAGGGTCATGAAATTTTCAGGGTAGGTGTGAAATTGATGAACGCGAGGGTACTGAAAGTTTCGTCGCGATCGGCCGCTTTTTACGCGAGTTATTCGCGAAAAACCATGGGGGGGGGGTCCGTTCGACCCCCCCCCCCCCTATACGGGCGAGGGTTAATAAACAAATAGCCCCAGAGTCATGGTCTGTTTACCGATTTATCCCCTACCCTGTCCCACCCATTCCCTCATCCGCTTGGGCATTCCATAGATCAAGATGTCCAGAATATCCGTGCTGATGTTCAGCCATACCTTTCACAGGTTCCTCCATCCCGGCCCCGGGCAGAAATATATTTTCCTGCCCGGGGCCGGAATGATTCAATAAATCTCACAGAGTTTTTTTTTTTAGCCCAGGGTATATTGAGTGAAGGGTAGGACGAATTTTGGTAGGAATTTCTAGGATAACTACTAGAAAACCTACTATATGTGGTCGGGACTAGCAAAAGTTGGCCTCATTTCAGTTGGCCGCATCTCAGTGGCCCACTTGGGCATATCAGTGACCAATTTAGACCCAGCAGGGGGCTTTGAAGACCTATTAGGGCATTAGCGTCGCCACGGGGGGGCAAGCGGGGCAGCTTGCCCCCCCCCCCCCCCAACCTCGGACCGGGCACCCCCTGAGATCGATACAGATCCGATGAGATTTTGGAGTCGGGGAAAAATGGGGGTACCTTTCTGAGAATGCCTGTGAGGTCAGACTCTGTTGCAGCGTGCAGTTCAAACCAAAGTCAGAGTCGCAGTCGCCAAAATCTTCAAGACTCCGACTCCAGACTCGGAAATGTCAATGCCATGATTCATGCCATGTTCCTAGTTGGTTACGGAGCGAGCGAAGCGAGCGTAGTCTTTCCTTAGATTAACGGAAATTTCTGAGTATGAGCGGCCGGCCGGCCGGCCGGCCGTAGTCACGGTTTTGCGAGGCCTATATCTCAGCAACCACTTGACCGATTTACACGCGGTAATTTTTGTAGGGTAGCTTCATTCCTTCTACCAAGTATTGGACTATTCCCGATGCATGTGGGTGACCCCTTATGCACGTGCCACGTGCAAAACGAAGAGGTGTCACTTTTGTAATTGTTGCAATATCTCGGTAACTACTGGGCCGATTGCGCTGAAAGTTGGCATGTAGGTAGGCACCCACTAGGCAATTCATATCCATGTGCCAGAGTTGGGGTGCTGCTGCACGTGCGCACGTGCAGGGGTCGATTCCAGATCTCGAGAACGGCTGAACCGATTGCGCTCAAATTTGGTACACGGTTACGGAGCAGTTAGTAGGGTGCCGTGCACAAGTCAGTTGGGATCCATTTTACACGTGCGCACGTGCAGGGTGCCGCTTCCAGATCTCGAGAACGGCTGGGCCGATTGTGCTCAAATTTGGCCCATCGCTAGAGACCGGCTAGTAGGGTGCCGTGCACAAGTCAGTTGGAGATACCCCCTCGCAATTTCGCACGTGCAAGGTCCACCCTCTCGCTCGCTCTGTTAGTCGCCCCAAAAGGCGTTATACTGGTTCTTTATCAGTGGCGGCGGAAGGTATTCTAGGATAGGAGTGCAAACGATATTGAAGCGCCCCTTCCCGCTGGGCGCCCCTTACCATTGCCGGGCGCCCCAGGAGAATGAATGTTACACATCAACTCAACACCAATATGCCTCCCAGTGAAATGAATTATGAATGTCGCCTTTCGAGTTTCGACGCCGGTAGGCGCCCCAGACACCAGTGGATTCCTACTGCCGCCTTAAAACACCGATAGGCACCTCAGTGAAGCGAATGCCGGCCTATACCACCGATCAGCGCCCCGGATGAATAAATACCACCCGTCAACGCCGATAGGCGCCTCAGTGAAATTAATGCCGCCCCCATCTCCGATAGGCGCCCCAGGTGATACATGTCGCCCATCAACACTAACGGGCGCCCCATTGAAATGAATACCGCCCTTCAACACTGGCAGACGCCCCAGTGGAATGAATGCAGCCCCACAATGCCGATGGCCGTCCCTGCACTGGAAAATCAGTTTCGCCCCTATACAGGCGCCCATAGAAGTTTGCAGAGTGCTATTCCTGGTCATAATCATCTCCCCAGTAAAAAAAAACGCAAAATACGCCCTAGCACTAGGGGTGTAACCGCCCATACGGACAGTGCAATTTTACAGGCCCCAATCTCGGACCTCCCTTAACATTCATATGTTGTAAACGGCAAACCGCCCCCAATAAATGTTACACAAACTAATTTCCTCTCGCATATCGGCCATCAGGCGCCCCTTTTTGTCGCATGGAGCCTGCAACGCTATAAGCTCTCATATGTTCGTGTTGGCGTTCGGAGGCTATCGCCTTCAAAGACGTCTCCACAAATGTTTCTTTTTCGTCCCACACACAGGCGCCCCTCTTTCGCATGCAGGCGCCCCTCTTCCGCATGGCGCGCTTCTCGAGTGGCTGCGCCCTCCTAGCCTTTATCGCCTGGCAAGATTATATTCGACAGGGTCGGCAGCATCTGCCTTTGTTTCAGATATGCCCTCCACTCTTCAGCATATCAAAAGATACTTTTCCCACGTCATTGCCACCCTCTTCGTGTCACAAGTGCCTTTATCAGTTGCGGTGTCGCACTGCTCAGCTTTATGGCTGCCGCACCTCTTAACTTCCTGCCTTCTCTACAGATTTTCGAGGCGCCCCTTTCCATAGCTTTAGGGTGCAGCTGCCCCCCTTGCCCCCCTGCTTCCGCCGCCACTGTTCTTTATTACATTTTGTAGCTGATTTTAATAAATTTTGGAGTGCTGACACCTAATTTTCGTTCAAAGCGTGACACGAAATCTTCGGGGCCTTTCTCAACTCTCGTCAAATGTCTGCGACAGGCACAAGTACCGTTCAAGTGCCGCAGGGCTCATGAGCCTGCTTTTCACACAGGCTCCTAAGGAGCTCCACTGAGCTCTAAGAAGCTTTCGGAGGGCCCAAACCGGCCTCTGAGAGTCCCACTGGTGTCCATGTTCTCTAGAGGGCCCATACAGGGATCTTTGAGGACATTATACATACGTAGACCTCTGAAGGGCCACACGAATCTCTGAGGATGCCTTCGAAAATTTCTGAAAACCTCAACTGGCAAAAGTTCAGCCGAGCTTTTGAGGCGACAGACTTTACTAACCCCAACCCGGCATCTGAGGGGTCACAACTCACGTGTCCCTCTGAGAGCCGCAACACATGTTTCTTATGTCCCTACCAAAGTAGGGTCCTTAAGGATTCGACACAGACCCCGACGGTTCACACTGTTATTCGAGGGCTCCAGGCTCACCCTGGGCCTAGTCTCTTAGCGCCCGCCGCCCACACTGGCTTCTGAAAGCTCGTGTGCCCTAAAGGGCTTTCCGGGCCCACCTAAGGCTCGGAAAGCCCTAAAGCACCACATACACGTAAATATTTGGGGTGACCCACGCCGATCTCCGGGATCCTAAGCAGGCTTCTGAGAGTCCACACTGACCCTGAGTGGCCTGAAATGGCCTGGAAGTCGCAATCCTATCTCCAAGGGATCCCTTGCCGCCATGCCGTGCGTAACTTTTGGTTCCGTTAAATATTTTTGGTCGCGTTTGCAGCGCTTCCCTTGACTCGAAAAACCAGAAACGTTTTGTTCACACTCGAGTGAACAAAACACTTCTTCTCACTGCAGCAAGGATGAATGATGTACTTCCGATTCACACTTCCGACATTCTCTCTCAGTCTCCGCCGAATGCCCAATTCTTAGCTACAATCGGCGGCTGGGATAAGCCCTATGCATTTCACGTAAAACCTCGCCATGCATGCGTGAATGGAGGTTTTAGCGAGGTGATCCGATTCAAATGGAGCGTTTTTCACCTTCTCTTGGGTAATGATGATGAGCGACGAGAGTCTGCACAGGGGCCCTCTGCAGTACGTCGGCAATCGCAGCCACTGTAATTCTAACGGTCGTTTTTGTCCAGAAATTTCAAAATTTTGATTTTTTTTTGTAAAAAAATACATGCTATAGATAGAAGGAAAACTTTGTCACCATCGGATTCCTCGCACCATTGCGCGTCGAATGATATGTAAAACGAGTGAGTAACGGCTGGGGAAAGGCAAGATTTAACACAAAACTTGATTTTGCCCCCCCAACCGAAAATGTCTGGCGACGCCTATGTATTAGGGGCTGGTGATGGCTCATCAGGGGCCAGCGTTAGTCCATCGGGGCACGGCATATGCCCATCAGAGGTAATTACGGACCCACGCTGAACACTGATTGCCCTTCAACGGCCCCTAATGGATCTACATTGACCCATGTTCCATGATGTGTCATGTATGCCCCTATGATAGGCCTACTCAGACCCCGGATGGACGTTCCCGGCCTCTGATGACCCTATACTGAATCCTGGTGGGGCTCTTAGAGTCTCCAATAACCTTTCGTCAACCCATTATTACCAGACGCTGGCATTAGGGGCCCCACATTAGCCGCAGGGCAGTCCGTGTCATGACAGTGTTATGTTTTGGTTCGTTTCGAGTGAAAGAGCACACAATCAATGAAAAACGCGATTTATTTACTGCGATCCGTTCAGGCCGAAAGAGTGTCCAAAAAGATAACAAGTATGGCGAGCGCCGCGCCTAGTCGCCCGCGCCAGTCTCGCCGCTCGGCGCGCACCGTCAGCTGGCCGCGGCAGAGGCGCTCACAGGCACGGAGCCGGGGCGGCCAGCGGTGGCGGCGGCAGGGGCGCGCGCAGGCGCGGCCAGCAGCCGTGCGGGGGCTGGACCATAATACAACACCTCCCCCCCAAGACGATCACATCGTCTTCACTCCAAGGCGCCACAGCGGACCCTCCGGGGTCCGGGCGCACAAGGCCACCGCAGCGCAGTGCAGACGGCGGCGCCTGCGCTCTCTTCCGCGGCGTACCGGGCGCTTCTTGCAGCGGACGCGCCCGCCGTCGCACGGGGAGGTCCGCGGCAGGCGTCGCTCCGGTGTCGGTGGCGGCCACGGGTCGCGGTCAGCGGCGGCTCTGGTCACCCCTAGACTCGGGTCCACGAGCGGCGGCAGACGCGCGTCGCACTCCGTATCCCGCTCAGCGAGCATAGCTGCGACGGCAGCTGCGTGAAGCGGGTCCTCAGCGTCCTCCCACACCTCGTCATCGACGGTCGGACCGAGCAGGTCATCCACCACCTCGACCGAGTGGAGGGTGGTGTCACCGAGGTTCGTGTCACCGCGCCGGTCGGACTTGTCACCGGCGGACACGCATCCCTGCGGCGTACGGAGGAGCGCGGCGGCGTGAGCCGCTACCATTTGTTCGGGCGGGTCTCCGTCCCCACTCCGTACTGGCAGGCCTCCCGCCAGCGGCGGCGAGGCTCCGTATGCGTCAGCCAGCTCGGTAGGCTGCGCCGCATGACTACAGCCGGCTTGGCCGGTGCCCGCCGGCGGCGGCGACTCGGCGGTGCTGGCGGCTGGGCCTCCATCCGTGCTTCGAGTTGGCATGCCTCCCGCCGGCGGCGGCGAGGCTCCGTAGACGTCAGTAGTCTTACTCAGCTCGGCGGGCTGTGCCGCACAACAGTCGGCTTGGCTGGTGTCCCCCGGCAGCGGCGACACGGCGTAGCCGGCGGCTGTACCTCCGTCCCTGGTCCGCGTGGGTAGGCCTCCCGCCGGCGGCGGCGAGGCTCCGTAGGCGGCAGCCGGCCTGGTAGACTGCGCTGCGGTGCACCCAATCTGGCCAGTGTTCGCCGGCGGCGGTGACACGGCGGGGCCGGCAGCTGCACCTCGGCCCGTGCTCAGCGTTTGTAGGCCTCCCGCCGGCGGCGGCGAGGCTCCGTAAGCTACAGCCGCTGCATCCGGGCCTGCAGGCTGCACCGCAGTGGCCCCGGGTTGGCCCGTGTCCGCCGGCTGCGGCAACACGGCGTCACCAGCGGCTTCGTTTCCATGGCTGGTCCGCGTGGGAAGGCTTCCCGTCGGCGACGGCGAAGCTCCGTGGGCGCCAGCCGGCTCGGTGGGCTGCGCCGCGGTACATTCAGCTCGGTCCGTGTCCGCCTGCGGCGGTGACACGCCGGGGGCTGCCTCCATAGTCTGTGCTGGCCAGCCTCCCGCCGGCGGCGGGCAGGCTCCACGCGCGCCAGCCGGCTCGGTGGGCTGCGCCGCGGTACGGCCGGCTCCTCGGCCCGTGTCTGCCGGCGGCACCGACGCGGCGGCGCCGGTGGCAACCGATTGGCCTCCCGCCGGCGGCGGCGAGGCTCCGTACACTCCGTCCGTGCTGCACGTTGGAATGCCTCCCGCCGGCGGCGGCGAGGCTCCGTAGGCGCCCGTAGCTCCGTCCGGCTCTGTGGGCTGCTCCGCAGCACATCCGATTCGGCCCGTGTCCGCCGGCGGCGGTAACACGGCGTTGTCCGGGGCTTCATTGCTGTCCGTTGTCTGCGTTGGCCAGCCCCCCGCCGGCGGCGGCGAGGCTCCGTGGACGTCAGCAGCGTCACTCAGCTCCGTGGGCTGCAGCGCAGTGTGCCCGGCTGGGCCCGTGTCCGCCGGCGGCGGTGACACGGCGGTGCCGGCGGCTACCGCTACTAGCGCCACCCCCGGAGAGTCGCGTACTGTTGTCACTGCAGATGGCACCACCGCTGTGGTGCTGGCCCTCTGGTGGCACACCACCTCAAAATGTCCTGGTTCGCCACACGCACGACAGATGGCGCCAGCGGCGCGACACGTGTCTCCGCCGGCGTGCTGGCGACGACCACAGGTAGGGCAACGCTCAAGAAACTGACGATTGGTGGCGGCGGCGGCATGGGCGACACTCGGCCGACTGCGGTCCCTCTTGTAGGCCGACAGGTGGGCCACGAAATGTCCCTTGGTGCCGCAGAGGTCTTGGCACGTGACATGGGCACTCCACGTTTCCCCCACTGTCACGGCGTGTCTGAGCGTCGACTCAGAGTCCTCCAGACTGCTCACCGCTCCTGTCTCACTGTCGCGCACACTGCACTCGACACGGGCTTTGCACGTCGAGGCCGACTTCAGGTGCGGGGCCGGGGTCGCCGACGCCGGCAGGCAGACAGTCCGGCGGGCGGCGGCAGCTGGTCCAACGGATCCATCAGCGCCTCGCTCAGCCCCCGACTCTGACACTCCGGCCGTCGTGCCCGTTCCGGTCCCCGCGGAGGGCTCTCTGTACAGCAGCCTCTCCAAACGCTCCAGGCGCTTGTCGGCCTCGGCGGCTCTCTCCGCCTGCCTCTCCAGCAGCGCCGTCAGTTCCTGAATCAAAATTTTCTTCATCGCGCTGTAAGCTGCTCAGTCACGTAATTACAAAACCGTCCGCGCCATGTTATGTTTTGGTTCGTTTCGAGTGAAAGAGCACACAATCAATGAAAAACGCGATTTATTTACTGCGATCCGTTCAGGCCGAAAGAGTGTCCAAAAAGATAACAAGTATGGCGAGCGCCGCGCCTAGTCGCCCGCGCCAGTCTCGCCGCTCGGCGCGCACCGTCAGCTGGCCGCGGCAGAGGCGCTCACAGGCACGGAGCCGGGGCGGCCAGCGGTGGCGGCGGCAGGGGCGCGCGCAGGCGCGGCCAGCAGCCGTGCGGGGGCTGGACCATAATACAACAGACAGCATGTCTTTTCGGCCGATATTACATCGGTAATATTAATTAAAAATCATGATTTTATGGTGCCATATAGCTAACAGTCATAAGAAATATATTTCAACTCGAAAACAGCTCGAAACAGCATATAATCTTAAAGAAACCCCTCCGAAATCCAAAAGCCTATTTGGATCCATAGAGAATAGCTGCGGTCCCCCGCAATTTCGTCACGAGCACCGGGCCAATCAGCGTCGAGTACTGCCGAGCGCTGGTGGATTTTGCGCTAACGTGTAAGTACTGCTCGCGGAACAAGAATTCGTCGACAATCCTCCACAAACGTCTGTCACCACTTTTCGTAATGCTAAACAGCCGGAGCGTACCCCCCTGGCTAAGTATCATAAAGCAAAATGATGCTGCTAAAATCAAACCATTTTTATGGGGCTGTGTTGGACGTGATTGCGTTTTCATGAATGTGAGGTCTGCTGCCAAAATGCTGCCATTTTTTTGCCATGGTTTCTTTCAGGATGTGTTCTCTCAACTTTTTTTTTTAAAACACTGGCATTATATCAACTCACCTCTGAGCTTATTTGGTTGAGGAATTCCGATAAATCCAAAACCATATCAACTCACCACCCCCCAGAGGGTGAGTTGATATAAACTTTAGCTTAAAAAGGGGCTAAATATATACTTTTTTAATCATTTTTGCTGATTGCCTTCCCAAGGCATGCAAATGTGCCATGAAACTGGCCATGAAACTTGCTGAGAAAGGCATGCATGTGGTGCAGTGCCTTCTTAACACATAACTTTTTTTCAAAGTCCTTTTTTTCTTCTGATTTTGAAACTAAGGAAAAGCCCCCACCCTACAGCAAAGACGGTGGATATTCATGGAACAACATGCACTGGGAAAGAAACTACCATCAATTTACTGTTGATCCCAGGTAGTTTTGGGTTTCACCACAGATAACAGTAGTACTACTGTTATCTGTGGTTTCACCTATAACAACGCTTTTTTTATAATCTTAACCCGCGCCCCGTAGGGCTACCGGCGGACCCTACCACCCGTAGGGGGGGGGGGCCGTTTCGGCCCCCCCCTAAGATCTCGGAAAGTTACCGGCCGATTTTCAAAATTCAAACGGCGTTCGATAGCCCCACCCGGGAACTACCTTGTGACCAAATTTCATTGACCTAGGTCAAACCGATGACGTCACAGGTCAGGTCAAAGGTCAGATTTTCACCGTTCACAGGCAGTTCAAGAAATGTGCTGTGAAAGCGAGTAAATCGGTAATTTATTGAAAACCATCGATGGTACATTGTTCGTCAAACACATACTTTGCTATCTGAGGTCACTGATACCAGGTCAGGTCACAGCGAGGTCAGGTCACCGGGGGTCACAATATGAATGTGTCGTGTGATACATGTTTTATGGTCCATTTTACATGACAAATGCGATTATGTGGGTTAGGCAGCCTTTGGGGCCAGCCTAGGTCACGTTTTTGTGAAGGTCAGGTCAAGGTCAGGTCAAATTAGGTCAAATTTCAAAGTTGATATTTTTGCATAAAATGGGTATCGATTCGATGCAGCTCGTCACGGGGAGTCTAATGGTGGTCTTCGTTTTGCTCTACGAGTTCTAAAATTGCCAAAAATTGAGTTTGAAAATTTGACGTCATCATTTTTGAACAGTTTTTTCGCTATAACTTGGCCAAAAAACGAGGTATCGATCTGAAATTTGGTATGTAGATAGAAGACGGTAGGCACTATCACATATAATCCGGTTTTTTCGAAAATCAAAAAACTTTTTGGATTTTTTGGCGAATATATCCAAAAAAATGCTTTTTTGATTTTTGGGGGTCAAAACTCAAAAATTTCAAAATTCGAGATAGCAGTTTTGTAGCCCTGTCAATTCTACACCTTTTATATCTTGATCATTTTTCTGTATCTTCAAAGCTGTAGTCCTGACAGGTCTTCTCGCGAAGGTCTTTTTTCGGTCAAAAATGACAGAACATGACGTCACTCTGACGTCATTTGTGGCCAACCTATCATAGCCTCTGGAAAAATTTTTGGTCACAATGTGTAAAATTGATGCCCGGAGGGGTCCTGAAAGTTTGGTGGCGATATCTCCAGCCGTTTAGGAGATATCGACCGAAAAGGACAGGGGGGGGCCGTTTCGGCCCCCCCCCCCTACGGGGCGCGGGTTAAGAAAAGTGACAGGTGGTGAGTTGATATGCCATCAAGTGGTGAGTTGATATGCATTATAAGGGCTGATACCAGGCTGGTATGCATGCAAATTAGCATGAAATATGGGTCTGCAGGTAAGACAAAGTCAATTAGACCAACACTTCTCCTTTTCTCTCCCCACATCACCCCATCAGCCCCCAAAAGCTTTAGTTTTTCTGAATGCTTGAGACGAGGCCTGTTAGTATCACTGATGTTAGTTGTCGGACTTTCGTCCCCGTCTTGAGTTGAGATGTTAGTTTCACAACGTTTCAGCCAGTAACTTCTCCGGCCGTAGTCATATCTGCCTCGATAGTGGAGTGGTTAGAACCGTGGACCATCACCGGGGAAACACGAGTTCGATTCCCGCTGACTACTGGAGCTTTCGACCGGTATGACGCGTACGGCGCAACGCCACCAACATCCAGGTCCTTCTGAGGGTCAAAGAACACCTGACGACGGCCAGGGAGTAACTGGCTGAAAGGTTGTGAAACTAACATCTCAACTCAAGACGGGACGAAGGTCCGACAACTAACATCAGTGACCCCAGAGTTTTTTTTTCTGTGGACATACCTAACATGCAAAAGGCACAGCACAACTCCCTGCCAAGTCTCAAGATGGCTCCCTACAAGCTACAAAGGAACAATATAGAACACCTATATACATATAGATTAAAAAAAATGTTTTAATCATCCGTAGTTTCGAAAATGACAGAACTGTCGTTTCTGTATGGCTAACAGCGCGGGAATTCTGATCTCGTGAAACTGATTAGTTTTCCTGCTTGGCAGTTTTTTTTTAATTTTCGAACTACTCCGCCACCCATTATTAGGTGACCAGAGTGCCCCCACCCTCAGCCCAGCGACTCACAGCACCTTACGTTAACACCAGACAAAAATAAAAAAGGATAAGTCGCGGCACTCCCAGCTAGGAAAATTGAAAAAAAAGAACAAAGTAAGCAAAAGAAGTGCGGGAACCGGTTAATAAATAAAGAGAGCCAAAGTAGTCATTGCTGAAAGCAGCGGATGACTGTTCTACTACATCTAAGAAAGAAGTCATTCATACATGCATACATAGTTGGTTAGTAGAGTGCATTCAGACTTTCACTCCTAGAAGAAAAAGCAGCAAATGGCAGTCCAGTGGGGAAACATTTCTGGTCAATTCGAGCGCAGGTCAACAGCCAGACTTTCTAGGGCCCACCAGCTAAGCAGGGCTTGTTGCTGATGGACCCCTTCAAGTCCGGCGTTTCATTTGAGTGGGGATGTATCTCCTGTGTCAATAATCACAAAGGTAGGTTACATTATCAACACATCATTGTCAGCCTAGCCCAATAATAAATGCACCAATATGTCCATTTATTATTGGGCCACTTGTCGAGATGCTAAGCACTTTGTATGAAAACACCTACTAGGTAAGCGTGTGTATTACGTTATTTAGGTATGCATTACTATTTATTATCATGTTCTTGTTATTTTTCTTGTTGTAAGATTTAACCCGCGCACCGACGGGGGGGCGGATATCCGCCCCCCTGAGGTTTTTCGCGAATAGCGGGAAAACCGCGGCGCGTAGCGCCGCGAAATTTGGTATGACTATTCCCTCATCAATTTTACTCATGGTGTGCAAGTTTGAACCTCCTACCTTCCAAGGTCAGGTCACCAGGTCACTTTGAATGACCCAACCTCAAGTCACTTTTTTGCAACTTTGTCACCGTGCCAGAGCTACAGTAGATGTCGGAGGCCTTTGAAAGTCGCAGGATGTTATTAGGTCATTAGTAGCTACAATTTGTATATCTCGGAATTTTGATATCGGTGACCTAAGGTCAGGTCAATTTCGCGACCTCCCCATTATAAGTCAATGGGGGAAAAATCAACTCCCTGTTTTTACCACTAAAACAGGTCGGAATGGCCCCATATACCATACATGACTTCATAAACGATCAACCTTCACTACCTTGAGGTCTGTTTTGCTGTTGGGCAGCTGTGAGGTCATGTGACGTCATCAAAGGTCACCAAAGGTTTTTGGCCAATAACTCCGTACAGGAACAAGATACAGACGCGTGGATGGTCTCATTGTGTTCAGCTCGTCAAGACGCATCGGAATGATATACATGATGACCTCGAGGTCACGTGACCTGAGGTCAACATTTGACCTTGACCTTTCGAGGCTAACATATATATCATTCGATGCGGATTGACGAGAGGATTACGATGATGCCCTTAGTTTGTTCCTATCTTGACTAATTCGAAAGTTATTCGAGAAAAACTCTCTCCATATCTAGCGCCGCCATTTTGACTTTTCGACCCCTGTGACGTCATCTTTGACCTGACCTGAAAATGACCTTAGTAAAAATTGTAGATCTTGACCGTGCGTATCCGATGCCGTTTACCGCTTGTCGCTATCTTGCTTCGTTCTCGAGATTTCAGGGGGGCGGTCATCCGCCCCCCCTGCGAAGTTGGCGCAGACCCCCGTCGGTGCGCGGGTTAACATATTTTCATATTTATTTGTAGGTATATTTACGAGGATACTTAGTACCCAGGATTACTTAACTAATACTTTTGCTAATACTTCACTTAAACTTTTGATAACTACTTTTGCTTAGTACTCACTAAGTAAGATATTCTTTACATATTTTTTGAAAGTGTTTTTTGATTGAGGTACTTCTTCTAATAGAAGATCTTTAGCTATTAAGTCATTCCAGAGTTTGGGTCCGATGCAAGGAAATGAGTAGAGCCTGTAATTTTTTGTTGAAAAAAAAAACATGTTGAAAATGATGGATATTTCTTGTCTGATGGATAGGGTCAGTTGAAAGATGAAGTAATCGTCTTACAGAGACTTGTAATTCCTGCATTATGTACTTATGCATGATAAGCATTATTTGAAGTTTGGCTACGTCTTTAATTTTAAGAATACTATATTTTTTAAATATTGGGGTAGCACTTCGTGGTGGGAAAATACCTTCAATTAGTCTCATGAACCTTTTTTGCAGAATCACCAGCCTTTGAAGATGGTTTTCATAGTTGGAACCCCAAATGAAACAGCAGTAGTTGATGTAAGGAAATATCAAAGAATAATATAATTGAATGAGTTGCTGTTTTGGGATAAAGCGTCTAGCTCTTGCAATCATTCCAATGTTTCTGCTGATAATTTTACATATGCTACTGATATGAGATGCGAATTTAAGGTCAGAGTCAATAAGGATTCCTAAATATTTCACTGTTTTCATTTCAACTACTGCTGTGGTTCTATGTAAATGTTTAACTTTTCAGCAGTTCTCCGTTTTGAATATACTTGGAGAAATGTTTTTGATGGGTTCACTGTGAGGTAATTTGCTTCTAGCCATTCAGATATTTTTGACAGGGCTGCATTTGTTATTTCTTGAAGTGTTTCTCTGTTTTTATGTTTGAAAAATATTGCAGTATCATCTGCATACAACATAATTTGCCCTTCAATTGGAAGATTTGCAATGTCATTTAAGTATAGAATGAAGAGGAGTGGTCCAAGAATTGACCCCTGCGGCACTCCTATTTTTATTTCTCGTTCAGTTGACTTGACCCCTTCTATCTGTACCACTTGAAATCTGTTTGTTAAGTATGATTTGATTGTTTTTAGAATATTTCCTTGAAAACCCATTTTGTTTAACTTGTCAAGTAGTATTTGGTGTTCTACAGTGTCAAATGATTTTGAAAGGTCAAGAAAGACACCTGCTATAATGTTATTAGTTTCCAGTGCTTCAGTTATGTAGTCTTGAATGAGCATGACTGGCATGTAGGTAGAGTTATTTTTCCTGAATCCAAATTGATTGAGAGAATGTGTCTGCTTGTTGCAAAGTCTGTCAGTTGGTAGTGGATAACCTTCTCTAATATTTTTGAAATTATTGGCAAAATGCTTATTGGTCTGTAGTTAGATAAGCTATTATGATCTCCACTTTTGAATATTGGCTTCACAGATGCTATTTTTAAGGGATCTGGGAAGGTTCCTGTTGAGAGGCATAGGTTGAAGAAATAAGTAAGCTTTGAAAGGATAGGTTTGTAAGAATGTTTCAAGTTGCCAACCGAGAATGAGTGACAAAATGAAATGGAACAAACAATATAAAGAAATTGGTGTTTTAACCCTCGCCCGTATTCGTGTTTTGCCAGCGTCTAACGTATAGGGGGGGGGGGGGTCCGTTGGAATCCCATCGTCGTTTGGCCCCTGATGGAGCTAGAGCTTCGCGTAAAAAACGAGCGTGTTGCGCGAGACGCGAGGAAGCCGATGATAACCAACTTTAAGGTCCTAGGTCATTGGTTAACCTTCCAGGTCATGTCAATTACCCAGAAGTCGGGAAAATAGGGGGTTATTTGAAGTTCGTAAAGCGAGGTTGTTATAATTATTTTTGGTGGGTTGCTGATCACAAATGTCATGCTAGTTTTGATCACAGATGTCTTCGTACATTTAGGCCAGGTCAGGTCAGGTCAACCAGTAGCCAGTAGGTGTCCTGTCGTCTATCTATAGGGAGTGTCAAGTGTCAACTACCACTGACGGTGTCGTAACATGTTAAGAAGGCACTAAAACTACTTCGTAAATGATCAAATGCATGCTAAATTCGAAATCGGCCCGAAAAACTACCCTAGAAACAAGTAAAACTCCAAAAAGTGAGCCGAGGTCACCAAAGGTCAGTGACCTGACCTGACCTTCAGGTGACCTTGACAGTTGACACCCACAATACTGCATGGGACCAGCATCATTTCACATGTTTGGACGTTACAGTCACAAAAAGACTTGGAAATGCGCGGATAATGTGAGCCGACATACGCCAAATCGCGATTCCGGCCAAGCATGGTCTCGAGAATCAGGTCACAAGTCAAAAGCCATTTGGGTCAGGGTCATGAAATTTTTAGAACATGTGTAAAATTGATAAACTCGAGAGGTACTGAAAGTTTCGTCGCGATCGGCCGCTTTTTGCACGAGTTATGTGCGAAAAGCCGACGTGGTCCGTTCAACCGCCTATAGGTAAGTGCGAGGGTTAATTTTGGCTTCTGATGCCGAATTTTGTTTTATGTCGCTTATTTCACCTGATAGAATACAGTCCAAATTAGATTTGCTTCACTTCACTTCTTTAATATTTTGTTGACTACCAGTCAACAAAAGCTCAGAAGTATATGTATTCTTTCATTTCAATCCATTATCTCTGTCAGAGGCATATCAACCTTGACCCGCAACTGACAATGTGTTTTAATTACAAGAAAATACACTTGTAATTCCAAAATATATTGCCAGTTTTGATACCGTTGGCTTGAGGACACGTGACTAGCCAAGTTCAGAATGTTCTAAATAAAACTAAGTATCATAAAGCAAAAAATGATGCTGCTAAAGTCAAACCATTTTGATTGGGCCCATGATTGCGTTTTCATGAATGTGAGGTCTGCTGCCAAACTACTACCATTTTTCTGATGGTTTCTTTCAGGATGTGTTCTCTCATCCTTTTTTTTAAACACTGGCATTTTATCAACTCACCCCTGAGCTTCTTTAGCCGATAAATTTTGATAAATCCAAAACCATATCAACTCACCACCCCCCAGGGGGTGAGTTGATATGAGCTTTGGCGTTTTAAAAAAGGGGCTTAATATATACATTTTTTATTCATTTTTGCTGATTGCCTCCCCGAGGCATGTGCCAGAATTCCGTAAATGAATGTGGTTTTTAAAGAAATCTAGAAAAGCCTCAAAATCCATATCAACTCACCCCGGTTTACGGTATATGAACAATCAATTTTCAGCAAAAGCCTTCATTCTTCACCTCAAAATAAAATGCGAAACAATGCTACAGTAAAGACCATTCACCCAATAAGTATAGGCAGACTGCTCTCCTAACAAGGGCTTAAGATAAACGAATATGATCGCCAAATAGTCGCCGAGTCGCCGCCGACATGTCGCTGCGTGCGCCAACTTGTTGCCAAAGTATCGCCGACTATTCGCCTCATATTCGTCATTCATTCGCGATGCTCGACGAATCATGGATCAGCTTCGACCCGCGCACGATTGTGACACTGCCGAATTTTGGCCACGACCCTGTCGCCGAATCATGTCGTGTAGGAAATCGGCGAACAGTTCACCGACAGAGACGAACAGTTCACAGACAGAGGCCCGATTTGCAGAAAACGGGTACGGAAAATGGAAAACGAGCTACGAACTTTTTTGCAGAATCTGCGAGATTGCGTGATATGAGACATTTGTTGGAGCACTTGGTGGCGCACCGTATGAATCCAAGTGACGTAATTAATAATTGTTTCTTTAATCTTAATGTGTTTTTGATGTTTTATTAACAAAACAAGCTATTTATGGATAAAATAATTTTAATATAGAAAATCGCAAATTTAGGCATTTGTTACGAAACCATCCATTAGTTGTTATTAACCCTCGCCCGCACATGGGGGGGGGGGGGTGGTTGCCACCCTCCAGGCAGTTTTATCAAATATCACTGATACACCTCGAAGGAGGTCTACAGCGGGCATCCGGAAAGAGCTGGGCTGGACCTCACTATAGACAGACGTCGGGCCCACAAAGTGCAACTCTATCACACAAGATAGCGTTAGATGATCGTGTTCCGGACTTTATAAAAGACATCATACCCAAAACGAGAAACCTAGAGATAGAGAGAAATCTGCGATGCACACAGTCCACTCAACGCACCATCCCAGCAGTCCGCTCAGCTTCCTACGCGAGATCTATCATCCCAGCAACAACAAGAATCTGGAACGAACTACCCAACGACTTACGAGCCGAACACGGCCAAAAAATATTCAAAAAGAGCCTGTATGCATATGCCGGTATAAACATGTCACCTAGCTCCTACCCTAGCACAGGTTCCAAAATTGGAAACCGGCTTCACACCCGACTTAGGCTTAATTCATCAGATCTTAATGGCCACAGATTCAAACTGGGGAAAAGTGATTCAGCCAAGTGCAGATGTGGTGCTGCTACAGAAAACAACGAGCATTTCCTCCTTATCTGTCCACTCTTTCGCACTGAACGAGAAGTGTGGTAACCACGTGTGTCGCCGGCCGGCACGGGAGTTCCCGGCGCAGACCGATTCGCGCGCCGACTTGTGACGTCGCTACCCCGCCCCGGCGCTGGGGGGCGGCCCAGGACGTGTCTGTTCGTGAACTTTGTCCCATCACGATGCGACCGCGTGCCTGCGGCCTGCGCTGCCGCAGTGCGTCGGCCAGTGACCAATCCGCGCTCCGATCGGCAGCCACGTGGTGTCCGAGTGCTTCTGCGCATGTCTGGGCCCGGCCCGCTGCGTCGGGCCGCGCGCTCCCAGGGACTTCTGGCCCAAGGCCGTATAAGAGAGGTAGAATCATCCCGCGATTTCCAATGGACCGGTCGCTAAGCATTAGCGTGACGTCACTGGTGGAGACCGGGCGGCGCCCGGCTCCAAGCTGTACGTCTGGTACATTTGGCACCGTATAGTTGTTATTACTGAACGTAATGACAACTAATGACTCTTAATAACTTTTTTACTCAACTAAAGCTGATTTCCTTGCCGGTACATTGCCGACCCGAGCCCCAGGGTTGACAATCATGGGATATGGGTCGGATGGGCGACCTCGCGACGGGAGAAGGAACAATTGCAATTGTTGTGCCCGCACCGCCGATTGCATTCTCTATCTGCATCGGGGGGGGGGGAGCAGGGGGCACGTGCCCCCATCGGATCAGGGGGCCTCTCGGGCCCGAGGGGCCTTGCGACGCCAATTGGCGGCTGAGGGTCTACGCTGGCATCTTTCGACTCAGAAGGGCCCCACAGGGCTCTGAAGAACACCTTATGTGCTCCGAAGAGCCACACTTCTATCCATAAGAGCCCCACACCGGCTTTTTAGTGTCCCTTGTCGGACTTTGAGGGCCCCTTGCCGGCTTCTCAGGGCCTATTGGCGACCTCTGAGGGCTACTTGCCGGCCTCTGAGGGCCCTTACCGGCCTATCAGGGACCAGCAGCTCTAAGGGTTCCACAAACGCCTGCGATGACCCCCTAAACCAATGGTTGAAGGCCCCCACAACGGCGCCTGCGAGGGCCCTCACCGGCGGCTGTGAAGGCCTCACACCGGTGCCTAGCTGAGGGCCCCACACTGCCACCTCTGAGTGCGACCGGCACCCTTGAATGAGGTCCCGAAACCAGTGCTTCTTATCGGCGGCTCTGGGGGCTCAACGCCGGAGCCTCTGACGGCCTCAGACGGGACCTGCGCATCGGACGGCCACTCACCGGTGACTTTTGAAGGCCCCACACCGACGACTCTGAGGGCCCCACTGGCGTTTGAATGTATCTTGCTGGTCTCTAAGGACTCCACAGGGCTCCCGAAGGCACCGCAGACCTCTTGAGAGCCCCTGTCAGCCTGTAAAGGGTTCGAGCCAGCAGCTCTAAGGGTCCCGCACCCGACTGTGACAACCCCACACTGCAGTGTCTCTGAGGGCCAACAACGGCAACTGTGAGGACCCTCACCGGCGCCTCTAAGGGCCCACAGTGGCAACTCTGGGGACCCCGCACCAATGCATCTGAGAGCCTCACACCGGTACCTGTGAGGGCCCACACCAGTGCCTCCAAAGGCTTCATAACCGGCGGCCCTGAGGGCTCTACACAGGTGATTTTGAGGGGCCTACCGAAGGCATCACACAATCCCTTAGTCTCGCTGAGCTTCTATCCCAATCCCATACCGGCTTCTATCCCAATTCCGGCTCAACTAATTAGCAGTCCCCCCCCCCCCCCATGGGTCAGCAGCGCCGCGCCGGTGCCGGGGGCCAGCGCCATCGGGGCGGCAGTCGGCCACGCGCACTCAATGGTTACTGGTTAGCGCTTAGCACCGACGGCTAGCGCACGTCCGGTGTGTTATCGGCCGTGAGCCGCTCCAAAACGGCTGCAGTAACTAGTCGATATAGGTAGTAAGCAGATGCAGAGATGCAGGTGGATTGATGACCGGCAAGCTTTTGTGTTTTACGAGAGTGAAGGGTCGAAGTCGGCTGCTAAGTGGTGAGCGGATTTTATCAGATGCCGGTTCACCATGACCTTTGTCCGGGTCCTGGTACCCTGACGCACTCTTGGAGAGCCGAATCACAGCAAAAATCCACCCACGACTGTATCTATACGGCTTACGCTTTTCTGAAAACGTCTGCGTTTGGCGTTCTACGGGCCCGGCCGGCCGGCCGGCCGCACCGGCCCCGATTGGCGGTCCTCCAGTGACGTCACCGGTAGTGTTAAGCTGATTGGCGAATAATACATGGGAAGAACCGGGACGACATCCCCCTGTTCTGGCCGAGCTCTTGGCCCGAGCAGGCGCGTCACGTCTGGCTCCGCGATTTGGCCCGTTCTGTCCGGGATTTATAACCTAGATTAGGCAGGGCATATTTGGCAAACTTGGATTTCATTCTCGTCTCTTCGTCGCTCCATTGTCTGATTCGCTGTTTTGGTTTTTGACTTCGTTTTGGTAATTTAAATCAGGGCTGCGGAGTCGATGGATTTTCGGCGACTCCGACTCCGACTCCGACTCCGGCTTTCAAAAACCAGCTCCGACTCCGACTCCGACTCCGGGCAGAATTGTCGACTCCGACCGACTCCAACTCCCGACTCCGACTCCGCAGACCTAGCAGGGCTGCGGAGTCGACAGATTTTCGGTGACTCCGACTCCGACTCCGGCTCGGGTTTCTAAAATCGACTCCGACTCCGACTCCGACTCCGGTCACAACTGTCGACTCCGACCGACTCCGACTCCGACTCCGACTCCGACTCCGCAGCCCTGATTTAAATATAACAACCCGCTCCTTAAATTAATTCTTTTACTTGGGGCCGTTTGGATCGAACTGATTGAATTTTTGGAACACGCACCAGGTTGATATTCTCCATTTCTGATTAACGTAAAAATCCAGTCACTGATATGTGGTGAACTGCCCCACAGCACCACAGAAGAATTGTTCGAAAGGTTAACTGAAATTCTCAGTGAGAACTTTCAAAACATTTCTCGGAAAATAGAAAATAGAAACACTGCTCAATGGACCTTCGCGAATTACGAGGGTTACCCTTCATGACACCGCCATGGCCGTCCAGAGCTATATACTCAAAACGCGGAGATTTGCCTGCTAGAACTAGGAGCAGCACTTCCATTTCGGAATACAGAGCAATGGCGCGAGTAGGGGCGGGGACAGGCGCTCCGGCCAAGGCAGGGTCGACTTTGCAATGTAAATAGTGTCATTTTGATTAAGATCTGTAGTGATTAGTAGTGTTCGATTAGAAGTGTCATTGTCTGCTTACTACGTGTTTCGAGCGGCGTCTCGTCTTAAGCGCCATAGCGCTTCTACGCCAATCGTGATGTTTCGACAAGTGCGAATATGGATGCTCAAATAAGTCATCTCATCTCTCACCAGTTCGCACCAGTTCTCACCATTTCGTATGGGAGGGCGGTAGATGTTCAGAATGTCTAGTGGTTTTTCTGCGGGGGTGCGCACTCCGCAGACTTCTGTTGAGTCGTCTGCTGGGGTTGTCCTGCGTTCAGTGATCGGGGTGAACTGTAGTCCCGCTCTCAGATACAGGGCGACGTCTCCACCTTTGACGCCGGCCGCAGTCATTCCTCTGCAGCGCCTGGTGATGATTGGGGACTGGAACCCGGCGACCCTCATCGGCGCCTTGCCGAACTGGCATTCTTGGACGTCCATCTTGTTCGTGTGGAGCCAGCTCTGGAGCTCCGCCAGCTTCGTCCTGAGCCCCTCAGCGCTCCAACACATGATGTGTAGGCGGCTGCGCGCATCACGATTGCGATGGTTTCGTCTGTTCTTCTGGCTCCGCCGAGTGGCGCGGGCGCCCGCTCCTCGGACTGCACCCCCTCCTCCGGCGCCAGGGAGGGGGGGGGGGGCGCCGTGTTTGCGCTACTCATTTGGCGGGCCGGGGTGCGCAGCTGAGCGCAGCCCGGTCCGCTATGAGGATGTGCGCCTCCCCGGAACGATACATAGTTGAGTTGATAGTTGCGAGACGACGACGTGGGGGCGGCCGCTCCCAGGTGCCCTTCGGAGAGGGCACTGCTTGGAACCCGTTTGGTTCCGGATCCGCTTGTCCCACGGGTCAGGCAGGCCACCAGCTCCCCCCCCCCCCACCACCACCACTTCAAGGCGGGTTCCACCAGAGGGCATGTGCTCAGCTCGACGATACGGATCGACTGATATGCAACATGACCTTTTCCGGCTATGCCATGACCTTGACCTGAGGTCAAATTTGCAACATGACCTTTCAAGGTCAATGTATAGAATATTCGACGCGTCTTGACGAGAGGAACACGATGCTGGCAAAATGATATCGTGGCTCTCTTGAGTCAAAAGTTATCACCGATCAACATATTTCGTGAAAATTGCTACATGTGAGTTTTTGTCTGAGTAAAATGCTCTTACATGTCTGAGTAAAATGCTCTTACATGTCTGAGTAAAATGCTCTTACATGTCTGAGTAAAATGCTTAGAGTTTTTACCCTCTGGAGGCTAAACCGTTGACATGAGGTCAAATCTGAGAACAATACTCAGAGAGGTCTGTAAAAGGGCTATCGAATGCGCTTTTCCGCGGCGCTGTAGCTCTTATTGGTTTCCGAGTTAGCCGTTGGCAGTTTCCAAAATTATTGAAATTGACTAAATTTGATCTTTGATGACCTCTGGCGACCTGACCTTTGACCTGACCTAAAAATGACCGAAGTGTTTCCGTCATTATTTTTAACGCTCTTTCGATTGCCGCTTACCGCGTGTCGCTACTTGGCCCAGGAACCGAGTTAGAGACGGGGGGGGGGGGTGTTCAGACACCCCCTGGCCCGGCGGAGAAGTCCCGGAGCACTACTGGCCCGGCGCGGGTTAATAACTCATACAATTGTACAATTAGTCTGTAAATGTGTTTCGCAGGTATCGGAGGTGCACTTCACTGTCCCCACTGCCACTTGAGATGTTTGGGACAACAACGTCTGGACAGACACGTGAAGAGATGTGTCGATCACGTCGGCAGGAACGACAGATTCAAGTGCGAGTGGTGTCAGTACTCGACCAACAAAGTCACCGATATGAAACGCCACCGTAGGACTCACACGGGAGAGCGGCCGTACTGCTGCTCCATCTGCCAGGCTCGGTTTGCTCAACGGTCAACCCTCACCACACACATGTTGACCCACACGGGGGAGCGGCCGTACGGCTGCTCACTCTGCCAAGCCCGATTCGCTGTTCGGGCAAGCCTCACTAAACACATACAGGGTGTCCCATAAGTTCGTTCTCACCTAAATTTTACGTTTTTAGGCTCTCTTGCATAAAGGCACGCTGAAATTGGTTCGTTACTGAGCTTACGTGGTTGCCATGGCTGGTAGAAATATGCTCCACAGTAACTAATTTCTGTAGACAAAGTAGTTTTTGCTAGAGAGCCCGTTTCCTACACAGACGGCTAACGCCGCAACATAGAGGTCTCCAATACGGGTACGTCTCGGTATTTAGTCAGCGCGTGACCATTCGCGACAATTGAGGGTGATTGAGGCCTACCAATCTGTAGACAATGTCCATCGCTAACTGGACGCACAGTCAGCAAGTGACACCGATGATTTGTCGGGAGTCAATCATTGTAAGTTTATCCTCTTTTTTTTGCCAGCTCTCAGGAGTGAGCCATGTGGCCAAAACTGTGTGGCGCCAAAGTGGCCATCAAAAAGGTCAAAGGGTTAGAAAGTTGGTAAGCAGACTTTTCAGGATGGATTACCAGCTGTCTAAGAGTGTTCTCTCGGGGTACATAACTCAAGGTGACTTAAGCTTTGCTTACCGGAGGGCTCAAAACAGTCAAAAACGTCTTAAAATGGCCAAACATGAGTTTCGTTACGCCTGAGGCTAAAAAACCAAAGGGCTGAGGACATCAACCAGGTCATCTGGACTAACTAGTCCACGTTCGAGATGAAACACCCGTCCAAACCCGAAAACAACCACATAAGGGCGAAGGAGGAGGCCTCCGTTTCGTCCTATGCGAAAGGCCAAGGTCACGGTATTGTGGGGTTATAGGCATCCAGACGCTGACCAGGTTACGATTGGTGTCCCAGAAACAGCTTTGTGAAGCATAATGCTTTTCCAAGAACATCTAGGAGGAGTTTCAACCCTCAAGCTGAACTCGAACCGCGAGTATGAATACATCTATAGAGGAGAAAATGGCATCCGAGAGGTCGTAGGCCCATCTTCAGGCAAGACAGTGCATTAGTGCACAGGCCAAGCAAAGCTTAAAAGCGGTGCAAGGAGACTGTGACAGGCGTTTGTGGCAAGACCACATGCCAGGCACCTCATCGGATCAAAATTTTATAAAAATTTGTTGGTTATGTAGAATATTAGGCTCGTCGAAGCGTAGCGCTGTTCCAGCTTCGAGGAGCTCACGGCGCATGTCAAGTCAGTCTGGGTTAACTTTAAGCCTGCTATGCAGCCAAACATGCCGGTTGGCATGCCGCAGCATGTGTTCATGTGTTTGCCTATTAAATGGGGAGCACATTGAGGGGTCACAAATATATCAAAACGCAATGTACTCTGTTTCACATGCAAATATAATGTGAGAACGAACTTATGGGACACCCTGTACGCAACCACACTGGGGAGCGGCCTTATGGCTGTTCCATCTGCATGGCACGGTTCGCTGAGCGGGGAAAACTCACCAGACACATGCGGACCCACACTGGGGAATGGCCTTATGGCTGCTCCATCTGCACGGCACGGTTCTCTCAACGGGCAAACCTCACCAGACACATGCGGACCCACACTGGGGAGCGGCCTTACGGCTGCTCCCTCTGCACGGCACGGTTTGCTGAACGGGCAAAACTCATCAGACACATGCGTACCCACACGGGGGAGCGGCCATACTGCTGCTCCATCTGCACGGCAAGTTTCGCTCGACATGGAAACCTCACTATGCACATGCGGACCCACACTGGGGAGCGGCCCTATGGCTGCTCCCTCTGCCAGGCACGGTTCACTCAACGTGCACACTTCACCAAACACCTGCGTAGCCACACGGGGGAGCGGCCGTACGGCTGCTCACACTGCCAAGCCCGATTCGCTTTTCGGGCAAGCCTCACTATGCACCTACGCACCCACACTGGGCAGCGGCCATACGGCTGTTCCATCTGCCAGGCTCGGTTTGCTCAACGGTCAACCCTCACCACACACATGTTGACCCACACGGGGGAGCGCCCGTACGGCTGCTCACACTGCCAAGCCCGATTCGCTGTTCGTGCAAGCCTCACTAAACACATACGCACCCACACTGGGGAGCGGCCTTATGGCTGTTCCATCTGCCAGGCACGGTTCACTCAACGTGCACACTTCACCAAACACCTGCGTAGCCATAAGGGGCAGCGGCGCAGCAATTCTCAATAACAGATCATCTTTAACCCGCGCACCGACGGGGGTCTGCGCCAACTTAGTACCGACGGGGGGGGGGGGCGGATGACCGCCCCCCCCCTGAGATCTCGAGAACGAAGCAAGATAGCGACAAGCGGTAAACGGCATCGGATACGCACGGTCAAGATCTACAATTTTTACTAAGGTCATTTTCAGGTCAGGTCAAAGATGACGTCACAGGGGTCGAAAAAGTCAAAATGGCGGCGCTAAATATGGAGAGAGTTTTTCTCGAATAACTTTCGAATTAGTCAAGATAGGAACAAACTAAGGGCATCATCGTGATCCTCTCGTCCATCCGCATCGAATGATATATATGTTGACCTCGAAAGGTCAAGGTCAAAGGTTGACCTCAGGTCACGTGACCTCGAGGTCATCATGTATATCATTCGATGCGTCTTGACGAGCTGAACACAATGAGACCATCCACGCGTCTGTATCTTGTTCCTGTACGGAGTTATTGGCCAAAAACCTTTGGTGACCTTTGATGACGTCACATGACCTCACAGCTGCCCAACAGCAAAACAGACCTCAAGGTAGTGAAGGTTGATCGTATATGAAGTCATGTATGGTATATGGGGCCATTCCGACCCGTTTTAGTGGTAAAAACAGGGAGTTGATTTTTCCCCCATTGACTTATAATGGGGAGGTCGCGAAATTGACCTGACCTTAGGTCACCGATATCAAAATTCCGAGATATACAAATTGTAGCTACTAATGACCTAATAACATCCTGCGACTTTCAAAGGCCTCCGACATCTACTGTAGCTCTGGCACGGTGACAAAGTTGCAAAAAAGTGACTTGAGGTTGGGTCATTCAAAGTGACCTGGTGACCTGACCTTGAAAGGTAGGAGGTTCAAACTTGCACACCATGTGTAAAATTGATAAGGGAATAGTCATACCAAATTTCGCGGCGCTACGCGCCGCGGTTTTCCCGCTATTCGCGAAAAACCTCAGGGGGGGGGGGGCGGATATCCGCCCCCCCCGTCGGTGCGCGGGTTAACTATTAAAGTGACCATCCCACCTTAACATTAGTTTTGAGTTGAGATAGCGAAATTGGTGGCCATGGCCTGAAAATACCGGTTTGGGCACTCAAAACATCGAAAAATGCTTTAATTCGGAGATATGGAATTTCAAACTTGCAGTTTTCGGATTCTAAGGGGCTAATGCATTTCTATGCCCCCTTAGAATTTGTGACGTCAGCGGAGATCTAACGATTTTTAAATCTTTTGCTAAAACGTTTGGCAGCACGTGGTGGTATATGCTGCTTCGCGCAACAAATGCCGCACTCTTAACCCGCGCGGGGCTGGGGTCTCCAGCCGAACGCGCGGGGCTGGGGGGGGGGTAAATTTTACCCCCCAGTTATCTCCCGAACTAATGGTCCGATTTGGAAAATTCAAACGCCAATCGAAAGCTCTCATCACGAACTACTAAAAATATGTACTTAATTTAAAGTTTGAGGTCAAGGTCAAGGTCAGGTCAAGGGTACAAATTGCAAGTTTCTACAGTATCGGCCTTGCACCGTAGTTGCCGAAGAATGGAGTCATGGACTGAGACTGATCGCCCAAAACGTGTTCTTAGGCTACCAAGACAATATTCGTTGCATACAATATCATTCAGAGGTCAAGGTCAAGGTCAGGTCAGGTCAGGTCACCAAAAAACAAAATATAGAAAAGGGCATGTGCGACACATGTTTTATGGGTCATTTTACTCATAGAATTCAATAGGCACACTAAATAAGTGATATGGACCACCTCTGGATGAATTTAAGGTCGAGGTCAGGTCAAGGTCAGGTCAAGTGAGGTCAAATTTTGAAGTTGGTTGTTAAGGCCTAAAAAGGTGTCTATCTGATGCAGTCTTTCACGGCGAATCGAATGGTGCTATTTTTGTTTCCGTACGAGGTCTAGAACTTCCAAAAAAGTCATTTTTTTAACAAATTTGTGTGTCGTGACGTCATAAAATTTTGAATAACTCTCACATTTTTGAACCGATTCTTCTAAAATTTGGTATGTAGGTGCACATAGACCACTTCTCTGACATATATTCCGGTTTTTTCGATAGACTCAAAATTTTGGATTTTATAATGATTTTCCCAAAAAAGTCAGTTTTTTGAAAAAATTTAGGCCAAAATCCAAAATTTTCAAAAAACCGAGATAGCCATTTTATAGACAAAGTAAAATTACGTATAACCTTTTTTGTTTGTTACGTCTTGATTCCTTTAAAAATGAAGATGTTAGCGGCGTTTGAACTTTTGCCGTTTTTGAGGCGAAAATGACGAACATGACGTCACTAAAACGTCAATTTCTCAAAAATTTTCCGACGGATTTCGCTCAAAATTTCAGGGAACGTGTCAAATTGATGTAAGAAAAGGTACTGAAAGTTTGGCGGCGCTGCGCGCCGCCGTTTTTGAGATATCGCAAAAATTCTCGAGGGGGGGGGGGTAAATTTACCCCCTCCCCCAGCCCCGCGCGGGTTAAATAAAGTCGCTAGGAACAGCGGAGATCCCAAAAAGTAAACAAAAGTTAAAAGTCTAATATCTTGAAAACCGGTGAATATTTTTTGATGAAATTTGATAGATAATCGTTTTTGCTCTTTCTGAACCGAGCGACATCACTTTCATGCCAATTCATTAACTTTTTTGAAGGTGGGAGGGTCCCTTTAAACATGTCTGCTCTTAGAGGCGGGGATGGCTCCACCCTTTCGCTTTATCTTGGTGCGTTTTAAGCAGCAGTGGCGAATTAATGGGCTCGCCATTACACATGCACAGCTGTTGATTTGCACGGCGTTATAAATAGGGGAGACCCGTGAGGTATTGGGCCCTGGGAGGTATGGGCCATCGCAGTTTTGAAGAAGTGCTGCGTGTTTTTTGCACATTTGACCGCGTAAGCTGGTAGCAGCTATTTCGTTATATACAACCCACGTGATTTCCAAAATCTTCCTCGGTCTTCTTTGGCAATGAGCGGTGATAATGGTCATTTCACGATGGAACCGTGCAAATTATATTAGCGGGAAGTTGCGCCCTAGTCACCTCCCACCTCCGCCAGCGCCAGGTCGTGCCTCAACACGGAACAGGCCGTGCCACCTAGGTGCGCCGGGGAGAACTACAGGTCGCATAGTGCCACCAGTTGTCGCGCACACACGACAGGCGCAGATAAATAGATTTTAGATCGTGGGTGATATATTGTAACAGCGTTGATTTCTACCATGCATGTATTTTAGCAACTCACAGCGTGGGTGCAGGCACTGGAACCACAACGGCTACCACAACTGCACGTAAGTATGTCCGACATACGACTTATGTTTGGACTCAAGGCAACGCTGCCCAAGCGGCCTTTTCCGTTAGGACGCCGAGCGACGGAGTGCGCGCAGCATTTTTTGTTTTTGTTTTTGTTTACCGGTTGAAACCCGCGGAGAGTAGAGTGATAGCTTTAGCGGCGGCTACCGCCACCATGGGTCGACCAAGAAGGAACACCGGTGAGTTGCCAGCTATCCGGCCCGTTAGTTACGCGCGGGCCCTTCGCACGAGGCAATCATGGCGCGCCCCTCTAACCGGCGGTCTAATTTTCGTCAGCCAATTAGTCTGCCAATCAGAATCAGAATCGGTTTATTCGAAAAAGTCCGCCAAGTTGCTTGAATACTGGCAGTTGGCACTTTTGTTCTGTTACTACCCTTCGCCCCATACTAATGTGGCCGCCCGTCTCAGATACTCAGTTGGCCCTCCGGGCGGTCACATACACCAGCTTGTAGCTTGGCCCTGAACTATGCCCTGCCCACTGGCATGTCATGCCACGCCAGCGCCACCTTCACAATCTTGCTCGGTTACATGCACCAGTGTCATCGGTTCGCACTAAACAATGCATGCGTTTTGCCCTTTTCGAATAAAATACGGCACATACAGAAAATTCGTGATAAATTTGAACCAGGCTCGTTTTATTATGTCAGACCATCGCTAACATAAAGTTTAAAGTGACCATCCCACCTTAACATAAGTTTAGAGTTGAGATAGCCAAAATGGGGTCCCTGGCTTGCACTTACCGATTTGAGCACTCACAAGATCGAGAAATGCCTCAAATCGGAAATATCTTATTTCAAAAATGCAGCACTTGGACTCAGAGGGGCTAATGCTTTAGAAATTAGAATGCCCCCTCTGAATGTGTGACGTCAGCGCAGATCTAACGATTTAAAATCTTTTACTAAAACGTTTGGTAGCACGCGGTGGTATATCCTGCTTTGCGCGCAACAGGTGCCGCACTTTCAAATCAAGTCGCTAGGAACAGCGGAGATCCCAAAAAGTAAACAAAAGTAAAAGTCTTGACATCATGATATCTTGAAAACCGGTGAATGTTTTTCGATGAAATTTGGTATATACATATTCGTTCTTGCTTTCGCAGAATCGAGACACATCACTTCTATGCCAATTCATTAACCTTTTTGAAGGTGGGAGGGTCCCTTTAAAGCATGCAACTTAAGAATGGATAGACAATTTGAAGCTTTCTTGCAAGATTATGAGCTGAGATGCTACGCGCATTCTGGTGTCCTAGCCGGAAGGTTCGGGCCACCCACCCCCGGTGATCCTAAATCAATAAAATGATGCTTTCATTAAATGTCCTCTTTAATTGATTTTATTATTGTCGCGCAAGGTCGAAAATTTAACTACAAATTGCATTCAAGCTGAAAAATATTATTTGCCTTCTTTCATGGAACATGCTTGAGTTTACCACCAGTATAGCGCCTTTTGGGGCGACTGACGGAGCGAGCGAGGAGTTGAGTCTTGCACGTGCGAAATTTCGAGGGGGTACCTCCAACTGACTTGTGCACGGCACCCTACTGACCGGTTTCTAGCGATGTGCCAAATTTGAGCACAATCGGCCCAGCCGTTCTCGAGATCTGGGAGCGGCACCCTGCACGTGCGCACGTGCAAAATGGGTCCCAACTGACTTGTGCACGGCAGCCTACTAACTGGTCTCTAACCGTGTACCAAATTTGAGCGCCATCGGTCCAGCCGTTCTCGAGATCTGGAAACGACCCCTGCACGTGCGCACGTGCAGCAGCACCCCAACTCTGGCACATGGATATGCAGTGCCTAGTGGGTGCCTACCTACATGCCAACTTTCAGCGCAATCGGTCAAGTAGTTACCGAGATACCGTGATGTGCTGAGCGCCGACCAGCTCAATGAGTATTTTGCCGGTGTCGGCGCTCGTGTGGCAGCTGAGGCCGCGCGGGCCGCGCAGGGGACCGAGACCCCCGCTGCCGGCCCGCGGCCTCCCAGGGTATGTGCGAGCGCCTTCGCCCCTCAATGCATAACGCTGCCAGACCTGATTCTGACCATCAGCCGGCTGAGTGCGTCGAGGGCTGTTGGGGTTGATGGCATTCCGATCGCTGCGATCAGAAGCTGTCTCCCTGCAGTCGGTCCGCCCATCTTTCACCTAATCAACTCATCCATATCCACCCTTACCTTCTCTGACGCATGGAAAGTTGCCATCGTCACACCAATCCACAAATCCGGTGACCCCAACCAGCCTGGCAACTACCGCCCCATATCCATCCTCCCATCTCTCTCCAAAATCCTTGAAAAGGTTGTGTGCTCTCAGCTCACCTCCTACCTCATCACTAACCACATCCTCTCCCCATCCCAGTATGCCTACCGCCCATCCCACTCCACTGAAGATGCCATACTCGACATTGTCGAATGGGCGGCTCGCAGGGTCGACGGTGGTGACGTCGCCGCGGTGACGTCAGTCGACCTGAGCAAGGCATTCGACAGTGTCGACCACTCGATGCTTCTGAACAAGCTCGAGTGGTATGGCATATCATCCCGCTGGTTCAGCAGCTACCTCTCTGGCCGTTCCCAACGATTCCAGGACAAAAAGTCAAAAGACAAAATGTCAAAAGACAAAAAGTCAAATGCAAAAAGTCAAAATGGATAAAAGTCAAATGGAAAAAAGTCAAATGGATAAAAGTCAAAACGGATAAAAGTCAAAAGACAAAAAGTCAAATGGCAAAAAGTCAAAACGTCCAAAAGTAAAAAATGCAAAAAGTCAAATGGCAAAAAGTCAAAATGGCGAAAAGTCATAAACGCAAAAAGTCAAAAGCAAAAAGTCAAATGGCGAGAAGTCAAAATGGC
Organism: Amphibalanus amphitrite; assembly: GCF_019059575.1. NCBI lineage: Eukaryota > Metazoa > Arthropoda > Thecostraca > Balanomorpha > Balanidae > Amphibalanus > Amphibalanus amphitrite. The sequence goes on along the minus strand of NW_024882333.1, from coordinate 110,564 downwards.
AAAAAGTCAAAAACGCAAAAAGTCAAAAGCAAAAAGTCAAATGGCAAAAAGTCAAAAACGAAAAAAGTCAAAAGCAAAAAAGTCAAATTGCAAAAAGTCAAAATGGCGAAAAGTCAAAAACGCAAAAAGTCAAAAGCAAAAAGTCAAATGGCAAAAAGTCAAAAAACGCGAAAAGTCAAAAGACAAAAAGTGAAAAAACGGCAAAAAAGTCAAAATGATAAAAATCAAATGGAAAAAGTCAAATAAGAAAAAGTCAAAAGTAAAAAGTCATATAGGTATCTAAAAAACCATAAGACACCGCTCGCTCGTAATTAACCCTATGGCGTTGCATGGAAAGAAATGAGTTCAAAGTGCCTCGAGCCCGGCTCCAACATTGAGAAAGCTCCAGCGCCAGTGCTCCCACATGTAATAATAACCTGTGAATCATTTTCATTTTATTACTTAATGGATTCGTTCATTAACCCGCGCGGGGCTGGGGGGGGGGTAAATTTTACCCCCCTCGCGAATATTTGCAATATCTCAAAAACGGCGGCGCGCAGCGCCGCCAAACTTTCAGTACCTTTTCTTACATCAATTTGACACGTTCCCTGAAAATTTGAGCGAAATCCGTCGGAAAATTTTTGAGAAATTGACGTTTTAGTGACGTCATGTTCGTCATTTTCGCCTCAAAAACGGCAAAAGTTCAAACGCCGCTAACATCTTCATTTTTGAAGGAATCAAGACGTAACAAAAAAGGATATACGTAATTTTACTTTGTCTATCAAATGGTTTTCTCGGTTTTTTGAAAATTTTGGATTTTGGCCCAAATTGTTTTCAAAAAACTGACTTTTTTGGGAAAATAACTATGAAATCCAAAATTTTGAGTGTATCGAAAAAACCGGAATATATATCAGAGAAGTGGTCTATGTGCACCTACATACCAAGTTTTAGAAGAATCGGTTCAAAAATGTGGGAGTTATTCAAAATTGTATGACGTCACGACACACAATTTTTTTGAAAAATGACTTTTTTGGAAGTTCTAGACCTCGTACGGAAACAAAAATAGCACCATTCGATTCGCCGTGAAAAACTGCATCAGATAGACACCTTTTTAGGCCTTAACAACCAACTTCAAAATTTGACCTCACTTGACCTGACCTTGACCTGACCTCGACCTGAAATTCAGCCAGAGGTGGTCCATATCACTTATTGAGTGTGCCTATTGAATTCTATGAGTAAAATGACCCATAAAACATGTGTCGCACATGCCCTTTTCTATATTTTGTTTTTGGTGACCTGACCTGACCTGACCTTGACCTTGACCTCTGAATGATATTGTATGCAACGAATATTGTCTTGGTAGCCTAAGAACACGTTTTGGGCGATCAGTCTCAGTCCATGACTCCATTCTTCGGCAACTACGGTGCAAGGCCGATACTGTAGGAACTTGCAATTTGTACCCTTGACCTGACCTTGACCTTGACCTCAAACTTAAAATTAAGTACATGTTTTTAGTTGTTCGTGATGAGATTTTTCGATTGCCGTTTGAATTTTCCAAATCGGACCATTAGTTCGGGAGATAACAGGGGGGGGGGTAAAATTTACCCCCCCCCCCAGCCCCGCGCGTTCGGCTGGAGACCCCAGCCCCGCGCGGGTTAAAATATGTTCATTTCTTTTAACCAAATTTCTATAAACCCAGCGCGTTGGATGCTGGACCAGTCAGCGATGACCGTACAGAGACCAGAGAGCGTGAGTTGACGGAGGGGACCGCGTCCAGTCTATCGGGCACGTTTAAACTTTCAGATAAAACTTTGCCATAGCACTGGAATTACACAATGGGGCAGTGGTGACCCGGGAACGTTTGAAAAGTTGATGGGGTAGGTTGAAAGTTGAGGGGACAAAAATTGCAACTCAAAATTTTGAAATTATCTCGTCTTTTGTATTTTTACTTTAAGTCCATTGACGTCATTTAAGCGTTAATCACATGGTATTTTTTTATTTTGAGGTTTTGGCTTTTCACCAGGGCCTCCTCTCAGGGGCGACACTTTCCAAAAATTATTGGTAGGGCTCTAATGTAAATTTTTGCCAATTCAAAGCGATTCTTTCCACGCAACGCCATAGGCATAATGTTAAATTTCCAAAATTATTGGCAGGGCTCGGGCCCTACCATGCCTATACAAAACGACACCTGTCGTTGCGAACGACAGCTCCCTGCCGGAATAAGCGCGAGGATTTGCATTCTCGTGATTTGTGTATTTTTGTCGAAGCAAGTAAAAAGGGAGAATTTCGGGTGGTGGATTCGGAACTTTGAATAGAATCATGTAGAATCTAGCATATGAGTAGTTATTTGCAAGTAAAGACAATATAAGACATGAGATAAAATGAATTTGGCTTTTTTAATGTTTGAATCATAACATTTTGGTCCTCCGGGCCGGATCAGGCCAGTAAAGTAAACTTGATTATCACTAACGTAACGTAACATGTCGTCCAAATCACAAACCAGTTTGAAAACGAGAAGTGTAGCAGGGTCGGGCACATCGACTCAGAGTTCTGTGCGTAGAAGAGCACAGGTTTCACAAGTGAAGGCCGCTCAAGCCCAACGGGCTATGGAAGATGTGGAGCGGGCTGCTGCGGCCCGACAGGCCGCGTCGGCAGCAGCGGCAGCAGCGGCGGCAGCAGCAGCCGCTGCGGAAGAAGCCCAAATCCAGGCAACATTAGAGCAAGCACGAGCAAATGCACGTCAAGCTGCTGACGCAGCTGAGGTGGATGCCATAGAGTTGCAGCTCGTGGAGGATGACGATGCAATTTCTCAAGGGACAAGAGAGGATGTGGAGGACTTCCGGGACGGCAATGGCACCGGGAGCGGTCTTGTGGCTCCAGCTGTAGAGGAGCGGGAACCTGCCGGCGGTGACTCGCCGCGCAGGGAGCCTGCTGCGAGGCTCCGACGAGTCTCCGAAGACCCACAGAATCGCACCCGGAGCTGGATAACGGCCCTTCCCGGCGGACGGGTCGAACACCGAGAAACAACAGCAGCACTCCCTAGGATATCTCTGGAGAAATTTGACGGCTCTCCGCTAGACTGGCCTAGATGGAGTGGTCTTTTTAAGGCACTGGTACACGACAACGGTACTCTGACCGATACGGAGCGTCTAACGCACTTGCAGTCTTGCCTCACTGGAGAGGCAAGAGAGGCAGTGAGGGGGCTGCTGTGCGATGGTGCACTCTATGAAGAGGCGCTCCGAGAGCTAGAACAACAATTTGGAGACCCAGCAGCGGTAGTGCAGCAGACTCTGGGGAGTGTACTGCAATCCCCTCCCGTGAGACCCAATGACCTTGCGGGGCTCACTCAGCTCTCCCGTTCGCTTCACGCGGCTGTTTGCACCCTGACCACCTACCGCTTCGACGCTGATCTCGCGGCCACGACCAACCTGCGCCAAGTGGTAGCAAAACTGCCAATGAATCTGGCGTGGCAGTGGGGACAAGCAGAACTGGAACTTGGTCACAGCGTGTCGACCCTGTCAGATCTGGATGAGTGGTTGCGAGGAGTAGTGCTCGCGGGTCGGCGCGCCCTCCCAGAGCTGGGCGCCGCGCGCTACTACCGGAGACCCAGTCAAGGAAGGGAGACGGGAGGATCAGCACGGACGACTCGACGCCCCCCGGCAGTGAGCAGCGGTGAGCTTCAGCGAACTACGCTGGCTACTCAGGACGCAGCCACACCTGCAGCAGTGTGCGTTATCTGCCAGAGAGGGGCACATCGACTGGACGAGTGTGAACAGTTTCGAGCCATGACGGCGGACGAGAGATTTCAGGTGGTTCGTGCCAGCAAGCGCTGTTTCAGATGCCTCGGCGAGGGTCACTGGGCTCACCAATGTCGCAAGAAGTCGCTGTGCGGGAAGGATGGCTGCCGCGGGCGGCATCACAGTCTGCTCCATTCACCGGCATCGGCGGTGAGCGAGCTGGAAGAAGTGGACGTGGAAGACCCGCGCAGGGTGCTCGCTACCAATTCAGCGCCTGTGAGCAGCCGCGTGTCAACACTGCTTCAGGTCGTGCCGGTACGGGTGCATGGAGATGATGGCGCGTATGTTGACACATGCGCTCTCTTGGACTCCGGCGCCGACACCTCTCTCTGCACAGAAGACGTGCTGCGGCGATTGGGGATTACCGGTGAGCCAGAAGAGCTGCGTCTCAACAATGTGGAAGAAACTGGCGAGAAACGGATGTCTGTTCGGACCACACTCACGGTTTCACCAGTTGCTGCGGCTGACGGAGAAGAGCGCCTGACGGTGCCAGAAGTTTTTTCCGTCAAGAAACTCAACTTGCGTCCGCAGAGGATCGACTGGAGGGAAAAGCACAACTGGAAGCATCTGGCAGGGATCTCAATCCCGGACACAAATGGCCGGCCCGTGGAGCTGTTGCTCGGTGCGAATGTGTTGGAGGCCATGCTGCAGAAGGAGGTGCGTGTCGGCCCTCCAGGCCAGCCGACGGCCATAAGAACGCACCTTGGCTGGTGTTTGACGGGAAATGTGCAGCAGCTGCTACCGGTCGGTGCTCGAGAGGTTCTCCACATTCGGACCGAGCGTTCAGATCGGGACTCGCTGTCAGAGATGATGGAAGACTGGTGGTCAACTGAAGCATACGGGACTAGATTTGACTTCAAGGCTCCCCGTTCGGCCGATGATCTGGAGGCTGAACGGATACTGGAAGGAACGACCCGTTGGAGAGGTGACCGTTATGAGACCGGGCTGCTGTGGCGCTCTGACGGTATCATCTTGCCAGATAACTATGGAATGGCACTGCGTCGGCTAGAGAACACAGAGAGAGGACTGAAGAGAGCGCCAGAAAAGGCTGACGCCTATCAGAAGGTCATGCAGGAGTACATAGAAAAGGGCTACGCGCGGAAACTGTCTGAAGAGGAGCGGCGTCAGTCTCACGATCGATGCTGGCATCTCCCTCACCATGCCGTCACGAGCCAGAACAAACCAGGGAAGATCAGAGTCGTCTTCGATGCCGCGGCTAAGTACGGTGGCACCTCTCTGAACGAAAACCTGCTCACAGGGCCAGACTACCTGCTAACCATCCCAGGGGTACTCATGAGATTCCGACAGGAACCAGTGGCCTTGAATGCAGATATCGAGAAGATGTTCCTACAAGTGGCAGTGAGGGCAGAGGACCAGCCGGCGCTGAGGTTCCTCTGGCGAGGTCTGGAGGTGCACCGACCCCCAGACATTTATCAGATGGATCGGGTGATTTTTGGTGCGCGCTCGTCTCCAGCCTCAGCCAGCTATGTGCTGAACAAGACAGCAGAGGAGAAGTGTTCTGAATCAGCGGCAGGCCTAGCCGCAGCGGCCACCGTCCGAGGCAACTTCTACATGGATGATCTGGCGACGTCAGAGAAGGACATCTGGGCAGCGAAGGAAATGGTTTCTGAAGTATCAGCGCTGGTCTCTAAAGGCGGATTCTGCCTCCGGAAGTGGCTGAGTAACAGCAGAGAGGTGCTGGCCGGGATCCCGACGGACGACCGGGTGTCAAGTGCGACTGACTTGCGAGGGCCGCTGCCGACGGAGAAGGTGCTGGGCGTCATGTGGGACGCAGAGCGAGACAAGCTGTCTGTAAGCCAGCCGCCAATAGTTACTGAAGATGCAGAGACAAAACGCTCAGTTTTACGTGTGGTGGCTTCGATCTATGATCCCATTGGCCTGCTCTCTCCATTCACGCTGCTGGCGAAGCTGCTCCTTCAAGACCTCTGGTCTGTTCAGCGTGACTGGGACGAGCAGCTCGACGCAGATGAATATCGGCGATGGACTGCATGGCTCACCGAACTGTCACGAGTCTCAGCGGTCACGGTGCCAAGATGGTACGGAAGACTAGAAGAAAGACCACGTCAGACACAGCTCCACGTGTTCGGTGATGCCTCGGAAAGGGCATTTGGTGCGGTAGCATTCCTTCGAACAGTGTACCCAGATGGAATGGTGCATTGCTCCTTGGTTATGAGCAGATGCCGGGTCGCCCCCCTGAAGAAACTCTCCATTGTGAGACTGGAGACACAGGCGGCTGTCATGGCTGTACGGCTGGCCTGCTGTGTGAGACAAGAGCTCACACTGGACATCCACGAGACAATTTACTGGAGCGATAGCCGAGTCGTGCTTGGCTACATTTTCAACACCAGCCGGCGATTCCACACATTTATTGCGAATCGTGTCGCAGAGATCCGGAGTGTTTCCGAACCGTCCCAGTGGCGATTCGTACCCGGAGACGAAAACCCAGCCGATGACTGCACTCGTGGACTGGTGGCATCCGAGATGACTGAAGACTGCCGCTGGATCCATGGGCCCGACTTCCTATGGCAGCCTGAGAAGATGTGGCCGGAGGATCCTCTACCACGGTCAGTCGCAGAAGAAGATCCTGAGGTGAAGACGGTTCTGAGCGTGAGTTATGGGAGCGAGACAACGTCTGAAGTGTTACCGGACCCCAGCCGCTTCTCTAGTTGGAACCGATACCGACGCACGGTGGGTTGGATGCTACGATTCTGCAAGAATCTGGCGGCCGCACGCACGACTGGTAGGCGCGGCTCCGGCCCCCTGTCGACACCTGAGCTCCGAGAAGCAGATGCCGCTATCATTCGCCTGCTGCAACGCAAGGAATTTGGTCGGGAGTTGGCTGCGCTGAGAAGAGGAGCTCCCATAGACAGCAGCAGTAGCCTACTGCCTCTGTCTCCGCAGCTGGGTCAAGATGGCCTGCTACGTGTCGGAGGCCGCCTGGACCGTGCTCCGCTATCAGAGACGGCGTGCCATCCACTCATCTTACCAAGAGAAGCCGGTGTGACGTCACTGCTGATCGCAGCCACTCACGAGCGGCTGATGCACGCCGGGACAGATCACGTCCTGAACGAGCTCCGTCAGCAATACTGGATCCCGAGGGCAAGACAAACAGTGAAGAAGGTCGTGCGCGCCTGCGTAGTCTGTCGCCGTCGACGGGCCAAGCCATGCCAGCCGCTCATGGCTGATCTCCCGGACTCGAGATTTGACACCCGTCGCAGTTTCAGCTCAGTTGGGATTGACTTCTTCGGGCCTCTGGTCACCAGGTCGGGTCGGCGCAGCATGCAGCAGAAGAGATACTGTCTGCTGATAACATGTCTAACTACCCGAGCCGTCCATCTCGAAGTAGCAGAGTCTCTATCTACGGACAGCTTCCTCATGGCACTTCGGAGGTTCATCGCGAGGAGAGGCAAGCCTGAAGTGATCTACAGCGACAACGGCACGAATCTGCGAGCTGGCGAGAGAGAGCTCCGCCGGCTGATCCACGAGTGGAACCAACAAGACATCAGCGACCAACTGTCTCAGGCTGACATCATCTGGCGCTTCAATCCGCCGGGGGCAGCGGACATGGGCGGCATCTGGGAGAGGATGATAGGAACGGTGAAGAGGGCACTCCGCACCGTTCTCGGAAGGCTGATTGTCACTGACGAAGTCCTACACACTGTCATCACGGAGGCTGAAGCCGTGGTGAACAGCCGACCGCTGACCTACGTGTCCTCTGAGGATGATGGCCTGGAGGCGCTCACACCCAACCACCTGCTGCTGGGATACCGGACCGTCTGTCTTCCACCGGGTGTCTTCAGCGACAGAGACACGTCCAGCCGGCGGCTCTGGCGTCAGACACAGGCGCTGGCGGATCAGTTCTGGGCCCGCTGGTTGAGAGAGTATGTACCCAGTCTGATCTGCCGCCAGAAGTGGACTCGTGAGACAAGAAATCTGGCCCGTGGAGACCTGGTCCTACTGGTGGAGGAGAACATGCCACGCGGTCGGTGGCCACTCGGTCGCGTGGTGGAGGTGATGCCAGGTCCGGACGGTCGTGTGCGCTCTGCCCGCGTGCGGGTTCACGGCGGTGAAGTGCACCGCCCGGTGCGACGGATCTGTGTGCTGGAGGAGGACACTGTCTGAGGGAGCTGCCACCTCGTTCCTCGTGTCGTCAGCCCTTGGGAGGGGGAGGATGTCGTTGCGAACGACAGCTCCCTGCCGGAATAAGCGCGAGGATTTGCATTCTCGTGATTTGTGTATTTTTGTCGAAGCAAGTAAAAAGGGAGAATTTCGGGTGGTGGATTCGGAACTTTGAATAGAATCATGTAGAATCTAGCATATGAGTAGTTATTTGCAAGTAAAGACAATATAAGACATGAGATAAAATGAATTTGGCTTTTTTAATGTTTGAATCATAACAACACCCATGCCTCCTCTAACATATTAACTGCGGGAGCTGCAGCCCCCGCAGTCATCCTCCAAACTGGTCACTGAGGGGTACCTTAGTCATTTTTTAGTCTTAGACGGTTTTGGTAGGGGTTACCTTAGTCATTGCCCGTGATCGGGCCCCCAGTCAAAACTGCTTAGAGGAGGCACTGCTTTTCACTCGCTCCCATGGGGGAGGGGCTGCCGCCGCCCGGTGCTCCGCGCACCACGGACGCCACGCGAGCGCTGCTGGCGCGGCGGCGCGCACTGCTCGGCCCGCGCGCCGAGTATACGGTGGTGAACCGGCAGTGTCGAGCGGCCATCAGACGTGGCCACGCGGCATACTATGCTGACCAGCTGCGTGAGGCAGGACCGGCGAGGATGTGGACAGTGCTGCGGCCGGTGATCGGGGCGGGGAAGAGTGCCACTGCTGCTGCGCCAGCGTGCACGCCGGAAGCGCTCAACGCGTATTATGTGAGCGTGGGCCCCACCACCGCAACCAGCGTCCCTGCCCCGCTGCTGCGGACCCCGGTACCTGTCAGAATCCCTCGCGTACTCACATGTTCCTTACAACTTCAGTGGGTAGGGTACGTTGCGCTGTATAATATTTTTCAAAAGATGAAAAGATCGATGCTTCGACTTTTATCCTTTTGACTTTTTATTTCAGACTTTTACTTCGACTTTTCTATTTTATACTTTTTCATTTTTTGACTTTTTGTCTTTTGACTTTTTTCCATTTGACTTTTTTGTCTTTTGACTTTTACACGTTTTGACTTTTGTCTTTTGACTTTTTTCCGTTTTGACTTTTATCCTTTTGACTTTTTGCATTTTTGACTTTTTGTCTTTTGACTTTTTTCCGTTTTGACTTTTATCCTTTTGACTTTTTGCATTTTTGACTTTTTGTCTTTTGACTTTTACACGTTTTGACTTTTTGCTTTTGACTTTTTGCATTTTTGACTTTTTGTTATTTGACTTTTTGCGTTTTTGACTTTTGCACATTTTGACTTTTAGCTTTTGACTTTTTGTCTTTTGACTTTTATCCGTTTTGACTTTTATCTTTTTGACTTTTATCCCGTTTGACTTTTTGCATTTGACTTTTTGTCTTTTGACTATTTGTCTTTTGACTCTATTCCTTTTGACTTTTTGTCCGGTTACCGTTCCCAACTCATCCGCTCCTCAACGGCCCTCCCACTCTCCCACGGTGTTCCCCAGGGGTCCATCGTGGGTCCCATCCTCTTCCTCATCTTCGTCAACGACCTTACCTGCTTCCTCCCCCATGGCCGACTCATATCCTACGCGGATGACACCCAAATCCTGGACTCAGCACCCTCCAATCCCACTGGCATCCAAGTGCTGAAGTCCCGGGCCGAGGAGAACATTCAGCAACTTCAACGCTGGTTTAGCTTAAACAGTTTAAAAATGAATGGAGAGAAGACCTGCTTCACTCTTCTTGGCACTCAAAATTCAGTTGATAAAGTCAAAAACTTCACCCTTTACCCGCGCCGGGCCGGGGGGGGGGGTGTTTGAACACCCCCCCCCCCTGCGGTTTTTCGCAGATATCTCAAAAACGGCGGCGCGGAGCGCCGCCGTTTTTGGCACACCTGTTCGTACATCTTCTCCACACATGTTGTGAAAATTTCAGACCCAGGTCGCCTTAGGTCAGGTCACCAGGTCATGCCGAGTGACCTCACCTCAGAAAAAATAAGAATGCTCGTCATAGCTACTTAGATTGATCGATTGCCTTGAAACTTTCAGCGATTGATTAGAGCAACAGTATCTATAAAATGTATATCTCGGAATTTTGATATCGGTGACCTAAGGTCAGGTCAATTTTGCGGCCTCTCCATTATAAGTCAATGGGAGAAAATTGAAAAGTGTCTGTTTTGCACGAACGCCATTCTAGACACTCTCAAACATCAAGATGTATGTAAAATTGACACACTGAACCAGAAAGTGGCAACTGTGACCCCTCGTTATGTCCCCGAGGTCATCTCAGGTCACGAACAGAATCTAACAGTTTTTCGCTAATAACTTCTGATAGAGGCGTCCTAGAGCGCTGAAAACGCCTCAGATGTGTTCGGCTCGACGTTGCGGATCGACTGATATGCAACATGACCTTTTCCGGTCAGGTCATGACCTTGACCTGAGGTCAAATTTTCAAGTTGACCTTTCAAGGTCAACTTATAGTTCATTCGACTCGTCTCGACGAGAGGAACACGATGCTGGCAAAAGTAATGTCATGGCTCTTTTGAGTCAAAAGTTATCGCCGAAAAACCGATTTTCGTAAAAACGGCTATTTTTGGAGTTTTTGTCCTCTGGAGGCTAAACCGTTGACCTGAGGTCAAATCTGAGAACATTATTCAGAAAGGCCTGTAAAAGGGCTATCGAATGCGCTTTTCCGCGACGCTGTAGCTCCATCGGTTCCCGAGATAGCCGTTGGCAGTTTCCAAAATGTTGAAAAAGTCAACATTTTACCTTTGGTGACCTCTGGTGACCTGACCTTTGACCTGACCTAAAAAAATGACTGAAGTGTTTTCGTCCTTATTTTGGACGTTCTTTCGATTGCCGCTTACCGCGTGTCGCTACATGGCCCAGGAGCCGAGTTAGAAGGGGGGGGGGGTGTTCAGACCCCCCCCCCCCCCCGGCCCGGCGCGGAATCTCAGAGCACCGGCCCGGCGCGGGTTAACGTAGATGATGCAACTATTCGGCCAACAAAACACATCAAGGTGCTGGGTGTTCTCCTCGACCAAACCCTGAGCTGGGAGCCACATATATCCTCTATCGTTCGGCGGTCAAATGGAATCCTTATATCACTGTTCAAAATTCGCCATCACCTCTCCCCTGACATCCTTAAAATCCTCGTCCAAACCCACGTTTTCCCCCACCTCCAGTACTGCTCGTCAGTCTGGGGTGGTGCCTCCAAATCCCGCCTGCACCGGCTGCAGAGGATCATCCATCTCGCTGTACGGCTCGTCTCTGGTCTCCGCAAATTCGACCACATCACCCCCGCCCTCGGCGCGCTCGGCTGGCCCGGCATTGGTGAGGTCATCGCACGCCGTGACGCGGTGAACGTGCAGCGCGCCTTGTACGCCGCCGGCGCCCCCGACTCGCTGCGGTCGATGTTTCGCCCGCGTGCCGCCGTCTCCGATAGAGTCACGCGGGCCACGGCTGCGGGCGCAGCTGTGCTCGACCTGCCGCGGGTTCGGCTGGCGGCGACCAGGCGGCTGTTTTCGTATAGAGCCGCCGCTGCATGGCACGGCCTGCCGCCGGAGGTGAAGGCGACTGGTTCCAGGAGACAGCTGGTGCAGCACTTTAGATAGTGACTGACAAGTGACATGACTGATTTTAGATATTTTATGCAATAATGCATGCTTTTGCGGGTGTTGCTTTATATTGACGTGTATATTGTATGTATGTATAGTGTGTGTGTGGGTGTGTGTATCATGTATTGACTGGGCCGTAATAGCCACTTGTGGACAAGCCCTAAATAAACGAAACGAAACGAATATTGCAACAATTACAAAACTGACACCTCTTCGTTTTGCACTTGGCACGTGTATAAGGGGTCACCCACATGCATCGGGAATAGTCCAATACTTGGTAGAAGGAATGAAGCTACCCTACAAAAATTACCGCGTGTAAATCAGTCAAGTGGTTGCTGAGATATAAGCTTCGCAAAGGCGTCCGGATGGCCGGACGGCCGGCCGCTCATACTCAGAAATTTCCGTTAATCTACATAAGGAAAGACTCCGGTCGCTTCGCTCGCGCTGTAAAAATACATATGTCCCCAAGTGACCTCCATGAAGTAAGCTGTTGGCCGCTTATGCGGTACCTGGGCTCTAAGCAGGGTTGTGCTCGACTCAAAAAAATTTGCCGACTCGACTCATCATTCAACTTCAGAATGCCCTGACTCACCTCTGACTCAAACAAGGAGCTGATTTTTTCCCTTGACTCGACTCATGACTCAAGCGGCTCAATGAAAATATAAGTTGACTCATACTTGACTCAAATTTTTTGTTGAGTCAAGTGTGTTGACTCAAAATTGACTCAGATAAAAAAGTTGTTGAGCGGGGGGGGGGGGGTGAAAAAATCCAGCAGCGGGGCCAGGCCTAAGTTGTTAAGCGGGGGGAGAATGAGAAACTTATACTATATATTGTTTCTAGAAAGTTGAGTCAGCTGACTCATGTTCCTAAATGTTTTTGACTCAACTCAATGTCAAAAGTTATTTTACTGACTCAACTCTGACTCAGCTTAACACCTTAATATTTTTGTCCGACTCAACTCTGACTCAACTCAACAGCTCAACATTTTATCCGACTCGACTCAAATCTGACTCATTTGAGTCAGAGTTGAGTCAAATTTCTGACTCGACTCATGAGTCAAGCACAACCCTGGCTCTAAGAGAGCTCAAGATAGATCCCAGCTACGAGCATTGTTCTAAATGTCGAGAAAAGAATATGAAACATAGCACGGGCCCATACCTCCCGGGCCATGGCCCATACTTCACTCAATATACCCTGGCCCATACCTCCCGGTGTATTTTTATGGATCGAAAAAGCGCATGATTTATTAAAAGTTATCTCGAGACAAAAAAGTTGATCCCAGGTGCCTAATATCAGGCACACTTTACAGGCGAAAGACAATTGCACGTACACAGAGTGAAAAACCAAGTCTAGCCACTGCCCACTGGTGGAAAATTGCCTTTTCACAAAACCTGCCCATACCTCTCGGGTCTCCTCTACTTTTCCTTTGTTGGTCCGATAAATCTCCTTTTATGTCGATAAGCTCATGGCTGTCCTGTGTTGGTATCGTTACATGATATTCATTTGCGGGGTGGGTGTTCTTGTATGACGGGGGGGGGGGGGGGGAAATAGCCCCCCCCCTCAGGTTGCGTTATAAACAGACCCCACCAGGGCGCGGGTTTATCTCCGAAAATACTGGACGAATCTGCAAAATTCAACCGGCGTTCAAAAGCCCTGTCAAATTTGATGAGGGAAATCCAATTTCATTGACCTCGGGGTCACCGATGACGTCACAGGTCAGGTCAAAGATAAAATGTTTTGCAGGTCACGGGTCTTCTAGGGAATGCGCTTTATATACTGATGAAACGACTGATGACCCGCGAGTGGTCACGGCCGCTCGTGACCCCAACGCCCCTGGTGACGGCTGCCGCAACTATGGTCATTTGCGGCTAACCTATCATAGCCTTTGAATTTTTTTTTGTCAAAATGTGTAAAATTGATGCCCTGCAGGGTATTGAAAGTTTCGTGACGCTCGGCGCAGCGGTTCTGGAGAGACGAAAAGTCTGGAGGGGGCCAAAAAATAGCCCCCCCCCCCCCACTAGGGCACGGGTTAACCTTAACTGGCTCTGTATGAAATATAATCCAATTTTCGAATCAACTCAGTAATAATGTCCTCTACTGGCTAAACATTGGATTGTTAGGTGGTGGACATTTTGGTATAAAATTTACCCTCTTGCACCATGCCTACATTTTACAGTAAAAATCTATTTGCATTTGTATCTGTATTTGACAGTCAAAGGGACCCTCCCACCAGTAGCGGCGGAACACCTTCATTTAAAGGGGGGCACTGCCGACTTTTGGTCCCATTCTTTCCATGCAACGCCCATAGGGCTAATGTTAAAATGCCAAAATCAAAGGGGGGCACGGTCCCCCGGTGCCCTCCCCGTTCCGCCGCCTATGCCTCCCACCTTCAAAAAGGTTAATGAAGTGGCATAAAAGTGATATCGCTCGGCTCAGAAAGAGCAAAAACAAATGTCTACCAAATTCCACCGAAAAATAGGTATTCACTGATTTTCAAGATATTACGCTTCAACTTTTGTTTACTTTTTGTGACCTTCGCTGTTCCTGTGACATCATTTGGAAGGAATAGTTTGGTATCTTATAAAAGTGCGGCACTTGCTGATGCTGATGATGTTGCGCGCAAATAGCATATACCACCGTCCACCACTGCCTCACAAAGATGTTAGTGTAAGGTTTTAAAATCGCTAGATCTGCACTGACGTCACAGATTCAGAGGGGGTATTCAAATGCATTAGCCGCTCTGAATGCAAAGTGCTGCAACTTCGAATTGAAGCCTTTCTCGATGCTGTGAGTGCCCAAACCGGTAAGTGCAAGCCAGGGACCCCTATTTGGCTATCTCAACTCAAAACTAATGTTAAGGTGCGAATTGCGATGGCCACTTTAATAAAACACTCTGCACAGTAAAATGGCTATTCGACCTCAGGTGATATTCAAGTGGTCCTGATAGGCGGCTGGTAATATTTCATCAGTTTTATGAACCAACAACATCAGATGAATTTTCTTTCGATAAAAAGTGGATAAATCGTATGTAAAACAATCTAGATAGTATGACGTCAATTGGTGATGACCTTTGACCTTGAACCTATAAAGTCAAGCATTTTTTAATACACGGATGTGCTGCACACCAACAGGGAATTGCGCATACCAAGTTTTAGCCCAATCGTGCTGACAAGGAGGCAGGAGCACGAAATTAGCCGGGATTCGTCAAATAGCCTCAAGGCAAATTTCGTATATGGCGCATAACTTTGTATAAGGGTTTATTTCCTTTTTAAACAACGATTTTCCCCAAAACAATTGCGCCACTTGTTGTCGATGCTATGACACATCCTATGCTAAATTCTCGTCAGCATCCGATGTACAGAACATGGTCAAATATATAACTGCAATGAAAACCGTAAGCCTCATGCTAATAATTATATTCAAAATAGGGCCAAGAAAATAAACTGTTTCGTGCATAGCACATCGTCAGGTCTGAAGTAAACAATCATTTCATAGTTTTTTAAACGTCACAAAAAGCCTGCTCAGTGAATAGATCTTCCTCTTAGTTGCGGAATGATACATACATACATACATACATACATACATACATATGTACATACATATGTAAACCCGTGTTTACTGAAGGTGAATCGACATAATCAAAAGTGAAGAACATTATATTGTATTTATCTTTAGGTTACATTTTAACAGAGCCAGGAGCGCAACCTCACTCCTTGAGCTCTCGATCCAGACTCCCCGCCCACAGTCAGCCGAACACCTGCCGTGATCAGCTGAATGGGCGAAAACATAGTGCACCATGCGATGCTCCGATCGCGGCATCCGCTATGTAAAACATTTTACTAATTGGTCAGTAAAGCCGCTAAGCATGAACAAAAGTGTTTACCATTCTAATAATATGCTGTACATAATAAAACATTTAATTGCATTATCTAGGACAGCTTCGAGTTCATACCTGAAGCAACAATTGATTAGCAGACGATCACGCGCAAAACCGTTGAATTAAATTCCTGTCCAGACATCATATGGTCACCGGGCTCCTCTCGGCGGTGAAACAGTTAAACTTTAATCGGCGCAAAGCTTGCCGATTACACTTCTCCCTCCTTTGAATGAAAGGCGTGCACTTACATCTTGAAACACTCATTGACACATGCGGCATCATCAGCACGCGCCATGCGACACCATAACACCGTGGTCGCTAGATGATGCCTAGCAGCATCCAGCTAACTTTGACTGGCAGTTAGCAGCAACGTAAAACACAAACACGTCATCTCGCACAGCATCGCTGACTTATCAACTAGCTAGCTGAACAGGTATGGCTAACCGCCAATGATGGCAATGGATACCCTGGGTCCCATCCCAAACACAGGCTAACCAGACCATGCTATTTACATCCCATGCCATGATGCTCTGAACAGGCTGCTAGAGGGCTCCTACTCAAGCTGAGTTTAATGACATTGACATGTCAATCAGAAACGTTCCCAGGGATTGACCGAATCTAGCTCGACGCGCACACTCTCTTTCCATAAAGAGTTAAACAAATCTGTCGCACTCCGGCGCCAGGAGCCAACCGATTGTCTGCTGAGCTAGTTAAAAGGAAAATCAGGGCGACTGATTTTACGTTAATTTGAGCGCACCTCTTACCTCTTGCCTTTTGAAGCATTCATGTTAATCAGGCTACCTGCAAGCCTGGGACAAAGCGATCAGGCGGTCGAGTCCGTCGCTCGGACCGTCTGGCTGGCACCGGCGGCGGTACCTCAGACCGCGGGGGTACCGGCGGACACTCGGGTGTCGGCACCGCCATCTGGTCTGTGCCGGACGATTGCTCCTCAATCGCTGGCTCCTTACCTTGCACAGCTATGCCGATGATGGGCAAAGTGCAAATGATGGGCTCCTTAAGTGCCCAGGCTGTGATACCAGCCGGGCCATCCGCTGACCCACTGTCCACGGAGACCGACTCTATCTCTGCTGGCGGCGTGGTCTGAGCGCGTGTCACCGGTGACGCAGCATCAGCACCAGCCCCATCCTGACTCTCAGTGACCTCTGGCTCAGGTGGGGTAACTATCGGCTCAGTTCGCGGCTTTAAACGATTATGGTGAACCAGTAATGTTTTCCTGGAGCCCGTGACCTTGATACGATAGTTCAAGTCCCCTACCTTTGCTACAATCACCGCAGCCTTCCACGGTCTCACAAACTTGTAATATTGTCCCTTAGGAGCCACAGCTTTGTGCAAAAATACCAAATCTCCCTCTTTGTATTCAAACTCATTCATTCGTTTTTCGTAGAACCGTTTGTTTTTCCCATGTGAAGTGTCACATACCTGTAGCGCATGCTTGTGTGCAATTCTCAAAGACTCGCGTAGCTTATCTACATATTCTGTGACGGTCTGAGATTTGCTCGCGACTGGAACCTGGAGCTCAGCCTCCACAGGCAGGCGCGGCTCTTTACCGAACATGAGAAAATACGGACTGTAGCCCAGCGCACTGTGCTCGAGCGATCTGTACCCCAGCATCAACAATGGGAGGTGCTCGTCCCACTGATCATGATTGGCGTCGAGATACTTCGAAAGCATGTCGAGCAGAGTCCTCATCATCCTCTCGACCTTACCGTCACCCTCTGGATGATAGGCACTTATCTTTGTTTTCTCGATGCCGAAAAGACGACACATCTCGGCAATCACCTGACCCGTGAAGTTGGCGGCACAATCCGAATGGAGCTTCCTCGGGCACCCGTACCTGGAAAAGAATTCGCTTACCAAAGTGGTCGCTACTGTGGTGTCCGTCATATCCTTCAGCGGAAACACCTCACACCAGCGAGTGAAGTGATCGATCACCACCAGCAAATGCTTATGACCACTCGGCGTCACTGGCAGGCTAGTCAGAAAATCGATCGCTACCGTCTCGAACGGCTCGGAAGCATGCAATTCACCCAGCGCGGCTCTCGGTCTCGGCACCGGCTGACTTCTGGATGAACACCGCTCACAGCGCTTGCAGAACTCTTTGACGTCTGACAACATCCCTACCCAGAAGAAGCGTCGGGTCACTGCTGCGTGTAGCCTGTCCGGTCCGGGGTGCCCGGCGGTCGGGCCGCTGTGCAGTGACGTCAGCACACCGGTCACGAGAGATCGCGGAATCACCAGCTGCAGCTGAAACTCATCTCTCGCCCTCCTGCGGTACTTTCGGTACAGGACACCGTCAAGAAGGGTCAGTCTGGACCACTGCCTCAGCAGGGGACGCAAGGACCTGTCGACACTGCGGCGATGTGGACGCTGTCCCGAGGAAAGATGCTTCACGATCTCTGAAATTGTTTCGTCCTTACCTTGCTCGTCTTTCATGAAACTGATGGACCACAGACTCGCATTGATCTGATGGCACCGCGCTTCCTCAGTCTGCACTCTGCACACCTGCGTCAGCTGTGCTCTCGGGGCGCCTGCTCAGACCATCAGCTGCTGTATTAGTGGCCCCCGGGCGATAAGAAATGTCAAACTGATAATTGCCCAAAACTTCAAACCACCTGGCTAGCATGCCGGTGGGGTTCTTAAAATTCAATAGCCATTGCAGGCTACTGTGATCAGTACGTAATTGAAATCTCGCTCCCTGAAGATAGTGGTTAAAATGTTGCACAAAATGAACACACGCTAATAGCTCACGCTTCGTAGTAGAATAATTCCTTTGAGACTTTGACAGCGTCTGGCTGCCGTACGCGACCGGACGCTCGACACCATTCTGAACCTGCAGCAAAACGGCTCCCATACACTCACCACTGGCGTCCGTCTCCAAAATAAATGGACCTGCCTCTGAATCAAAACGCGGAAACGCAAGCACTGGTGACTCGCATAACCCGCGCCCCACTGGGGGGGGGGGGCTATGTATAGCCCCCCTCCCGTTTTTCTGCAATAACTTCCAAACCGCTTGACGTAATGACGCCAAACTTTCAGTACCTTTGGCTGCATCAATTTGACACCTTGTGTTAAAATTTGAACTTCGTACCTACCATAGGTCGGCCGGAAATGACGTCAGAGTGACGTCATGTTCGGCCGATTTCGACGCAAAACATTGAACCACGGCAATCGCTCCCAAGAGCTCAGTTTTTAAGCTAGATCCAATTTCTTTGCATTAGAGGACTCAGAATAGACTGCGCTATCAAACTGCTATCTCGGATTTTCGAATTTTTAAAAAATTCGGAAATTTTATATAATAAAACTCAAAATTTATATTTTTACATTTTTTTTCAAATTTTTTTGACTTTTCGAAAAAACCGGAATATATGTGATAGAACGCATTATTATGACTACCTCTAGCAAGTTTTAGCTAAATATCTTCAAAAATGGCCAAGTTATACGCATTATTGCAAAAAATTAACAATTATTAATTTTTCAAATCAATTTTTCAGCATGAATTTGACATCGTACGCCAATATAAATAGCACCATCGTGCTCCTGAGCTCAAACTGCATCCAATAGACACCTTTTGTGTTGAAAAATTTTAACTTCAAAATTTGACCTTTTTTGACCTGAAAGTGACCTGACCTGAGCTAAATTTGACTCAAAATGACCTCGAATGACACAGACGACATCAAATTCGAAATCTCTGACCTAAATGGACCATAAAACATGTGTCACGTGACAGACGGGTGATATAATATTTTCGTGACCTGTGATGACCTGACCTTGACCTGAAAATCAAAGTACAAGTTTGGTACCCTCAGAGTATCTAGAGCATCTGTTCACGAGTGTGTGAACCAAAAATGAGCCTGATCTGACTTGTAAGACGGCGGCCAGAGCCCAAAACGTGAAGAAGCCAAAATGCTAATAATTTTTACTTTGACCTGACCTGTGACGTCATCGGTGACCTCGAGGTCAATGAAATTAGGTTTCGCTCGACAGTTTTTCCGGGGCTATCAGACGCCGTTTGAATTTTGACGATCGGCCCAGTAGTTTCGGAGTTAGGAGGGGGGCTATGAATAGCCCCCCCCCCCCAGTAGGGCGTGTTATACGCAGACCCCAGTGGGGCGCGGGATAAGGCCCTTTTCAATGAATCAAAAGCAATTTGAGCGCTGTCCGACCATTCAAACTTTTGATCCTTAATCGTGAGGCGGAACAGCGGCGCTGCAATATCCGCAAAGTTTTTAATGTACCTTCTGAAGTACGAAGCTAGTCCAAGAAAACTGGACATCTCCTTGGCTGATCTAGGCACAGGCCAGTCACGCACCTCCTCTACCTTGACAGGATCGGCCTTGACACCCTCCCCTGACACTTCATGTCCCAGATAGGTGACCTTTTTCCGGAAAAACTGACACTTTTTTCAAGTTCAAAGTCAACCCTGCATCCATGACACGACTCAAAACACAATCCAGTGACTCCAGAACCAGAGCTGGGCGCGTTCCTCGATTTTCGGTAGTGCGTTAGCGTTCCTGCGTTCCTCCGGCCGCAGTTAGTGCGTTCCTGGAATAGCGTTCCTCTTTTTTTTTCGCTCGGTGCGTTAGCGTTCCTGCGTCCCAAACTATTCACCGTATTGTATTCTGGCTCTACCAAGCAGCAAATCATACCAAAATCAGTGCAACGCAACACTGCATAGCGGACAAAGTAGGCAAATCGCGCCAGTCCAACACTACAGGCGTGTTCTTCACAACCGAAGTCGTGGACAAAGAAATACCGCCGAACCACGCGGCGCGGGCCCAACCAAACACGGGGCGAATCGATCACAGAATACCCAGAATGGCGACGCGGGGCCGAAAAGCAACTCGACATCTCTTTTCCGAATCGAACAGGTAGGGGAGAGTGGGGTAATTTGGCCGCTTTTTTAGAAAACGATATAACTTAAAATTGACGACACATTTCTGCATTTTCTCAACGCTGGCAGGTGTCGCATTCATTTTACTTTACTGGACAGTGAACTTGAAATGATAGAGTAATTACTGATATTGAAATTGTGACGTTTTACAAAGGTCTGCAAGGCGGCCAAATTGCCCCACTAGCAGGGTTATTTGGCCTGGGATGTGGGGCAATTTGGCCGGTGTTAGTTTGCGGTCGGGATTTTCTGTTATATTGCGAGTCAGCTTCAGATTCAGCAATGACGTGTGTCCTATGACACATTTGCCGCATTTTGAGGTTGGCTCAGGGGTCACAGGAGTCAAAATAGCCAAATTAGCGGCTCTAGATGCGATCACAGCTTTTTACGAATAACTTTTGAAGTAATCAAGCTAGGCCAAAACTTCGAGTACCATCGTAATTCTCTCGTCAGTCCGCATCGAAAGATATATGTGTTGACCTTGAGAAGTCAAGGTCAAAGGTTGACCTCAGGTCACGTTGCATCAGGTCGCTTGACCTCAAGGTCACGTGATTTCAAGGTCATCATGCATATCATTCAATGCGCCTTGGCGAGCTGAACAGAATGAGACCATTTGTGCGGCTGTACAATTTTTATGTAAGGATTTATTAGCAAAAAACGTTTGGTAACCTTTGATGACGTCACATGCTCTTACAGTTGACCAATCGGAAGTAAGGCATCAAAGAAGTCAAAGTTGGTCATGATTCATGTCATTTATGGTACAATTGACCATGAAAACTCGGCCGTCCCAGCATAGTGACCATGAGCGCACCGGCCAAGTTGCCCCGCTAGTCCCGGCCAAATTACCCCATATTGCCATTCTGAAAATTTTTGTCTATAAAGTCATCACGGCTTTACGGAATTAGATAGAATTGCTCTTGGAACCGCTGAACACCCCCAAGAATGGCGCTATAATGTCTGAATTCGTTTTTAGCCCAAATACTACATGTTATACAACTTTGTAAACAGAAGTAAAAGTTACCATTTTCTATTGAAATTAACGTTTTATTAATTTTGAATAAAACCACGAGGGGCAAAGTTTTGACATTTGTCCTCCAGTTATTTCTACCCATGACAAATGAATAGAGACTAGAGTTATTTCACTCACTTTTATTAGACATCGTACAGGTGGGGGCGGCCAATTTACACCACCGGCCAAATTACCCCACTCCCCCCTATCTGAAATACGTTTTACCAATATCATCCGTAGGGTTTTCAACAAAAATACGACCTGCTTAAAAACAATAGTTAAGTTGAAAGATGTATCTAAGTAAAAGTTATCATAATTCATATTTACTTTACACATTTAATGCCTGAAACCGAATCGAATAGTGAACATCACCACTAAATCTAAACAAGCCTTCCTCGATTCGACCGACGAGTGGCGCCTCTACCGGCAAGCACACGTACTCGAGATTCAAACATTTGACACAGAGGTCATTGGCAGCAATATGATTTTTCGGGTGGTTCCGCAAGAACGCAGGAACGCTTCAAAATTTCGGGTGGTGCGTTCCTCTTACTTGCGTTCCTTTGAAAAACTTTGCGTTCCTGCGTTCTTGCGTTCCTAAAAAGGGCGGTGCGTGCGTACGGAAGAACGCAGGAACGCACTAAAGGAACGCACTTGCCCAGCTCTGTCCAGAACACTCTGAAAGGTTGACCCGTGCACAATGATGTCATCAAAGTAACTCACACCTTTTTCCGGCGCAATATCCCCTAACACTATGTTCAGCAGACGAGCACAGCTCGCTGGCGCTCCTGCGAGACCAAAACAAACCCGTGTGTACTGCAGACACGAGAAAGGTGTCACGATCGTTGCCTTTTCTCTGTCCTCCGGTGCATTTGACATCTGATGGTAAGCAGAGTTCATATCCAGGGTGCAAAATAACGACGATCCCGACAGCGCGTCTAGCGTATCATCTATTCTTGCTGTCGGATAAGCGGGGACTCGAGACACTGAGTTCAATCGGCGTAAATCGGCTACTATCCTCGCCGACCCGTCCTTCTTACGAACTACGCAAATTGGCGACGCCCACGTGCCCTCTGACTCTTCCAAGATCCCCTGTCTGACTAACTCGTCTAACTGAGCCTTCACCTCCTCTTTGAGGTGCGGCGGAATTCTACGTGAGGCCTGTCTGATCGGAGGGCTGTCACCCGTATCGATACGGTGCTCCACCAGAGTGGTGTGGCCCACGTGACCATCGAACATTGACTCGTACTTTTTAAGGACGCGAAAAAGGGCAGCTCTCTGTGATGACGTAATATCTACTCCCTCCAAGTTCACTAATTCTTCCAAGTTCACAGAATCTTTAAGCTCAGACTCTTTTACTTTAGGCTCCTCTGAAAATCCTACCTCTAACTGAGCCAGCTCAGCGTGCTTGGGTACAGTAGGTCTATTAAAAAAGTCCCCAGCACCAGTGGGCGCTGCCTTCGCTGAGCCGAACCCCCGTCTGCCCGTCCCATATCGCGCCGGGCTCAGGTCAGGTAGGGTCAGCGGGACCGCTCGGTCCGGCCCGCGGGCGGTGGACGGGCGGACGGTAACGCTTTCCGCCAGCCAGCTGAAGAATCCAACAAACGGGACGGCCACCGCTCAGCGCAGCGAAACCGGTGTTAAAGAATGGCAGTAGATGTTCATGGCCACAATGATTATGAGATAGTCATTGTTAGCCCGTGCCCCACAGGAATGCCTAGACTCTCACGCCCTGTTGGAGGGGAAATGGGGATTGAGCATCATTCTCATAACACAGCTTTGGGCATTTAAGTGGTATTCGAAGTAGCATCAAAAGTAGCAAAAAGAAGAAGAAAAAATACTTCAGCCAATTTTAGATCGGGTCAGAGCAAAAGATCATGTCACCAGAGGTCATCGATGGTAAAATTTTGCTTGGACAGGGTGCGTTGCGCGCACCGGTGCATTGGGTTTCCAATTTCCATGGAAACATCAATTTAGACTCGGAAGCTCGTAACGCTATCGTGGAGCCGAATTCATATCAACCGCCGCTACAATGCATGGCAGCGCAGCGCAGCATGCTGCAGCGCGGGACCGTGAAACACCGCCCAGGGCTATCCATGTGTCAGGGCAACCCAACCCACGTGATGGGCTCGGCTCCAGCGGAGCATGAGGCCCAGGACTCCCGCCCAGGCCCCCTGTCTCCCCTTAATTCCTGTCATCCTTCCCACTCTGAAATCGACCGAAAGAGCCTAACCTAACACAACAAGCAGCTCGTTTACCGCTATGTCTGAATAATATTGTCAGATTTAATTAAGGTCAGCGGCTTAGCACGTAAATAACAGCAACTGCCACCATCGGTATTATGAGAAAACCAATTGCTTTTCCACAAACACTAAAAGTTTTAAAATAAACTTGCATTACCAGCCTCGTGTTCCTCTTATCAAAACGCTTCGAATGAATCAAAAGTTGATCTTTAAAGGTCATTTGAAGAATTTGGCCTATATTCAAAGACATGACCTGACCAGAAATGGTCATGATGCATAGCAGGATATTAGATCCGTATCGTGAAACTTAACAGACACTTTAGATGATTTCATAACATAGGCATGTCTATCAAAAATATTTATTACATGGCTCATGTGTAAGCTGGGTGTGTGATTATGCTTACGAGTATGTTGAACGCAACTGCTAATGTTCTGTTGGCCACAATTTCTGTATTTAATTTATCCTCCCGGATTTCATATTTTTATTAATGACACCTTGACGATGTCGGGAAAAAACGCTTAGGAGATTTAACAGCCTGAGACACATTACATATAAGGAAGGGTCAAGGGTGCTAGATTCCTTCCGTCTTCGCTATCCTCAGGAAAAACTAATCCGCATCGCCCCTAGTCTTCATGCTTCCCTCTCTGGACTGGAGGTCACCCCACCAGCCAACCTGTAGTTGATGTCGGTTCCAGGACACATAATCCTCTTCGGGTGACCGTTGGGGAGACGGCTGGACCGCCCCAACAGGGCAATCGTCCCACGGGAACAGTCACGCTTCCGCAGATCACTGTCGCTGGCTCGCACAACCAAATTACTACACAAGAGCATAGTTATGTCACAGCTCTGCAAGGGCATTCTCAGACCGAAAAAGATGGCTCCCAACAAAACAAACAATTTTCTCATTCAGTATTGTATCTCATCAGGTATGTACCACATGTTTGCAGACTGTTTATTATGCGTTCCGTCCAAAAAAAGTGCAGTTCGACTTTCTCCCATTGACTTTAGCGATCTCAAAATTGACCCGACCTTTCTGTCAGCAATGTCAAACTTGCAAAGTAAACGTTTCAAATACATAAACTGTTGCCCATTGAAATCTCTCAAGGTTCTAAGGCGATCGGTTAGTCGATGTTATTTTTTTAAGATTATTAAGATTAAGATTATTAAGATTAAGATTAAGATTATTAAGATTAAGATTATTTTTTTAAGATTATTAGTTTTCGAAGGAATCGGCGACTTCGACTCGACTTCACGATCTCTTCACGCCTCACGTTTTTGTTTTTACTTTTTTTCTGTTTTAGGGCCCTGGTGATATCCTTTTCGGTATCCTTGCACAGGCTGTTGATGTGCGCAGCGCCTGTGGCAGCAGCAGCACTCACAGTCCTGTTAACAATTGCTCAACTACCCTTATCCTTTCCGTCACATTCCATAGTAATTTGTCTCATATCCTTCATAATCACCTCGGCAGAATAGCCACAGCACCTACTTGTGGAGTCGTTGTATGTCTAAATAAATAAATAAATAAATAAAATAAATAAATAGATGTATTTAGATATGATGAGCACAGGAACTTTCCTTGAGGTAAGGTCACTTGACGTGACCTGGTGTTATGACCTTGAATTGAAAGACCTGGGCGGGAAAAAATGGGTCATTTGAAATCTTAAAATGTTAGATTTTAAGAATAATTGCAAACACTATCCCGGCCAAATAGTGAGTGAGAAGGGAGCAATTCCCCAACCCCATGTTTAGCTCCTATAACCCGCGCACCGACGGGGGGGGGCGGATATCCGCCCCCCTGAGGTTTTTCGCGAATAGCGGGAAAACCGCGGCGCTACGAAATTTAGTATGACTATAACCTCATCAATTTTACACATGGTGTGCAAGTTTGAACCTCCTACCTTTTAAGGTCAGGTCACCAGGTCACTTTGAATGACCCAACCTCAAGTCACTTTTTTGCAACTTTGTCACCGTGCCAGAGCTACAGTAGATGTCGGAGGCCTTTGAAAGTCGCAGGATATTATTAGGTCATTAGTAGCTACAATTTGTTTATCTCGGAATTTTGATATCGGTGACCTAAGGTCAGGTCAATTTCGCGACCTCCCCATTATAAGTCAATGGGGGAAAAATCAACTCCCTGTTTTCACCACTAAAACGAGTCGGAATGGCCCCATATACCATACATGACTTCATATACGATCAACCTTCACTACCTTGAGGTCTGTTTTGCTGTTGGGCAGCTGCGAGGCCATATGTTTCATTGATCATGCTTTATTTCTCGTGTATCTTTTGTTCCTTAATAAACGTTTTGTGTGTGTGTGTGTGTGTGTGACGTCATCAAAGGTCACCAAAGGTTTTTGGCCAATAACTCCGTACAGGAACAAGATACAGACGCGTGGATGGTCTCATTGTGTTCAGCTCGTCAAGACGCATCGAATGATATACATGATGACCTCGAGGTCACGTGACCTGAGGTCAACCTTTGACCTTGACCTTTCGAGGTCAACATATATATCATTCGATGCGGATTGACGAGAGGATCACGATGATGCCCTTAGTTTGTTCCTATCTTGACTAATTCGAAAGTTATTCGAGAAAAAACTCTCTCCATATCTAGCGCCGCCATTTTGACTTTTTCGACCCCTGTGACGTCATCTTTGACCTGACCTGAAAATGACCTTAGTAAAAATTGTAGATCTTGGCCGTGCGTATCCGATGCCGTTTACCGCTTGTCGCTATCTTGCTTCGTTCTCGAGATCTCAGGGGGGGCGGTCATCCGCCCCCCCCCCGTCGGTGCGAAGTTGGCGCAGACCCCCGTCGGTGCGCGGGATAATTGAGCTAACTGCTAGAGCCTCGCGGAAAAAACGAGCGCCTGCGTCGTTACGTGACGCAGCGACTGTTACCCCATTTTAAAAGTTCAGTGACCTCTTAGGGTAGGTCAAGGGCCCCAAGGCATTGGATCGGTTTTTGGTGAATAATTTCGCAAAAATGGTCGCATTATCGTAATTTCGATACAATCGTGTTTTCTGTTCTCAGACGCGTCGATTTATATGCTTTTTTGCTTAGGTGAAGCAATTTAGGATGTTTAGGTCAATGTCATGTTAGGGCAACACAGGTCACGAAGCTGTTGAAAGGAGGACATGTTGCATAACATTTGATTTGGCAAGTCTTGCAGAGTCCAAGGCCGTATATTAGGCAGAGTCCATTGACGGCAGTCCCGACTGGCTAGCTCATTTTGATCGGGAGTTATTGGCGAAGCACTCCTATTGACGAGCACTCCGTCACGCAAGGTGAACAATACAACAGTGAAGCATTAAACCTTGCCAAGAATGCATGAAGTCACGATTTCATGTGCTTGAGGTATAGTTTTAGGTCATTTCCGACGCCAAATTAACAGTTTCCATATTTTCCCATTACCTATGCTTATATGACACTAAGTGCATTACGGATTTGCATCATTTTATAACCGACAACCGTGCATTCTGCAGAGGTTTACTTAACCCGCGCCCTGCTGGGGGTCCTGGATTTCCACGCCCTGCTGGGGGGTGTTTGAACACCCCCCCTTGTAACTCGGCTCCTGGGCCACGTAGCGATACGCGGAAGGTGGCGTTCGAAAGAGCGTAAAAAATAATGACGAAATCACTTCGGTCAATTTTTTGGTCAGGTCAAAGGTCAGGTCACCAGAGGTCATTGAAGGCAAAATTTCGCCGATTTCCAGGTCGAATGTCGAAAATTTCCAAGAAGCCAACGCATAACTCGGGAACCAATAGAGCTACAGCGCCGCGGAAAAGCGCATTCGATAGCCCTATTAACGCCCTTTCTGAGTAATTCTCTCAGATTTGACCTAACGTCAACGGTTTTGCCTGCAGGGGGCAAAAACTGCAAAAATAGCCGATTTTTTCGAAAACAGTTTTTCTGCAATAACTTTTGACCCAAGCCTTGTACGAGCTTACTTTTACCGGCATCGTGTTCCTCTCGTCAAGACGCATCGAATGAACTATGACTTGACCTTGAAAGGTCAACTTGAAAATTTGACCTCAGGTCAAGGTCATGACCTGACCGGAAAGGGTCATGTTGCATATCAGTCGATCCGTATCGTCGAGCTGAACACATCTAAGGCGTTTTCATCGCTCTAGCATGCCTCTATCAAAAGTTATTTGCGAAAAACTGTTAGATACCATTCGTGACCTAAGATGACCTCAGGGCATAAACAAGGGTCACGGACACCATTTTCAAGTTCAGTGTGTCTAAACCACTTGTAATTCGGTGTTTGGGAGTGTTTATAATGTCTTTCATCCAAAAGAGGCGCATTTCAATTTTCTCCCATTGACTTATAATGGGGAGGTCGCAAAATTGACCTGACCTTAGGTCATCGATATCAAAATTCTGAGATATACATTTTGTACATGCTATTGCTCTTAGCAATCGCTGAAAGTTTCAAAGCGATCGGTCACTCGGTGTAGCTATGACAGACATTGAAAGTTTTTATGAGGTGAGGTCACTTCAAGTGACCTGGTGACCTGACCTTGAATGACCTTGGTCTGAAATTGTCACAACATGTGTAGAATTGATGTATGGTAAGGTGTACCAAAAACGGCGGCGCTCCGCGCCGCCGTTTTTGAGATATTCGCGAAAAACCACAAGGGGGGGTGTTCAAACACCCCCCCCCCCCAGCAGGGCGCGGGTTAAGACGTCATAGTTAAGTGACCTGACATGAAAACGTGGTTGATTTCAAATGATCCGGCTTGAATCAAATGTAAGGCATATGACATGTCAGCCTTCTATTATCAGTGTGCTTTGAGCTACCGCAAAAATGAATACATGGTGGCGGCATCCACCCCTTCTTCTCGGCCAGTGAGGGTTAGACCTCGCTTCGAATTATTGCAGGTAATGATGCAACCGAAAACAAAGCATTTATCTGTGTCTAGAACGGCCGCTGACTTGTTGGACAAGATCCCCAATCTTAATTTGCTAGATGGGAATAAAATACTCGGCATAATGATATGATACATTATACCCCTCGATTTGCCCTCGCGCTAAGTCAATTCTAATCATCACTGTCGCTTTTTTATCCGAGATGATGTCGCCGCTAAACGGGTTGTTTTGTTTGCTTGCTTGCGTTGAATGGTCATTACGGATTATTGAAGGATTATGATAATATAATGGGAATGGGGCAAGGGAGGATATGCACTGCAGTGCAGGTGTTTAATTTAGATCACAAAGGCATCATTTCCGGCATCGTGCAGAGTCACTATCTTCCCCTCCTCTGCACTGCGGCATCTCTGCGCCCCACACACGGCGTCCTCACTACACGGCCGGCCGCCGCCGACTGACCCACTCGCCGGGCGCCGCGACCTGACCTGTGTCACTGCCGCGGCCTGCGCAATAGAGTCGGGGCTGGAATCCGGGGGTTCGGCCGGCCGGCCGCCTCTGGAGCGGGGGACTTTTTTAGTAGACCTACTGTACAGTAACAAAACGATCAGAGTTGTTTCGCAATACTAATGGAACGCTCGTGCCAGACACTTCCACTATGCTTCTCACAACCTCTAATCCCGGTTTATCCCAAGACGGTTCAATCAGAGCAGAACCCCTGTAGTCACAATTGTGAGAAAACCCACGAACCACCGTCTCACTACCGGTTGGAACAGTAATATCCTTGCCCAGAACTACGGTTCCTACAGTCACTGCCTCCGCTGAAACAGATCGAACTGTATCCGACGGCACAAAGCTCAGGCATCTCCGCTGCAGATCTATTACACAGGGTTGCACGTGCTGAAGGAAATCAATGCCAAACAGGCAGGGCACATCAATCACATCTGACACATAAAAGGGAACAGTCTTTTGTACGCGACCTATCTGAACGGAAAGGACAGTTCTCCCTAGGAGAGGCAACTGTTCCTGCGCGGCCGTCCGCGCCCGTGTCGCTGTCATACTCAAAGTGGCGTTCGGTAAAGCATCAAACACTGCCTTATTGATAATGCTAATCGTCGAGCCCGTATCCAACAAACAGTTACACTCAACCCCACAGATCCTAGCCGGGAAGGTCATATCTGGGTTGAGCTGTACGCTGTCACCAGCATCACTTACTGTTCGGGAGGTGCCGCGGGACCCGGCCTCGGGCTTTGACCTGGGCCCCGGTCGGCGTTTCCCGACGGAGCTTGGCACACGGCTGCCAGGTGTCCCTTCTTACCACACGAGTGGCAGGTGCTATCACGAAAACGGCATCGGGACCGCACGTGATCAGCACCACCACAGGCCCAGCAGGCGCGCGCCGGCGCCTCGTTTGACCGGGACGGCTGCGACCCGCGGCGCCGTCCGGTCCGCTCGGGGCGTCCGGGGCCGTCCAGACGCCGCTCGAGCTGCTCGATGCGATCGAGTATCAGGCGCAACATCGGCGCCTGCACCTCTACCTGACGCACTGACGCGCTTCGCAGCACCTCAGCGCTGCGGATATTGCTCACCTTTTGCACGGCGGCCGGGAAATCAGTAATTCCCGCCATCACAATCTCTGAGCGATATTTCTCGGGGACGGCTGACAGAAAGTAGTTAAAAAGCAGACCATCGGTCGGCTGATCTGGGAAGGAGCGCCTAACCAGAGACTTAAACCGCACAAGGAATTCGTCCAGAGACTCGGCGGGGTCATACTTTAACTCGGTCAGACGAATGTGCGCGTCGATTGTGGTCCCCACTGTGATCGTTTCCCGCAAACCATTGAAAACGCTGTACAGGGATCCCTTCTGACTCGAGCTCAGAGCATCATAAGCATCCCGTGCAATGCCTTCTAGGGTCAGTGGCAGAAAAGAAAGCTGCTGTCCCTCATCCCAGCCCTGAAGCCGACCAAACGTTTGAAAGTCTTCACGGAAACGGGACAATGAGCCCTTCCCACCGAAACGGGGTGCCGATACAATAAAAGAACTCATTTTAAATTCCTGCTTAGGTACCACATTAACTGGTTAGCCAAACCTGACCTAGCTTTACAGTGAACTCTAATATCGTTTCCATTGCGTATTCACTTTGATTTTTCGCACATTGCTCTGACACCACTACTGAATTGTTCATTGTCAACACTCGAATCACAGTTCACCGACCCCGAAATCCCAGTTCCCCAGGCACAGTACCGTGAGTGCAGTGACGGCCAGTCCTCTCCATCCGGCGCCTTGCCTGCTGCTCCTCGAATCAGCTGACGCGGTCCAGTGCAGCGCCAACGGGCCGCGGAGCTGGGCAGAGCTCCGAGCCGAGTCGCGGTGGCGAAACGGCCGGCTGGTGCCGATCACCAGCAGCGAGGAGGTCGGACGCCAATCGCTATGGCGGTGCCGACTCGTCACTCGCTCACCACTCGCGCACCAAATCACTGAACACTGCACACTGAGCTCGCAGGCCGCAGCAGCGCGACGGCTGGGCCGAGATCACCAAAGGCCACTGCGCACTGATCGCTGTCTCTCAGCCTCCTCACGGACGTCACCTCCATCACAGCTGAGACTACAGAGTGCAGGTAGCCGGTACCACGAAGATTGAAGAAGCAGGGAAACAGCGCGGTCCAGGACTAGGCTCCTCTTGCTTCGATAGCCCTGGGCTGGTCGATCTCCATGACGGCTCGTAACTGGTCCATCTTGCGATAAACTTGATGAATAAATGTGTTGCAACAACGGCGCTCAGTCGACACTTGCAAAGCCAAGTGGACCGAGGATCAGTCGACCGTAGCACAGCTCAAGAAGCGGAGCTCAGTGCTAGCGGGAACAGACGGCACTGCTGGACAGTCGCCGTGCAGCGGCCAACATGCCGCAGTCTTCAGTCGGGACAAAAGGCGAAGTCGGCCGACCTTACCGGCTAACTGACAACTCGTCAGAGTGTTGCAGAGCCGGAAAACCAACAGCAGACATCTTGCACTGGCGATAGCTTCTCCGAAGAGTTCAAACAGTCAGTTGAATTCTTGAATTCTTCATCTTGAGGCCGCGAAAGCCGAGGACGTCGGTTCGGGCTCCAAACTTCATTTCGACTAAGTCGATCCCACCGCTGCCACCAAATATAAACCCGTGTTTACTGAAGGTGTATCGACATAATCAAAAGTGAAGAACATTATATTGTATTTATCTTTAGGTTACATTTTAACAGAGCCAGGAGCGCAACCTCACTCCTTGAGCTCTCGATCCAGACTCCCCGCCCACAGTCAGCCGAACACCTGCCGTGATCAGCTGAATGGGCGAAAACATAGTGCACCATGAGATGCTCCGATCGCGGCATCCGCTATATAAAACAAAACATTTTACTAATTGTTCAGTAAAGCCTCTAAGCATGAACAAGAGTGTTTACCATTCTAATAATATGTTGTACATAATAAAACATTTAATTGCATTATCTAGGACAGCTTCGAGTTCATACCTGAAGCAACAATTGATTAGCAGACGCATGGGTGTAGAAACGTTTTCAAAGTTGGTGTGGAGTTTACAGCCATTCTCGAAAACTACCCCCATTTTTTGCCAACTCCAAAATCTCATGGGATCTGCATCAATCTCAGGGGGTACTCGGTCGGAGGTTGGGGGAGGCAAACTGCCCGCTTGCCCTCCCCCCCCCCCCCCGTGGCGACGCTAATGGTGTTGAAAGCCTTCACTGGCTATAAGAGCTTAGAGGAGGTTTGAGCAACCACTGGAACAGACCCTATCATGCTCAAGCTCGGGTGGAAACGCCAATCAGCTCGTTTATCGCCTTGCCAATCAGCTCATAGACCCGGGAACAGGGGGGGGGGAGCGAGGGCGATTGCCCCCAACTTAAGAGCCGAGGGGGTGACGTCTCCCAACATTCATGCAGCGAGGAAGGATCTTTCCTCTTTTTGATGATGACTACACCGAACAGTAGGTAAGCAGAAAACTGAAGTGGTCGAACTTCGACTCGAAGAGAGGGTCCGTCATTGGAACAAAGCGTAAATACCGCTTAGTTTTCGGCCCTAAGAAGACCCTTTCATCTTGCTCTATCTCTGAACTCATTCATAGTTTCTTCGCAACCGGCAAAACGCCAGAAAAAAGTGTAATATGCGTACAGGGCATGCATATCTTGGCTCCCTGTCCTTTGAGGTCCTGAGGACGATAGCGGAAATTCTGTGACGATAAACCAAGAGAGGTGGTCGAGGATCCTCCAGTTTTTTTTTTCTTATGGTATTTTCTAATGGTTCTTCCGCTCGCCGCAGCGCAGCTGTGCCGACACCATCAAACAGCAGTGGTTTCACCAGGATGGAGACCATGCTTGCACCGTCCTGAAGATCATGCATTGTCTCAGAGAGTGGATGTGAAAAGTTTTCCTTGTATATTATATCAAAATTTGGACCGAATTTGGAATGGGAAGGGCTAAAATTAGTCTGGGCTAAATCAGTCCGGGCCCAAAGCCACCCACTCAACCATTCGGACAAAATTTTCTAAACAAAATAGGCTAACTTTTATTTCATACCAAAACGGCACATTCGGAAACCGTGAATGCTGGTCTTGTGTCTACCACCAGCAGATTCGCGAATATCAATCCCCTGCTAGATTGACGAGTATGCACGTTTCTGCAATGTTTATAGACAACAATATCTTCTAAATAAAAATTATTCACTTTTTAAATGTAATATATCACAAAAAGGCAAGTAAATAAAGTCAAAATGAAGCCACTGCCAGCTTTTACAAAAAAAAAAAAAACAAATGCATGAACGTCTTTTCCTGATGAAGGAAAACTTTTCTATGGCGGGAACAACAAATTAGGTATCATTGCGCTATTGCAACGATTATGGCGCAGGCCACTTATGCACATGTGCTACAGCCGTCAAACCAACAATACATCATTCTTATTAAAAAAAAAAAAAAATCGTAGAGCCAAAGCACATAGAGAAGGTAATTGTGCCCTGCTGAATGTGAGGTTTGTTCAAAAATTGCTAACTTATTCCCCACATCTCGTCGAATACTGCTGTTTTTCAGGCTGGGGATGACACCAGAGCGGGTAAAAACCAGCATCTTGAGGCATAATTCTTTTACAAATAAAAACCAGGGCAGTTGGACAATGATAAAGGCTTGATTAATGATAATCATTTTCATCATGCATATTGTGTAACTGTGATATATCTAGTGGGTGCATGCTTAAATTAAATGCTTCATACAGTTATTGCTTACTGCTGATAAGAAATGACATGCTTTTTGGATATTTTTCTTAAACTTAGAATGTGAAATATTTTTTGTGTAAACTTGCAGATTTTGGGGTGCTTCTGCCAGTGAGAGGTGCATTTTTTGGCTCAGGGGATGCTCGAGCATTCCCATACCCCCCCCCCCCCTCCCCCAATTATCAGCCTTTGTGGACTATGAAGAACCCATACTGATTTCTTTTGGCCTTGAATCATATTTTGCTGTTGTTGTTTTTTTTTTTACTCAGAAGTGCATGAGAAGTGTCACCACTTAAAGTTGGTGTGGAAAATCCACACCAACTTTCAAGTTGGTGTGCCAACTTTCAAGTTGGTGTGGAGCTCTCCATACCAACCACATACGAAGTTACGCCCATGAGCAGACGATCACGCGCAAAACCGTTGAATTAAATTCCTGTCCAGACATCATATGGTCACCGGGCTCCTCTCGGCGGTGAAACAGTTAAAGGGACCCTCCCACCTTCAAAAAAGTTAATGAATTGGCATGAAAGTGATGTCCCTTGGTTCAGAAAGAGCGAAAACGAATATCTACCAAATTTCACCGAAAAATATTCACTGGTTTTCAAGATATTAGGCTTTTACTTTTGTTTACTTTTTGGGATCTCCCCTGTTACTAGCGACTTTATTTGGAAGCAATAATTTGGCAGCCTTAAAGTGCGGCAGACGTTGCGC
Source organism: Amphibalanus amphitrite (assembly GCF_019059575.1). Classification (NCBI taxonomy): domain Eukaryota; kingdom Metazoa; phylum Arthropoda; class Thecostraca; order Balanomorpha; family Balanidae; genus Amphibalanus; species Amphibalanus amphitrite. The sequence continues at coordinate 76,173 of NW_024882333.1, read as the reverse complement.
GCAAAGCAGCGTATACCACCACGTGTTAACGATGGTTTTAGTCTAAGATTTAAAAATCGTTAGATCTCCGCTGACGTCACAAATTCTAAGGGGGCATTCCAATGCATTAGCCCCTTAGAATCCGAAAACTGCAAGTTTGAAATTCCATATCTTCGAATTAAAGCATTTTTCGATGTTGTGAGTGCCCAAACCGGTATTTGCAGGCCATGGCCATCAATTTGGCTATCTCAACTCAAAACTAATGTTAAGGTGGGAGTGTCCCTTTAAACTTTAATCGGCGCAAAGCTTGCCGATTACACATACATACATATGTATGTATGTATGTACCATTCCGCAACTAGGAGGAAGATCTATTCACTGAGGAGGCTTTTTGTGACGTTTAAAAAACTATGAAATGATTGTTTACTTCAGACCTGACGATGTGCTATGCACGAACAGTTGTCTTATTTTCTTGGCCCTATTTTGAATGTAATTATTAGCATGAGGCTTACGGCTTTCATTGCAGTTATATATGTAATCATGAGCCTCAAAACCGCGCTTTCTTTAATCATTGATCATGGTCAAATTTAAAAATACTCAGTTTGACCTGGTCAGGTCAAAGGTCATTGAAAGGTCATCGACAAATACAAAATCATGTATAAAACCTGGATCAATTGCCTCTCTAATGGCGCTTATCGCAGCTTCCCCGCACTCTTAATTACAGAGCATTGGGCATTTCAAGCCTGCAATGTCGGCAAAAACCGTTGACCCTTCATGACCTACAAGTTTGACCTTAGAGGTCACCCAGGTCTAAAACTTGGTGGATGTATTTTTTATATGTGCTAAGAGCGTACCGAATTTCATTAAAATCGAACGGGGGCCAGGTACATTCGTGATCGATTTGACTGGAACGACCCGCCTACAACCCCATGTATATAGGAAGTTCGCATGTGGTCCCACCTGGCACCTGTCGTTAACGATCTTATCGCCTGGAATCCCTCAGGTTGACGTATTTACTGACCCAATGCGAACGTTGAAGAGGAAATCAGCAAAATTTACGTCAACCTTGAGCGGCTTCACATAATAGCCTGTGTAACGAAGCATTCATTGTTCGATATCTGTATATTCATGTTATTGTGTTTACATGTACTGACGTCACATGTAATTGGGTCGGCTGTCGGTGATTAATAAATCATACAATCAGTCTGTAAATGTGTTTCGCAGGTATCGGAGGCGCCCTTCACTGTCCCCACTGCAACTTGAGATGTATGGGACAACAAGGCTTGGACAGACAGGCGAAGAGATGTGTCGATCACGTCGGCAGAAACGGCAGCTTCAAGTGCGAGTGGTGTCAGTACTCGACCAACAAAGTCGCCAATACTAAACACCACCGTAGAAATCATGCTGGACAGCGGCCGTACGGCTGCTCCATCTGCCAGGCACGGTTTGCTGAACGGTCAAACCTCGCCAGACACATGCGGACCCACACGGTGGAGCGGTCGTACGGCTGCTCCATCTGCCAGGCTCGATTTGCTCGACCGTCAGCCCTCATCACACACATGCGGACCCACACGGGGGAGCGGCCGTATGGCTGTTCCATCTGTCAGGCGCGGTTCACTGTTCGGTCAAACCTCACTAAACACATGCGAACCCACACGGGGGTGCGGCCTTATGGCTGCTCACACTGCCAAGCCCGATTCACTGTTCGGACAAGCCTCGCTATACACATGCGGACCCACACTGGGGAGCGGCCATACGGCTGTTCCATCTGCATGGCACGGTTCGCTGAGCGGGGAAAACTCACCAGACACATGCGGACCCACACGGGGGAGCGGCCGTATGGCTGTTCCATCTGCCAGGCACGGTTCACTCGACGTACACACCTCACCAAACACCTGCGGAGCCATAAGGTGGAGCGGCGCAGCAATTTTCAATAACAGATCATCTTTAACCCGCGCAGTGCGCACCGACGGGGGGCGGTTATCCAAAGTCAAAGTCAAAGTCAAAGTCAAAGTAATTTATTAAAGACACGTCCACGATGTGGTTATTATAGTGTCCAGTCAATGGAACATAATACAGCATTAAAATTGACACCCACCGCTCAGGTACACATATATGCATTTTATCATGACACGTAAGCTGCGAATAGCTGAGGATGAATGCGATGAAGGGTAAAAAGTTGAGTTTAGAGTGCTGCGCAAATAAAGTTAACAGCGTGGAAATATATAAAAGTGATTCACTGACGAGGGGCACGCGACAAAGGTCTGGTAAAGGCAGCGCGGCTAGGCGCTTGTCTTGTCTGTGAATCCAATTTGTTCCATGCACTGGCAGCCCGGTAACAAAAACTGTGCTGAGACCGAGCGAGGCGTCGCTTTGGCAGCTCTAGAAGTCCCGCCGTTACCGCTCGCGTCATCCGCTCGGACACACTCCCTCGAGGGACAAACATTGCACGGAGCGACTCGGGACAGACCGTGGAGTTAAGCGCTCTGTACACGTGCATACAGTCATGATCCCTCACCCAGTCGTGCACTCTGCCCCATCCTAGTGATTCAAGGGCTGGTGCGATGTGCTCGTGGCGTCGTACACCAGTGACCAATCTCGCTGCGAAATTTATACATTTCTGGATACGGTGCATGTGGACCTTGGCAGCTCCTCCCCAAACGGATAGGCAGTATTGGATGTGGGGAAATATGTGATGCTGGACGAGGAGTTTCAGGATGTCTCTGGAAAGAAAGTGACGGATTTTGTGTAGGGATGCTGTGATGTGATTGCATCTCTGCACAACCATGGAAATGTGGGATTCCCATGAGAGGCACTGGTCGAGAACAACGCCCAGAACTGTAACGGTCGGACTGGGGGTGATTTTTGAGCCAGAGAAGTCGATATGGAAGTTGGCTGTCTTTTTTATGGAATCTCTGGTACCAAGCAAGATGAAGTGAGTTTTGTCAGCATTCATTTTGAAACTGTTCGCAGAGAACCAATTTTTAAGCTCGTTCAGGGAAACCTCGACCCGTGCCTTCAGAGCAGATAATCCGGTTATCCGCCCCCCCCCCCTTAGGTTTTTCGCGAATAGCGGGAAAACTGCGGAGCTACGTGCAGCGAAAATTGATATGACTATTCATTCATCAATTTTACACATGGTGTGCAAGTTTGATCCTCCTAACTTTTTAGGTCAGGTCACCAGGTCACTTTGAATAACCCAACCTCAAGTCACTTTTTTGCAACTTTGTCACCGTGTCAGAGCTACAGTAGATGACGGATCCTTTGAAAGTCGGAGGATGTTATTAGGTCATTGCTAGCTACAATTTGTATATCTCGGAGTTTTGATATTGATGACCTAATGTCAGGTCAATTTCTCGGCCTCCCCATTTATAAGTCAATGGGGGGAAAATCAACTCCCTGTTTTTCCACTCAAACGCGTCGGAATGGCCCCATATACCATACATGACTTCATATAAGATCAACCTTCACTACCTTGAGGCCTGTTTTACTGTTGGCCAGCTGTAAGGTCATGTGACGTCATCAGAGGTCACCAGCGGTTTTTTGCCAATAACTCCTTACAGGAACGAGATACAGCCGCGCGGATGGTCTCATTGTGTTTAGCTCGTCAAGGCGCATCGAATGACATACATGATGACTTCGAGGTCACGTGACCTGAGGTCAACCTTTGACCGTGACATTTCGAGTTCATCATATATATGATTCGATGCGGATTGACGAGAGGATCACGATGATGCTATGCCCTTAGTTTGTTCCCAGCTTGACTAATGCGAACGTTATTCGAGAAAAACTATCCATATCTAGCGCCGCCATTTTGACTTGTTTTACCCCTGTGACGTCATCTTTGACCTGACCTGAAAATGATCTAGGTAAAAATTGTAGACCTTGTCCATGCGTACCCCCATGCCGTTTACCGCTTGTCGCTATCTTGCTTCGTTCTCTAGATATCCGGGGGGTTGGTCATCCGCCCTCCCCCCCCCCGTCGGTTCTAAGTTGGCGCAGACCCCCGTCGGTGTGCAGGTTAACTATTATACATGTCTACTCTTAGGGGAGGGGATGGCTACAGTTACACCCTTTCGCTTTATCTTGGTGCGTTTTAAGCAGCAGTGGCGAATAAATGCACTGGCGGATCCAGGGGGGGGGGCACGGGGGCCATGGCCCCCCCCCCCAAAGGCCTTAAGTGGCCTGTTTGGCCCCCCCCCCAAAACGCCAGAAAAATTGCTAAGAAAATATACCTTGATGGAGGTTTTTAGCCACTTGGTGAAGTAAAGCTTTCCACAGCATAATATGGAAGCAATATAGTAGCAGTGAGGGTCAGTCAAAAGTTGCGCGAGCGGAGTCGACCTTAAAAAAAAGACTGTTGTTGGCACGTGTTTATGGCGCGGCAGCTGGTAGTTGGCGGTGTTTCGCGTGGTGTGGCATCACTGGCGGATCTGGGGGGGGAGGGGGGGGGCACGGGAGCCTGAGGTGCCCCTGACAGGCCCGTGGTGCCCTTGCTAGGCCTGTGGTGCCCCTGGACCCTGGCAGGCCTGTGGTAAAGTCCACAGCAGAAGTAATGTGGGGTTTCAGTCATGGGTATGTTCTGCTTCTGAAGCTTAGGAACGATTAGCCAGACTACAATGAAACTTTGAATGTAGCTTATATGTATCGTCACCCTTGCAGCTGCAACTTTAGCTATTGACATCTTCTTTTCAATCACTTCGCATTAAACAATCGCCAGTCAAAGCCAACCGTTGAGTTTGGTAAAACCCTACATTACTTTAGCGGTGGGCTGTACCTCTGGCGGGCCTAGGGTGCCCCTGCTAGGCTGCTGATGCCCCTGGGACCTGACAGGACTGTGGTGCCCCTGACAAGCCTAAAGTGCCCCCAACAGGCCCGTGATGCCCCCGACAGGCCCAAGGTGCCCCTGCGTGATGCCGTGATGCCTGCGAGGCCGGTGGTGCCCCCTGCGAGGCCGGTGGGGCCCCTGACAGGCCCATGGTGCCCCTGCTAGACCGGTGGTGCCCCTGGCAGGCCTGTGGTGCCCCTGCTAGGCCGCTGGTGCCCCTGGGCCCTGACAGGACTGTGGTGCCCCTGACAGGCCCAAGGTGCCCCTGCAAGGCCGGTGGTGCCCCTGTAAGGCCTGTGGTACCCCTGCTAGGCCTCTGGTGTCCCTGACAGGCCCATGGTGCCCCTGCGAGGCCGGCGGCGCCCCTGGCAGGTCTCTGGTGTCCCTGACAGACCTGGGGTGCCCCTGGCAAGCCTGTGGGGCCCCTCACAGGCCCGTGGTGCCCTTGCTAGGCCTGTGGTGCCCCTGGCGGGCTGGTGGTGCCCCTACTAGGCCAGTGGTGCCCCTGACAGGCCTGTGGTGCCCCCGGGCACCAAGGGGGTCATGACCCATGTGGCCCCCCTTGGATCTGCCACTGATGCATAATATATTGATTTGTAAAGGCGTTATGGCTTATGCAATATGCAATTGCAGGCACTTGGTATCCCTCACTTATCCCTCATTGGGGCTCTGGCGGGCTCCTGAGGGCCCACGTCTATCTCCGGGAGCCCATATAGACAGGCTCCTTTGGGTCCTTTCAGTACACTATAGCATAAGAGGTCTCCATGCGAGTCCTATACATACATCTGAGGGCGCACCCTGATGTCTGAGGTACCCAACTGCAGCTCCAATGGTCTCTTCTTACACTGGCGGATCCAGGGAGGGGGCATTTAGGGCCATGCCCCCTTCCCAGAGGCCTAAAGTGGCCCGTTTTCCCCCTCCCCCAAACGATAATGAAACATAGTTCAATCAGGGCGTGGCCCAGGAGCCGAGTTAGACAGGGCTGTTTTACCACCTCCGGCCCGCAAAGGAACCCAAGCACTGACTCGAAGCGGGTTAAAGAGACCCTCCCACCTTCAAAAAAGTTAATGAATTGGCATGAAAGTGATGTCGCTAGGTTCAGAAAGGGCGAAAACGAATATCTACCAAATTTTATCGAAAAATATTCACCGGTTTTCAAGAGATTAGACTTTTATTTTTGTTTACTTTTGGGATATCCGCTGCTGTTCCTAGCGACTGTATTTGAAATTGAAAGTGCGGCATTTGTTGCGCGCAAAGCAGCCTATACCACCGCATGCTACCAAACGTTTTAGTAAAATATTAAAAAAATCATTAGATCTCCGCTGACGTCACACATTCAGAGGGGTATCCAAAAGCATTAGCCCCTCTGAATCAAAATGCTGCAATTTTGAAATTCAATATTTCCGATTTAAGGCATTTCTCGATGTTGTGAGTGCGTGCCGAAACCGGTAATTGTGAGCCAGGGACCCCATTTTGGCTATCTCAGCTCAAATCTAATGTTAAGGTGGGAGGGTCCCTTTAACTGGTCGATAAAAACAATGGTAAGTGTTTACAAAGTAATATAAAGGCATGGGTCGGGTGGGCTACCATTTATATATTTTTCTTTTTAGTTAAAAAAAATTCATAGTGTCAGGGCTGTGACGAAAAATAAGTGGCCTAAATCCGATGAGAAAACAGGATTTGGGGGTACCCTAGGTTTGGCTCCTGCATGAGTTGGCCCCCCCCCCCCCCAAAACGCAAGCCTGGATCCGCCAGTGAATAAATGTGCTCGCCATTGCACATGTAGGTACAGCTGTTGATTTGCACGGCGTTATATGTAAATAGGGGAGACCCGGGAGGTATGGGCCATCGCAGTTTTGAAGAAGTGCTGCGTATTTTTACATATTTGACCGCGTAAGGTAGCAGCTATTTCGTTATACAACCCACGTGATTTCCAAAATCTTCTTCAGTCTCCTTTTGCAATGAGGGGTGATAATGCGTTTTTGCCCTTTTCGAATAAAAAACGGTACATACAGAAAATTCCTGGTAACTTTGAAACCAGGCTCGTTTTAGCATATCAGACTATCGCTAACATAAAGTTCAAAGCATGCAACTTAACCCGCGACCGCCTGGGGGGGGGGTCGGATCCGACCCCCCCCCCCTCCGTTTTTCTTGAATAACTCATGAACCGATTACGCTATCAACTTGAAACTTGGCATACCTTCTCACCCATCAATTTGACGTCTTTTGTGCAATTTTTAAGAATTTTTGTTCACAAAATGATTGAGATATATCGATTTTAGTGATGTAACTACACGGCGTTTTCAGTCAAAAAGTGGTAAATTTAAAAAAAAAAATTGCCAAAAATCGAGGTTTAAAGGAAGACTGCCACCTTCAGAAAGTTTTCTCAGATCGGCCTATGATTTATTCCCTGGATAAAACAAAATTTTAGAATTCACCTGACAAAGTATCATCACGTGAATCGCGAAAAAATTATCGATTATCATACAATTATCAATCGGTTAATGTCTAGCGACAATGTTTACACATCACTAGACTTCAAGGTCATAAGATTATTACATTTTATTTGAAAAAGTAAGGTATTTTATGATTTACTAATATATGATTTCATAAGAAATTGGCCATGTTTAATTTATTTTGCATTTAACTTCGTAAAACATTTAAAAATCATGGCTCATTTGGAATGGGTCTGGCCCATGTTAAACCCCATTTCCCACACTTTTTTGGAAAAAATGAACTACTGAATATATAAGTTTAACTTTTATTTTGACACTCCAAAATTCTTCTCTGATCTCGAAACAATCAAAGTTTTGACATATATTTGCCAAAAGATAAGAAAATTCATGTTTCAAAGTTATCGATAAACAGTGGGGCGTTTTACCTCATGTGTTGTTCGGACTACCCACTTCCTAATGTTCGGTAGCTGGCGAACGGCATGTTTCTATGCATTTATATGTACTTTTCTCAGCAACTGGATGGCAAAGGAAGTATTTTGTTAACATTTGCATTGCAATAATTTATTATTTGGCCTTCTGAGGCAGGTGAAAAAACTGCTCACACAATAGTGTCGTAGCTGAACACCTGATAGGATGGAAGGTGCTAACTTCAGTGCCGTGCCTCCCAAGGTCTAACGGACCTCTCATAGGTATAAGATTTAGTCAACTAGCATGTTTAATCTTTAATCTAGAGTATGGGGCTTCTTGCCCCAGGCCGTGGGGCGTTTTGCCCTGGGGTTGGGGCAAAACGCCCTATTTGCAGTTGCTTCACAAATCACTTCCTAGCTGGGAGTCCGATCATAAGTGAATGAATTTGAGGGGTGGAATTTAAAGTAAAATGTCCAAAGAACGCATTGAACACAAATTTCGCCTTCCAGGTGATGTGGGACAAAAGTTATGTAGCAAAATAAATTATCTGGGGCGTCTTGCCCCAGGCTACCCTAGAGATGTCGGTTTTCTTGGACTAAAAAAATGGCATCAAACTGAACTTTGGTCTCCGATTTCTCGCAAACGGGTTCGAATTTCGGAAAGCCGACTTCAGTCTGGGACATAGGTGGCTCAGCTCTAGTGAAAACCGTTTTGTGAAAAAAAGGTGGCAGTCTACCTTTAAAGCAAATTACCCGACATCTTACGCAGAATTGAGTGGAGAACAAGATGAAATCCTGAAAAATCCTCAGATACAAGGAACTAATACGTTAAACCCTTATAAGTCAAAGGGGAAATATGAAAATTGCTATTTTGGCGCCGAGAATGATCTGAAACTATCTCAAGCATATAGAATCATGATTTCATGCACTCCTTGCAAGGTTCTATGCTTCATATTTGCATTGTTGCCCTTGCACGACGTCATTTGTGACATCACAAGGGTCACAATTTTTCTTCAATAACTCCCGATCAAATTGAGCTAGCGAGTGGGGAAAGCCACCAATGCACTCAGGAAAACTTGCCGAATCGAATGATATGCGACATGACCTCTTTCGACCAACTTCGTGACCTGTGGGTGCTGACCTGACCTTGACCTGAGGTCAACACCCTAAGTTGACCTGACCCGAACAAAAGTATATCACTCGATGCGCCTGAGCTAGCTGAACACGATGATGCCAAAATCGCGGCTCTACGGCCATTTTTGGCAAAGTTATTTACCAAAAACCGAACCCGTGCCTTAGATCACTTGACCTGACCTCAGAGGTCACCAGTTGGCCTGAGACCTTTAAAGCGGGTTTCTACAAGTCACTCTGCATTATACTTTGCCGCATACGACCACTTTACCGCTTAATTCTAGTTTAATTAGCGGCGCATTAGCGAGGTGGGTTCAATCAACCCCCTCGGCCGGGGCAAATGTAGGTCCGGCGAGTGAATTTGAGGAATTCTGAAGATACGATCGTGTTCCCCACTCAATTCTGCGTAAGATGCCGGGCTCCGTATCAACGTAACTTGATCGTAACGGATACGGCGGCCGCAAACGTAAATCGAGGTCCCGAATTCCCTATTCCTCAACACAGGCGGCAGCCGGTTCCTGGTCTGCGCAATATGGCCGCCACCGTTAGACACTACGGCCAATAGGGTTGAAGCGGCAGTGCTCCCCTGTGCACCTACTACGAATACCCGGCAGGACCCCTACTGGTTGACCTAATCTACCAACCATCGCCAAAATAACCGAACGTGTCGTTTATGAACAGCTTTTTACGTACTTTACAACCCATCACCTTTTCTCCTCTAGTCAACACGGTTTTAGATTGAACCACTCGACCGACACAGCGTTACTCACTGTAACTGACAGAGTGTTTGAGGCCATGGACCGGAAAGAGATCACCCTTCTGTGCCTTTTAGATCTATCAAAGTGCTTTGATGTTGTACCTCATGATGGACTTCTGAGAAAATTGGAGCTGTACAATGTAGACACTCGCTGGTTTAAGAGCTACCTGGCGGACCACTACCAGCAAGTAGTAGCTAGGAGCCAGCGAGGCTCATGTGATCTGTCGTCGCCTCTGCCGAACCCGATCGGAACTTTCCAGGGGTCAGCGCTCGGTCCGCTGTTGTACAGCATCTACGCCAACGACTTGCCGCTGTATGCTGATGACGCGTGCATAGTGCAGTACGCGGACGACACTCAGGTTCTCGTGAGTGGCAGGCCCGGAGACATTGGTGCCCTTGTTAGCTCCATGGAACGTAATATTTCGCAACTTGCTTACTGGTTTGGCAAAAATGGCATGAAAATCAACGCTAAAAAAAAACACAGCTCATAGCTCTCGGCACTCGACAAAATCTTCGACAGGTACCAACCATTTCTATCAAATTCATGGGCACGACTGTCTCCGGTTCTCTCATGGTGCGGAACCTGGGTGTCGTATTCGACCAATTTATGACTTTTACCGCGCACATTGACGATGTGGTTCGACGCTGCAGCCTGCACAGGCATTTTAATCGGTTTGAGTCACTGCCGTCATAGTTTACCTTCTGCGACGCTCACAAGTCTAGTCCAATCTCTAGTCGTATCACTTATTCGCTACTGTCTTAGTGTCTACGGAACCTGTAAAGGCCTGGCTACACTATGCGTTTTCTGCGTGCGTTTTTGCAAGTTTGCGTGTTTTGCGTAATATCGTTCTAGGAAAAAAGTTATAAACAATATAATTTTTACTTTGGTTATATACAAAAGCTAATATAACTCTTATGTAACTAAAATTTAAGGTGAAAAACATCACAAAAACGTAATATCGTTCTTTTTTCTAGAACGATATCACGCAAAACACGCAAACACGCAAAAAACGCACGAAGAAAACGCATAGTGTAGCCAGGCCTTAACACCACACAAACTGGTCGGCTACAGAAAGTGTTGAATTTCGCAGCACGCGTCATCTCCGGGCGTCGAAAATTTGATCATGTGAGTGACGTCCTTCATGAACTGCAGTGGCTTTCGGCGCGCAATTTACATGTTTTTCACACGCTGACATTGTTAAAGCGCATTCTGTCTACCTCTCAGCCCGAGACGTTATCCGCCAGCCTCACGCTTCGACGACATGTTCATCAGCGCGACACGCGACAGAACCAGCTGCTGAATGTGCCTACCATTAGATCAGAATCCGGTAGGAGACGCTTTTTATACTCAGCCGTGACCGCTTTTAATGACTTACCACAAACGATTCGCGACCTAGGCCTGAGCCCATTTAAAAGAGAGCTGCGGAGGTATTTGCTCCAGCAACAGACCGATGCCGGCTAGTGACGACCCGCTCGCGGGAAGTGTGATTGGGTGTGCGTTTGTGAGAATGAATTCGTGTACGATGTGTGTGACCAACTATCCTTATTTTTTAATTGTGACCCTGATCCTAGAATAGCCACGCTTGTGTGGAATGGGTCTATGATGTGAAATAAATAATAAATAAATAAATAATCTGACCTGACCTGACCTGGCCTAAATGCATGAAGACATCATCTGTGATCAAAACTAACATGATATTCGTGATCAGCACCCCGAAAACCCCATAGCAGCCACACTACGACATTCTAACAGGTCCCGATTTTCCCGACTTTTGGGTCATTGACCTGACCTGGAAGGTCAACCAATGACCTAGGACCTTAAAATTGGGTATCTTCGGCTTCCTCTCGTCACGGGCAACACGCTCGTTTTTTTCTGCGAAGCTCTAGCTCGATCAGGGGCGAAACGGAAGGGGGGTCCAACGGAAACCCCCCCCCCCCCCGCTTATACGTTCGTGGCTGGAAAAAAACACCAATACGGGCGAGGGTTAACGCTAGTTTGAGAGGCATTGTAACAAATAGTAAGAAAATTAACCTCACTCTCATTCTTCCTAAAAGTAAATTCCGGATTCGAAATAAAGCATGCGAAATAAACATGAAAAACGAACCAGTCCGAAGAGCATCAGCCTCTCTGTGTCCCGCCACTCAGCAATAACCCTCTCCAAGCTTCATGACCCTCCCTTTCGTGGATAATGAACTCTGCCGTCAGACAGAAGGCGTCATCAGGAGTAGTCACCTGAACATAAGGGTAGCGTGGAAGGGAGGTCCCAGCTTGAAGAAAAAGCTGGTTAGGTCAGCCTGCCTTCCTCCACCGTGTCCGGGGGCAGGTAGGCGCACTGTGGGGACTTTGTCCCTCCTGGCACGACTTTACTCCTGCGGCGGTACGCCACAGTCAGCTGACCGCCGCGGCGCCGGGCAGCGCGGCGGAGCACTGGGAGCCACGCGACATCTGCTTTGATGTCTCGTAGTAGCTGTTTGGGCGAAATTGGGCAAAAGATAAGAGTTGATTCCAATGCAGAATTTATGGGAGAATATTTTGATATGTGTTTCCACACGTACAGCCCTCTACAAACTGCGTGGTATCCAGGTATTCTTTTTTGGACAAAGCGGATAATAACTCAAAAGCTATGTTATCAGTCGGTCGGATCTCATTGCATATAGATGCGCCATGCTCCACTCCTTCGATTGGTTCTATTAATGAACAAAGTATAGTGTAGCAACAAAATGCAAAAGTTTATTTTGGGGGCATATGTAGACTTTTGTGTGTTGTTGCCAAATTAGATGGAAAATGCATGCCAAAATAAGCCCAATCTAAGGTGCGGAGTCTCGCGCGTCTTGCTGTTACGATTTCCGAGTGACCGTGAGCATAGTATTCGCGTTATTCTCGGTTTTGTTGAAAAAGAATTCCTACCACGCAGTTTGCAGAGGGCTGTACCTACCACCACGTATCAAACTTTGTAAGGCTATGATTTGCCGAGTCAAATCTCCGAGACAAGTGGCATATTAACCTTTTTTCGTATTTCATTCAAAAATCATACCTTTAGATTATTTTTCTAACTTTTCATGCATATTCTCATATTCCTCATTGAATACATATTATAAAAACATGTCGCAACATACCTAGAATTGGTGTTTGATTAAACAAGTGAGCATGCGTTTCGTTGTCATGTAATTTTTCGCTATCCTAGGAGCACGGTGCTAGTCAGCGCAACCCTTCACTTTGTGACGTATTTTGCTGTGTAAGTCATCATTTTTAAAGCGATTTAAGGTCGGATTCGGATACACTGGTGACTGGACAATTCTGCGTAGAAAGGATACCTATAAAGAAAGTGGAAATCAAAATACTCGTATTTGTCACTTATGTCGTGCTAGGATCGCAAAAGTCCCCACGGTGAGGCGGTGCAATGGGTGTGAGGCAGGCCTAAAGGGCAAATGTCACCCAAAAATGTCATCTATCGAATGGACTGTAAGCTGTGCGACGAAAACGCATCATTTTACATCGGAGAAACTCGCCAGTCTGTCAGGCTGAGGTAGGTACTTACAACGAGCACATCAGGGATGCTAGAAACAGAAAAGAACACATTCCCTTTGGCTTCCATTAAACCAAACATACAGATATTCAGTTGGACAGCGACAACATCTCGATCAAAATTTTGCATGTCTCCAAAGACGGTCCAGACAGAAATATTTGGACATCAATATAGGTATATTCGTGATCTGAAACCTACCCTTAACACACAAACCTCATCGTGGTCTTTGATACGGCGTGGTACCTGAGCCTGACAGACTGATCGACATCGATCAACTATATGCTAGGTGTATGCATTTGTATGTTGTATGTGTGTGTTTTTTCGCTTTGTGTTTGTGTGATGAATGTATTTAAAGGGACTATCCCACCTTTAACATGGGGTTTGAGTTGAGATAGCCAAGTTTGCGGCGAGGCTCAGAAACCACTATCTATCTAGGTTGCAACCCCCGCGGCCTCTTGGTGTTGACGAAATTCGTTCCCTTCATTTGAAAATGGGCCTTGTACAAGGCCCTATCTTCAACATGGAGCGACCGTTAGTGTGACGTCACCTCGTTTAGTCATTCTGATTTAAATGGGTTTGTTCGTTGAAAAATCGCTTAAAACTTGGTCTGAACTTTGTTGTGGTGCCTACAGAGTAAAAAGAATCAGCTTTATGACAGTAATGTGGCCTGGGGAAGGAGGTAATTTTGGGCTGTGACGTCACATATTTGAATGTTTGTGTTTGGAATATGGGAAGCCTAAGATGTTTAATGAAAAATAAATGCCAGAACCGTGTTCCTGGTCATCCAATCTATAAAGTCGGGCACAATTTAACTGGTTTTAACAACATTTTAGAAGGTGGGATAGTCCCTTTAAGATGTTTTAATTCACAATATCTGGGCCACATATGTGTTCAAAAGAATATGTTCAAAAGAATGATGCACGATACGATACGTTTATTTGATGTTAATTTATGTTAATTTATACGATGTTTATTTGATACGATGTCGATCTACATGCATGTGTATAACGAAATGTTCTTGAAAGGATTGCCGCCAACTGTTATATAATATGTAAGATGTACTGGATGAAATAACTGTAGACAAAACTATCAGTCCAAATACATTTTTTCAAATGTTTGCAAATAAAACTCCAGAGCTGATGATGGCGCAACGCCGAAAGCAAGATACCTTTAAGAAACAGGTAGGTCCGATGTTTTGAGTAAAGCCCAGTAAAGCCCTGGTGACGTCACTGACATTTCTTATATGGAGAATTTCGCCCATAAGGAAAATATTTTACATACGAAAATTTGTATTTCATTAGGAAAAAATACATTCTATCAATTTCATCATGAAACTTATATAATTTAATTAAAAAACTTGAAATCCTTTGAGTGCTTGTCCCAACCCCTGCTATACCTTTGGTCACGTGACTTCCATGATAAACTTTGCGTTTTGCAATGTTATGACTTAAACAGAAGCAATAAATGTTACAAGCGTATTATTTATGATGTTTTAGGCAGCAATCGTGTAATAACATCCTTGAATTATATACATTCTGCTTAAAAGAGGTCACGTGATGTTACCAGATAGTGCTCGGACAGCATTTTCTTAAACTTCGATTTTGAGTACTTTTTACCTTCATTGAGTCCTAATAACGGACGTTTTTAGTTATAAAATGAAGCAATGAATCTATTGAGGGCAAAATTTAATCATTTTTGCACTTTCAAGCCGGGCTATCCTGGCATGAACTTCGGCCGGTTTGTGTGTGAAGCCTATGGTGAAGGGAAAACTTCACGCCCGGCTGACGTCACAGACCTCGGCTACCAAATCGTGTCCGGTGGGGATCGGCCGAAAGCTTCTCAAAAGGCTGTTTTTTCGAATCCGGAATTTACTTTTAGGAAGAATGAGAGTGAATTTAATTTTCTTACTAAAATGTTGCTTTCATTGAATGTTCTCTTTAATGAATTTTGTTATTGTCGTGCAAGGTCGAAAATTTAAAGTGACCATCCCACCTTAACATTAGTTTTGAGTTGAGATAGCCAAATTCGTGGCCATGGCCTGCAAATACCGGTTTGGGCACTCACAACATCGAAAAATGCTTTAATTCGGAGATATGGAATTTCAAACTTGCAGTTTTCAGATTCTAAGGGGCTAATGCATCGGAACGCCCCTTTAGAATTTGTGACGTCAGCGGAGATCTAACGATTTTAAATGTTTTATTAAAACGTTTGGTAGCACGCGGCGGTAAATGCTGTTTTGCGCGCAACAAGTGCCGCACTTTCAAATAAAGTCGTATAGGAACAGCGGAGATCCCAAAAAGTAAATAAAAGTAAAAGCCTAATATCTTGAAAACCATTGAATATTTTTCGGTGAAATTTGGTAGATTAGGTATTCATTTTTGATCTTACCAAACCAAGGGACGTCACTTTTATCCCAATTCATTAACTTTTTTGAAGGTGGGAGGTTCCCTTTAACTACAAATTGCATTCGAACTGAAAAATATTATTTGCCATATATCCTGGAACATGATTGAGTTTACCAAAATAGTACATATGTCCCCAAGTGACCTCCATGAAGTAAGTTGTTGGCCGCTTATGCGGTACCTGGGCTCTAAGAGAGCTCAAGATAGATCCCAGCTACGAACATTGTTCTAAATGTCGAGAAAAGAATATGAAACATACATGGCACCGGCCCATACCTCCCCCGTACCTTCCGGTGTATTTTTATGGATCGAAAAAGCGCATGATTTATTAAAAGTTATCTCGAGACCCAGGTGATCCAGGTGACCCAGGTTGATCCCAGGTGCTTAATATCAGGGTCACTTTACAGGCGAAAGGCAATTGCACGTACACAGAGTGAAAAACCAGGTCCAGGTGAAAAATTGCCTTTTCACAAAGCCGGTCCATACCACCCGGGTCTCCTATACTTTTCCTTTGTTGGTCCGATACGTCTCCTTTTATGTCGATAAGCTCATGGCTGTCCTGTGTTGGTATCGTTACATGATATTCATTTGCGGGTTGGGTGTTCTTGTTAACCCGCGCCCTGGTGGAGTCTGTTAATAACGTGACCTGGGGGGGGGGGGGTATTTCCCCTCCCCCTCGTATCTCCGGAACTACTGGACGGATCCGCAAAATTCAAACGGCGTTCGAAAGTCCTGTCAAATTTGATGAGGGAAGTCCAATGGGCTGCCATTCAAGGAACTCGTCGGATCATTTTAGTACATACTTGTGAAGAGATACAAAAGCCGATTTGGGACCATCATGAGAGTCCAATACGGTCAGGTGCTCGCCATATCGGTCTCTTGGCCCATACGCCGACTTTTTGGGCGGCATCTGACTCTGAGAGCCCTCACGACGGTATGTGTGGGTCCAATTATTGGCTCCGATGCCCCTCACGACACTCTTTGAGAGCTCCCACGCTGACCCCACGGGCCGCGCTGGCATTTGAGGTCCCCACGATGGTCTTGAGGGCCCTCAAGTCTCATGAAGACCTAATAAGGGCCCCACAACGCTCTCCGAACGTCACCACGGAGGCTTGTTTGGCCGCGCTGGACTATGATGGCCCTCACGATGACCTCTGAAGCCCCTCACGTCGACTTTTTAGGGCCCTTATGATGGCGTTTAAAGGGACCCTCCCACCTTAACATTAGATTTGAGTTGAGATAGCCAAAATGGGGTCCCTGGCTCACAATTACCGGTTTCGGCACTCACAACATCGATAAATGCCTTAAATCGGAAATATTGAATTTCAAAATTGCAGCATTTTGATTCAGAGGGGCTAATGCTTAGGAATACCCCTCTGAATGTGTGACGTCAGCGCAGATATCTAACGATTTTTAAATGTTTGACTAAAACGTTTTGTAGCACGCGTTGGTATATGCTATTTGCGCGCAACATCTGCCGCAAACGCCGCACTTCTAAAATAAAGTCGCTAGAAACAGCGGAGATCCCAAAAAAAGTAAACAAAAGTAAAAGTCTAATATCTTGAAAACCGGTGAATTTTTTTCGGTGAAATTTGGTAGATATTCGTTTTCGCTCTTTCTGAACCGAGCGACATCACTTTCATGCCAATTCATAAACTTTTTTGAAGGTGGGAGGGTCCCTTTAAGTGTCTACCGCAGTCTCGAATGGAACTTATTCGTTCAGGCAATTCACGTGTCCATTTTTGTCACTTATTGTGCGGAGGGGCATCTTACCCAACTTCAGGGGGCGTCTTTCCCACCCTCTGGGGTAAGATGCCCCCTTTCACTACTTCAGGAAAATGATCAATAGCAAAAAAAGTTATATTTCAAGCACAAAAGTGTGGTATTTTGTGGAGAAAAATGATGTCGGCTTTCATTAAAACTCCAAGTTTTTGCTTTCCGATTGTCATTTTCGAATAATTTATGACATTACAAACCCCTGGGCATCTTTCCCTATTCTCCCCTACCAAATTTTATCCAAATCGAAGGGGGTCAGGTACATTAGTGATTGATTTGACTGGAACGACCCAACTACAACCCCATGTATATTGGAAGTTCGCATGTGGTCCCACCTGGCACCTGTCGTTAAAGATCTTATCGCCTGGAATCCCTCAGGTTGACGTATTTACTGACCCAATGCGAACGTTGAAGGGGGAATCAGCAAAATTTACGTCAACCTTGAGCGTCTTCACATAATAGCCTGTGTAACGAAGCATTCATTGATCGATAACTGTATATTCATGTTATTGTGTTTACATGTACTGACGTCACCTGTAATTGGATCGGCTGTCGGTGATTAATAAATCATACAATCAGTGTGTAAATGTGTTTCGCAGGTATCGGAGGCGCCCTTTACTGTCCCCACTGCCACTTGAGATGTATGGAACAACAAAGTTTGGACAGACAGGCGAAGAGATGTGTCGATCACGTCGGCAGGAATGGCAGCTTCAAGTGCGAGTGGTGTCAGTACTCGACCAACATAGTCGCCAATATGAAACGCCACCGTATGAATCATACGGGAGAGCGGCCGTACGGCTGCTCCATCTGCCAAGCACGGTTTGCTCAACGGTCAAACCTCGCCAGACACATGCGGACCCACACGGGGGAACGGCCGTACAGCTGCTCCATCTGCCAGGCACGATTTGCTCAACCGTCAGCCCTCATCATACACATGCGGACCCACACTGGGGAGCGGCCATACGGCTGTTCCATCTGCATGGCACGGTTCGCTGAGCGGGGAAAACTCACCAGACACATGCGGACCCACACGGGAGAGCGGCCTTATGGCTGTTCCATCTGCCAGGCACGGTTCACTCAACGTGCACACTTCACCAAACACCTGCGTAGCCATAAGGGGCAGCGGCGCAGCAATTCTCAATAACAGCTCATCTTTAACCAGGGGTGTGGAGCCGGAGCGGGAGCTGGAGCCGGAGCCGGAGCCGTGAAACAATATAGCCCGGAGCCGAAGTCGGAACCAGAGCCGTCAAAGACTCCGGTTCAATTTTTTTTAAGAGGAAAAATAATTGACTTTGTTTGGTTTGACAGTACAAGGCAGTCATGGGCTATCACGCGAAAAAAAGCTGCCTAGAAAGATGCCTATGTGCTATACATAACATTTCGCCAGGTGCTTATATAGTTATACCCTGTTCGGTGATTGTATGTGCTGTTGAGAAAATAACCTTGTTTTGCAAATACAAGCAACGTGAACCATTCCAATCGCCTTTTTTCTTCCACCCGTATTAAATTGATTGCATACTGCATAGGGGAGTGGGTTATACTAAGTCGAAGCCAGAGCCGGAGCCGGGGCCGCCGGGACATTTCACCCGTAGCCGGAGCCGATTTTTTTTTTTCTCCGGAGCCGGAGCCGTCTGAAATTTTCACGGCTCCGCATCCCTGTTTTTAACCATTACATATACTCATATTGGCGGGAATGGTGACCCCCTTCCGCTTTATTTTGTTGTTTTCTAAGCAGCAGTCAAGGATTATGGGACACGCCATTACACATGCACATCTACTGATTTGCACGGCGTCATAAATACTTTTCCTTTGTTTATCCGAAGGTTACCTGTTCATGGCTCACCTGTGTTGGTATTGTACCTACATGATTCTTATTTGCGCCATCTTCTTTTTATCTGGTGTCTGCATAAGATTTGCCTACTCCATTTTTTTTTTTTTAATCAACTCGGCAAAAATGCCCGCTACTAGCTCAACATTGGATGGGTGGGTGCTGGACATTTTTGCATAATATTGACCCTCTTGCGCTCGATTTATGCTACACATTGTATAGCATACATTTATTGGCATTTGTATTTGTATTTGACAGTTAGGTAAAACACTCAGCACAGTAAAGTGACTATTCCGAGTGCCGCGTCACGATTAAAAGGGGAAAATAGGCTAAGGTGCACTCATAAATCACACCACTCAGCAGACAATCTAAATCACACATTCATCCTTAAAAACGCAGACACAATTCGGAAACGGCGCGTTTAAAACTAAGAAGATTTCTAAATTAATGGGGCAGGCGGTTGTTCAAATTGGCTATGCTGTAGAGCAGGTGTCGCCTCACTGCCTCGGTCCTTAGTCCTCACGCGCATGGAAGAGACAGATCAGTTGCCGGGGTTACATGAGCAAGTAAATGCGTTTCAGGAACGGATTTTCCTATTCGCTCACCATTGTAGTCCGTTTGTAATGCGTATTAACTCTGCTCATGTAACCCCGAGCAGTGTCCCGCCGGGTTGAGCTTGAGCGAAGGGAAGAGTTGGCCAGGATTTGGGAGGACATAGTATCCGGCTCTTCGGTGCATCGTATTATGTTTAGGAAGTTGAGAGTGGATTTCGTACAACCATAGACCTCTGTACCTATTACAGAGGTCTATGGTACAACTGTATCTATACCATACAATATACCAGTAAAACGCCTTTTGGGCGAGGAACGAGCGAGCGAGATAGTGAGCCCTGCACGTGCGGAAGGGCGAGAGGGTACTTCCAACGGGCTTGCGCAAAGCACCCTTCTAATCGGTCGCTAGCAGTATACCAAATTTGAACGCAATCGGCCCAGCCGTTCCTGAGATCTGGAAGCGGCATTCTGCACGTGCGCACGTGTAAACGGGGTCCAAACTGACTCTTGCACGGCACCCTACTAACTGGTCCCCAACCGTGTACCAAATTTGAGCGCAATCGGCCCAGCCGTTCTCGAGATCTGGAAGCGCCCCCTGCACGTGCGCACGTGCAGTAGCACCCTAACCGCAACACATGGGAATGCATTGCCTGGTGGGTGTCTACCTGTATGCCAAGTTTCAGCGAAATCGCCCCAGTAATTACCGAGTTATTGAAATGGGAACAAATTTGACACCTCTTATTGTTGTATTTTGCACGTGCACTGGGGGTGACCCACATGCATCGAGAGTATCCTATTTTTGGTAGAAGGGATGCTGCTACCCTACAAAAATTACCGCAAGTCAATCGCCCAAGCGGCTGCTGAGATATGAGCCTGTCAAAATCACTAATTTTACAAAACAGCTTGAACACCCTTGACTTTTCACGTGGCACGTGCCACGACGGTCACTGAGATGTATCAAAAGTAGTCTATTACGGGGTAGAAGGGATGGGGCTACCCAGCAAAAAAGACCGCAGGCCAATCGGTCCAGCGGTTGCTGAGATATAAGCCTCTCAAAAGCGTTACAGGCCGGGCCGGGCCGGGCCGGGCCGGGCCGCTCATACTGAGATTTTTCCGTTATATTGAAAAGACTCGCTTCGCTCGCTCGTAACAATATAGGTACACCTATATGCAGATTACTTCTTAAAAAGCTGAAACTCTGCTTGAGGCTCATGATTAATAAAATTGATATAAGAATAACCAGTAACCTCATAATATAAATCAGAAATAGGAGCCAAAAAGTTATATTTAAAAATATCGAATATTTCGCTCCCGGAGCTTCGTCAGCGATAATTACAGAAAAACATATACGTTTTAAACAAAAAAAATTGTTTTTATTTGTTAAAAACGTATATGTTTTTCTGTAATTATCGCTGACGAAGCTCCGGGAGCGAAATATTCGATATTTTTAAACATACCTAACTTTTTGGCTCCTATTTCTGATTTATATTATGAGGTTACTGGTTATTCTTAATTCTTATATCAATTATATGCAGATTATATGGGTAGGCACTGAAGTGAGCAATTCAACTTGCGGTATTCGATAAATGTGCGTAGATTTGGTTACGGGTGTGCACAGTTGATGCTAATAGTGTGCCCATTGCACGGGACCTCGTTGCGGTCACCGAACTGTCAGAGCTCTAGAGTCTGGACATCATTGGAGTCATACCGACTGACTCTTTCTGTGTTATACCTTATAGCTGTTATTTCTGGTGACTGCAGACAACCAGTGTTGAGAATATACAGCGTGTCCCAGAATTGACCGAACACTGATCCTATCAGCGGATAAGATAAGGCAAAAATAATTGCACCTTTTTCTTTTTATCGTCCGATATAGCCAATAAGGGTAGCTTCGAAATGGCCGCTAGCTACAACATTAGCCGACAATTATAGCTAAATGCCAGACGATGCTGGCTTCAGTTGTTTTACGGGTCTCCCGAAACTGGTTCTAAGACGGTTTTCATTGTCTTCTGGCCGGTGGATACTATAAATATTTTCTATTAACTTTGCATCCAAACTGTTCCCAGGCCATAAGGCATTCTCTCCCCAAACCAAAAATTCTGCCTACACCACTGTTGCGCTGTTTTTGACATCTGGCGTACCTTTGGCTTCCAACAGCTTTGGTTTCCAGAACAAACCCGTTTATGGCTATTCAGTTCACGACAACCAGTTTTTGTAATGCTTGAAATGAAAATTACCGCAGTAGCAATCTGTGTTAACGGTCGTCTTTGGGGCATCACGTGAAGCTGAAGCAGTGGCGGCGGAATAGGGGGTGCAGGGGGTGCAGCTGCACCCCCATCGAAAAACATGGGGGTGCAAACATATCTTTTTGCACCCCCAAAATCTGTACAAGGGGCCCGTCGCACCATCCAATACATTTTCTCCCGAAAACCAGTGATCGGGAAACGAACACTGATGTGGAATCATCCGGGATGTCCAATTATGGTCAGGAGCGTCCAATGCTAGTCTTTGGGGCCCCCACACCGGCTAGAAGTGTCCCGAGCCGCGTTTGGTGCTCCATGCGGCATCTGAGGGCCCGCACGACGGCCTCAGAGGGCCCTTTTATGACGATATCTGAGGGCTCCCACGACGACCTCTGTCCCCTGAGGCCCTACAACGGCCACTAAGGGCCCTCATGACGACCGCTGAGGGTCCCACAGATACTCCAGGGCCTCAAGGAGACTCCAGGGGCCACACTGGCCTCTGAGGGCCCCTATGACGGCCTCTGAGGGCCCTTACAATGATCTCTGAGGGCTCTCATGACGACCTATGTCCCTTGGGGCCCTATAACGACCACTAAGGGCCCTCATGACGACCGCTGAGGGTCCCACAGGACTCCAGGGGCCCCGCTGGCCTCTACGACGGTCTCTGAGGACCCTCGTGACGGCCCTAGACCCAACTCAAGTCTGAGGGCCCATTTTGCTTCAGACAGCCCAGCGACGGCCTTTGGGGGCCCCAACACAACCAGGCTGCAGGGGCTATGCTGGCATCTGAGGGCCCTGCAACGGTCTATTGAGGGCCCTAACGATGGCCTCTAGCGGTCTTACCAAGGCCTCTGAGAGCCCTGCAAAGGTATCTGAGGGCCCATGAAGGCTTCCGAAGGCTTCTAAGGGCCATCACAACAACTTCTGAGGACCCCAGGACGGTCCCTGAGGGGCTGAAGGCCCTGACGACGACCTTCCTGGGCCCTCATGATGGTCTCTAAGACCCAACGCAAGCTCCAAAGGCCCACGCTGGCGTCTGAGGGCCCCACGACGGCCTCTGAGCGTCTCGACGCAGGCAGGCTCCAGGGGCCATGCTGACCTCTGAGGGCCCTCTTGACGGCTTCTAGGGCCTAACGAAGGCTTCAAGGGCCAACGCTGGCCTCTGAAGAACCCTACGACAGCCTCGGAGGGTCTCAACTCTCAACTCAACGCAGGCAGGTGCCAGGAGACATGCTGGCCTCTGAGGGTCCCGCAGAGTTCAGATTCAGAGGACCCAACGACCTTTGTGGACCTTACGAAGTACGAAGGTCTCCGAGAGCTCACGCAGGCTCCTGGAATTCCACGATGGAAAAAAAAACGATTCTCAGGCCCCATTTCGGCTTGTTGAGGCACTTTATCTGCTCTTGGTGCCCCGTTGCCGGCCTCTGAGAGACTGAGAGTCTCAATGTCGGAACTTATTGGGCCATGGGCCCTACACCGGCTTTTATGGCCCCTACATCGACTCTTGGGACTCATGACCCATGAAATGTGGATCTAGGTAAGCGGCTTCTAAGAATCCCCATGCTAGTTCTGGTAGCCGCCAGCCGAATATTTGGACTCACACGCGAGCTCCTGGGACCCCTTGCATACCCCAGGGGTCTACCTGCCTCTAAGACCCCACACATGCTTTTTGGGCTCAAACGCTTGCCCCTGAAGGCCCCACTGAGACCCCTTTCCTCTATTCAGTCCTCCATACCGGCTCTTTAGGATAAACATCGGCTCCTGTGGCCTCCATCCCGGCTTTGGAGGGCCTCCATACAGGCTTTTTGGGGGTCCGATGCTGGTTTCTGACAGCCCCCAAAAGACTTTCGAGCCTATACTGCCTTCTGAAACCTTTCAGCAACTTTCAAGGGACCGACCCTGATCGGAGGGCTCATTCAGTCTGGGAAGTCATGTAAGTCTGAAGCCTGTCTAGGCTGTCCCGTAGCTCAGTTGGTAGAGCATTGGACTCCCGGTAGTGAGAGCCCGGGTTCGAGACTCTCCGGCGCTCGATATTTGAGACTCCTGACGGGGATTGTCTGCGGTTGGTGGGAGCAGCCGCAGCCAGTTGAAGTCAGTTGAGTGGGACAGGCCGTGTCCGGCTTTGAAGGGCACGTTAAACTTTGGCATCTAATTTCTCCCGTTACCCGGAATTGCGCGATCGGACGGTAGGGGTCGGGGTCTACGCAACAAGCTCTGCTTAGCGTGGGCTTCGGCTCTGTCAATCCATCCATTCAAACATTCGAGCTAAATTTATAAAAAAGTCTGGAGGAGTCTCTATGTGGTCGGTTTCCAAGGGGCTTCTAAACACGGTCTTCTTGGAACGGTCTCGTAAGGCCCTCAATGGTCCACTGCGGATCCAGAAAAGTGGTTTGAGACGCTGCGGGTGGTGACTAGTCTAAAATATTAGCCGATAAAAAACTAGCTGCATTCGCTTCTTTATGCTTTCATTATTTGAGATAGGTAGGTGCACTGCAATTTCAAACCTTTTACAGAACTTGTGTGTATGGGGATAGTTTTCCAAAATCTTCGTTTTTCATAAATCAATAATAATCACTCAAAAAAAAAAAAATGAAGGGGGCCCACAACTTCCAGAGGGGCCCCTTGAGAAAACTTTGCACCCCCATCCAGAATTACCTTCCGCCGCCACTGAGCTGAAGGGGCGCACCGTGGCTCAAATTGTCTCACACGAGTTTCGACGAGTGCCTGGCCGTCTCGGCTGTTGGGGCGTTGTTACCATCTGACGTCCACACACGACTTTTTTGTCGCTTCAAAGGGCCGAATACCTTCGTAAGACCACAAAGTGTGTTTCCATTGACTTGTTATTGCATATGTTATGATTTATAGCTGCTTTGTAGCGATTATTTCCGTAAGCTTTGGCATATTTTTCAGATGAGGGGCCCCAAATTTCAAAATTTTGTCAAAGATAGTGGTCAAAAGTAGACTGATGTTTCGTAGCTAACCCTGATCTGTCGTTTAGCTTGTTTTTGGGTAGATGCGTGGCGTTTGTTGTCCATGACATGGCAACCACCCGCTTGACGACTGGTGCATGCTCCTTTTTGGTCGCGCCCAGGCTTGTCGATCAGGTTATCTCTTGCTCTCTTTGGCTTCGCTCGCTGATATAACTGCGGTTTGCTCATCCCTGCCTGCTTGCAAATGAGCTACTGGAGCTCTCCAGCAAGAGCAATGCCGAAAGTCCGTTTACGAACTTCAGAATTGCACTTTATTCACCATGATTGCCTTTTGTTTACTGAGGCTGAAAATGAAAAGGGATGACTCTGGATAATAACTGACTCGAGTCGTGACCGGTCACCAAAAACACACAGTCTCCAAGCTCGATAGCTAAGGTATGTCTTTTGTCTTATAAAAGTATAATGCTCGTATCTAATTAGAATCGAGCGCAATCGTACTTTTAGCCAGGAAATAAATGTTCGGTCAATTCTGGGACACCCTGTACAATGTTTTCACGGAAACTGATGATGGTGACGAATCATGGTGATCAGATGTCACGTGACCAATGCATGCTATAAAATTTCCGTCATCTAGGTACTAAGGATTTCAGACCCTCGGGAACAGTCCTTTTCGGCTATTTCCTTGTGTAGTGTATATGTTTGATTGTAAAGTGACCATCCCACCTTCACCCGCGCGGGGCTGGGGGGGGGGGGGTAAATTTCCCCCCCCCTCGCGAATTTTTGCAATATCTCAAAAACGGCGGCGCGCAGCGCCGCCAAACTTTCAGTGCCTTTTCTTACAGCAATTTGACACGTTCCCTGAAAATTTGAGCGAAATCCTTCGGAAACTTTTTTGAAAAAAGGCCTTTTAGTAACGTCATGTTCGCCATTTTCGCCTCAAAAACGGCAAAATTTCAAACGCCGCTAACATCTTCATTTTTAAGGGAATCAAGACGTAACAAAAAATGTTATACGTGATTCTACTTCGTCTCTCAAATGGCCATCTCGATTTTTGAAAATTTTTGATTTTGGCCAAAAGAATTTTTTTCTCAAAAAACTGACTTTTTTGGGAAAATAATAAAATCCAAAATTTTGCGTGTATCGAAAAAAACCGGAATACATGTCAGAGAAGTGGTCCATGTGCACCTACATACTAATTTTCAGAAGAATCGGTTCATAAATGTGGGAGTTATTCAACAATTTATGACGTCACGACTAACAATTTTTTTGAAAAATGATTTTTTTGGAAGTTCTAGACCTCGTACGGAAACAAAAATAGCACCATTCGATTCGCCGTGAAAAACTGCATCAGATAGACACCTTTTTAAGCCTTAACAACCAACTTCAAAATTTGACTCCACTTGACCTGACCTTGACCTGACCTCGACCTGAAATTCATCCAGATGTGGTCCATATCACCTATTGAGTGTGCCTATTAAATTCTATGAAAAAATGACCCATAAAGCATGTGTCGCACATGCCCTTTTCTATATTTTGTTTTTGGTGACCCGACCTGACCTGACCTGACCTTGACCTTGACCTCTGAATGATATTGTATGCAAGGAATATTGTCTTGGTAGCCTAAGAACACGTTTTGGGCAATCAGTCTCAGTCCATGACTCCATTCTTCGGCAACTACGGTGCAAGGCCGATACTGAGGAACTTGCAATTTGTACCCTTGACCTGACCTTGACCTTGACCTCAAACTTTAAATTAAGTAAATGTTTTTAGTTGTTCGTGATGAGATCTTTCGATTGGCGTTTGAATTTTCCAAATCGGACCATTAGTTCGGGAGATAACAGGGGGGGGGGGTAAAATTCCCCCCCCCCCAGCCCCGCGCGTTCGGCTGGAGACCCCAGCCCCGCGCGGATTAACATTAGTTTTGAGTTCAGATAGCCAAATTAGAGTCCGTGTCTTGCAACTACCGGTCTGGGCACTCACAACATTGAGATTACTTGTGATCGTTAACGCTCGCGTGATTTGTCATGAAATTTGGGATCGATCACAGGAGATTCGTGACTATAGGGCATCTACACCTTTTGTCAGTTAAATTCGGTGTGAACCCGTCCATTTTATAACTAACGAAATGTGTGTAGACATACCGCAATATTATGTGCACGAATCGCATACTCGAGGGCAGCGCTTTTCGAGGAGCGCTGTGGCCCGAAGGTTTGGACTTTGAATTGTGAAAAACGCCCGCCCGCCGGAAAACGCAAACACCGCAAAACGCGCAAAACGCACGCCCGAAACGCCAACGCAAACGTCGCAAAAAATAAACAAACGCCCGCCCGCCGCAAACCGCAAATAAAAAACGCAAAAACGCCGCAAAACAATAAAACCGCCCGCCAACCGCAAACAAATTTAACACCGCAAACGACGCAAAAAAAGAAGAAAACCGCCCGCATCTCCCGCCCGCCCGCCCGCCCGCCGCCAAAGACAAACACCGCAAAAAACACAAAACGCCCGCCCGCCGCAAAACGTAAACACCGCAAAACGTGTAAAACGCACGCCCGAAAAGCCAACGCAAACGGCAAAAAATCACCCGACCGCCGCAAACCACACAGAAAAAAACGCCGAAACGCCGAAAAAAATAAAACCGCCCGCACCGCACCGACGCTAACTGCTAACCGAAAACGACTAAGTCGCCCGCCAGCCGCCAAACGCAAACACCGCAAATAAGCGCCCGGCCGCAGCAAGATAATAATTTATCAGCGGCTGGCATACCGCTAGGCTGGTCGTTTTCACAAATCAAAAAGATATCTGCAAAAATCTCCTAGATGAAAGCGCCCGATTAAAAAACGGATGGCACGTGCGTGTTCCTCGCCCCCAACTTCCTTCAGGTCAATCGTCATTTGGGTCATCTAACGCATTGACGTATCTGCAAAAATCTCCTAGATGAAAGCGCCCGAGTAAAAAACGGATGGCACGTGCGTGTTCCTCGCCCCCAACTTCCTTCAGGTCAATCGTCATTTGGGTCATCTAACGCATTGACGACCGGCTGGGTGGAATGAACATTGCGCCAAGAAACGTAAGTATATTGTCAAAAAGAATCCCCAGAGTGGTGGATCCCAAAAGTTTGAAACTACCACTTTGGCCCACTGGACGACACCTTAAACAGTTGCCGACCGGATGACACCCATTGTTTGGTCACCCACCAGTGGCGGCGGAAGCAGGGGGGCAAGGGGGGCAGCTGCACCCTAAAGCTATGGAAAGGGGCGCCTCGAAAATCTGTAGAGGATGCAGGAAGTTAAGAGGTGCGGCAGCCATAAAGCTGAGCAGTGCGACACCGCAACTGATAAAGGCACTTGTGACGTGACACGAAGAGGGTGGCAATGACGTGGGAAAAGTATCTTTTGATATGCTGAAGAGTGGAGGGCATCCTTATCTGAAACAAAGGCAGATGCTGCCGACCCTGTCGAATATAATCTTGCCAGGCGATAAAGGCTAGGAGGGCGCAGCCACTCGAGAAGCGCGCCATGCGAAAGAGGGGCGCCTGCATGCGAAAGAGGGGCGCCTGTGTGTGGGACGAAAAAGAAACATTTATGGAGACGTCTTTGAAGGCGATAGCCTCCGAACGCCAACACGAACATATGAGGGCTTATAGCGTTGCAGGCTCCATGCGACAAAAAGGGGCGCCTGATGGCCGATATGCGAGAGGAAATTAGTTTGTGTAACATTTATCGGGGGCGGTTTGCCGTTTACAACATATGAATGTTAAGGGAGGTCCGAGATTGGGGCCTGTAAAATTACACTGTCCGTATGGGCGGTTACACCCCTAGTGCTAGGGCGTATTTTGCGTTTTTTTTTACTGGGGAGATGATTATGACCAGGAAT
Organism: Amphibalanus amphitrite; assembly: GCF_019059575.1. Lineage (NCBI taxonomy): Eukaryota > Metazoa > Arthropoda > Thecostraca > Balanomorpha > Balanidae > Amphibalanus > Amphibalanus amphitrite. The sequence goes on along the minus strand of NW_024882333.1, from coordinate 47,485 downwards.
AGCACTCTGCAAACTTCTATGGGCGCCTGTATAGGGGCGAAACTGATTTTCCAGTGCAGGGACGGCCATCGGCATGGTAAGGGGCGCCCAGCGGGAAGGGGCGCTTCAATATCGTTTGCACCCCTATCCTAGAATACCTTCCGCCGCCACTGTCACCCACGCCATAGTATGCATCATGGGTGCGCCGAAATGACCAAAAGTCCCAATTTGCGGTGTGCAGGGTCATTTTCAACGGCACGTGGCACGTGGTTCTGGACTTTTCCGGCCACTTTGCGACATACCCATGGGTAGTGCACCGAATGGTGGTTGATCTGCATGTAAGAAAATGGGGGGTCGTTTGGATCGTTTTCGAGCAATCTGCCGTGGAACGCATTTTTTCATTTTCCCCATTGGCTTAACACGGGAATTTTTAAAGTCACGTGGCACGTGCACCAGATGGTCCGCGGAGGGGAGACCCATACCAGAACGTAGATCACCTGGCCCACTAGAAATCCTGAAAAAAATCAGAATATTTGGACCAGCCGTTTTCAAGAGCATCAAGTTGTACTGATCTCAAGCAGCTTTTGCCAAATTGTCAGGGAACTCAGATTTGTTTTTCAATAGAAAAACACAATTCTAAAGAATAGTGTTTTAACTATTGACAACAAACCTTCGGTTAATATCTCGGCGCAGGTTAGGCAGTCGGCGGTAAAGCATTCAATTTCAGCACAGCGGCAAAACGCTCCATTTTCGGCGATAGCGCAAGTAGAATCGGCTGCTCCAGCACAGGTTTAGAGGGAACGCACGCGATTTAGCAACAAAAACAACCAAATTCGGCACTGTTCATTCAATTTCGGCGGGTAACCGGAGGCGCTCAGATGATTCATTTTTTCAGGAACGCTTCTTGAGCATCAAATGAATCGTCATACAGCTTTGTGGCTTTGGGACATTCTCAGGGGGAGAAAAGCAGGCCATGGTTTGTTTAGCGTCACAGTACCTACCTAAGGCCGTCTCGCTGTTTCTCGTTTTGAATTGTGATGTGAAAAATTGATGAGCTTTATTGAGTAAGTACTACTTATCCTAAAAGATAACATCAGTGGGCTGGTTTCGTTTTTTATTACAGTACCCGGGCCGCTCCTGTCCGCACATGGCGGACGACAATCGACAAATCAAACGCTAATTGTTGTTGGACTCGAGGCAAACCCCGATTTTCTTTTAATGAAGTATGTCTGTGCTGTTGTCACTGTATGCCAAGACTTTACCCAAAACATGAACCCATTTCATCAGAAGGTGTTATTCAGTTATTTTACTTCACCTTGAAAACAACCAATCACCATGTCAATCACACATAGGGGAAAGTGGGGTAAGACGGGCACCTTAACTTTGGAGCCATTTTTCGGCCGGTTAGAAACATCATAGAAACGGGAAACTGGGTGAAAACCTTTTTCAGACATTTTACTTTCATTTGCCAGAAGATGAGACTTAGACCTGATTCAACAAATAAACTGCAGCTATTTTTGCAAAACCTTGCAAAAACCCGTCTTACCCCACCCCATGGGGTAAGACGGTCACATGGGTAGGGCAAGACGGCCAGCTTCTTTCACCGATCAGCGCAGCTCGCAACAAATGCCCGAGATTAGCCGCATTTATACAGTCGCTCGTTGGTCTCAAGTGCTTCGGAAATGGCAGTATACGAGATTCGTGCAGAAGGCGTATGCTCCTATATAGGCCCTAGTTCAGAAGCCATGTAGAACCGTTTTTCACATTCATTATTCGAGAATAAACTGTGCCGAAGGAATATTGCTAACATGTCTGTGAGTATCGGAATCGAACATATTCTTATTAGAAATGCTTCTTTTTTCCTACAGCAACAAAAATATTTTCACCATTACAGACCCATTGGGTTCATAGTTGCCCGTCTTACCCCAAACTCAATGTCAGAAGTTCAGCACGATTTTTCGCTGTGGACAATTTGATGCAGACAAAGCAAATCCGCCGTAAATGAACACTGTTGGCATATGAGTGTACCACAAGTGATTGCGAGTTTTTAACTCTATAGTGCTGTACACAAAAGCTTGCACAATACATTATGGATGTTTTCAATGAAATGAGTGTTTTAAAGAAATCAAAATAAAAGATTATCGACTGAACACAAATTCACCAGACTTGAATGGTGGTGTGTAGTGGGAAAGGCAATTCTGGTCCTAACTTTTCTTGCTCGTAGCGCTATTGGTTTGGTCTGCAGAAGGGGTGCCCGTCTTACCTACCCTGACCGTCTTACCCCACTTTCCCCTAACACAATTATATCAACCATACCAGAATGAGTCCTACCAACTGGTTATCGTCGCACGTCCTCCTGTTATGTTATGATCTATTGATCAACCATGCCTGCGTGAAACATCAAACATCCCTCGCCTACTGTGAGCAAAGGGACACGAAAATACATAAATTCAGCATTCCGTATCGTATCACCACGCCTCTCCTCACCCCGCTCCACCGTCCCCCATGAACACCACCAAAGGCTTAGCGCCGACAGTCTAACCCGTCCCATAGAAAAGACTCGCAGCTGCGGCAGGTGCAATCTTTCTTCGCCCCGGCCCCCGCCCCTCCCCCCCCCCCCACACATATATCAAACAGCATCTGACTGTCCATCTGGTGCTCGGCGCATCCTTTGAACAACCGCGCGACGACACCGGGCGTCTCCGGCGCACGGGCGAGGTCAAAGTTCAGTAGTCGCATACCCTGTCGGTCTGGCTTTGTTCTTCGCCGTCTTCGTTTTAAGCAGGTAGGTACCTCTGCAGTGATGTTAGTACTTACTTTATAAAAGTTAATGCATTGTAATGTTTTGTTTAACCCACAGAAAGCACGGACATGAAATCATTCTCATCGCTGGCGAATGCGAATGGAATAATCGGCCATAAAGGAGAGGGTGGAGGGCCGGAGGCATGCATAAGTCCAGACATTGAGACAGTGGCAACAGTAAACACCTTTAACCCTCGCCCGCACATGCCATTTTCCCATCCTAGAACGCACATGGGGGGGGGGGTGGTTGCCACCCCCCCCGCGCCATTTCGTTCCTGTTGGAGATAGAGCTTAGCAGTAAAGACCAAAAAGATTCTTTGGGAAGAGACGAATCCAATGATACCCAGTTTTACCTTCTCAGGTCAGTCATTGACCTTCCAGGTCAGGTCAAACTAAAAAATGTTGCTGTTTTGGGTCACCGTTGGATATCAAGTGTGCTGCTTATCAAATACCGATGACGATGCTGTTTTCTGGTGCCAAGCCAGCTAGAACCTCTTTGTCACACTACCCGACCAGAATTTTGCTGCTGAGGTCATTTCAGGTCAAGTTAGGTCAAGGTCAATTATATGTGTTTGTATGTCTGTGTGTGTCTGTGTGTATACTGATGTGTGCACCGATTGTTTTTGGGTCCATATTACATGAAATCATGATCTGAGAAGCTTTTACCAAAAATGCAGTCAAAAAAACTTCAAAAAAAGTAAATTCAGCTTGCCTAAAACGCAATTATCTTAGGTGACCTAGGTTGACCTTGACCCTGACCTTGACCCCTGTACATCGTCAAACAACATGTTCCATGATAGGTAGGAGGTAAGACTGGCAAAAAAGGCCGAAATCAGGGTGTCAAAAGCTCATAAGGCCCATGGCAAACGCAAGATGTTGAGAATTGGCCATTTGGGTCATGACATGACCTGAAAAACAAGGTCATATCTCCGAAACCAAAAATCACAGAAACTTGAAATTTTCAGTGGACATCAAGAAAGGATAGAGGAGCAGCTATACGAAAAATCAGCCTTCTAGCTCTAAAAATGTTGAGTGCAGAGCAGAAAGACTACCTGGGGGGGGGTGGCAACCACCCCCCCCCCCATGTGCGGGCAAGGGTTAAAACGTTTGACTTAATAACAATGCTCCAACAAGCTCATTTTGTAAGCGAGAAGTCTCTCCCTGCCTCCAAATAACCGCCGCAATTAAATGAATATCGCCGAATTTGGTTGCTGCTGTTCTAAATATCGTGCGGCCGTCTCCAATCTCCAGCGGCATCGCCGAAATACAATGCGGACACGCCGAAACCGGGCGTCTTTTGCTGCTGCGCCGAAATTAAATGCTTTAATGCCGATCACCGCTATAAACGGCCGACATGCAATGCTATACTGATACATAGCTTTGCGGGATGTCTACAAAGAATCCGCTAGGTCTAAAATGGACGCGTACGTACCGAAATAAACTGACAAAAGGTGTAGAAGCGATGCTTGAGAAGAAATAAGTTCAGAGAGTTTGAGGTCACAGAGAGGTAGGAGAGTTGGAGTTGGAGGTCACAATTAGAGGTTACAGAGGTCATCTGGGACACGTCAGGTCACAGAGGTCCACTTGGGGTCATCACAGAGGTCATCTGGGATACGTCAGGTCACAGAGGTCAACTTGGGGTCATCACAGAGCTCAATTGGAGATCACGGAGGTAATCTGAAACACGTCAGGTCACAGAGGGCAACTTGGGGACACGTCAGGTCACATAGGTCAACTTTGGGTCATCACAGAGCTCAATTGGGGTCATCTGGGACACGTCAGGTCACAGAGGTCAGCTTGGAGTCATCAAAGAGCTCAATGGAGGTCACGGAGGTCATCTGAGACATGTTAAGTCACAGGGGTCAACTTGGGGATCATCCAGAGCACTGTTGGAGGTCATGGGGGTCATCTGGAACACGTCAGGTCACAGAGGTCAACTTTGGGTCATCACAGAGCTCAATTGGAAGTCAGGGGGTCATCTGGGACACGTCAGGTCACAGAGGTCAGCTTGGGGTCATCAGAGAGGTCACTTAGAGGTCACAGAGGTCTTATGGGACACGTCAGGTCACAGAGGTCAGTTTGGGGCAATCTCAGAGCTCAAATTGAGGCCAGCTGGGACACGTCAGGTCACAGAGCTCAGCTTGGAGTCATCAGTGAGCTCAATTATTGGAGGTCACGGAGGTCATCTGGGACACGTCAGGTCACATAGGTCAGCTTAGGGTCATCACAGAGCTCTATTGGAGGTCATTGGGGTCATCTGGGACACGTCAGGTGACAGGTCACAGAAGTCAGCTTGGGGTCATCAGAGAGGTCACTTAGAGGTAGCAAAGCACATAGTTGTGTAAACGCTTCACTGTCTGGTCTGTTCGTATGTACCCCACTTCAAGTCCATATTGGTCCCATTTTGAATGGCTGGCTGGGGATAGAGCAATGGAATGTCATGAGTGAATGAGACGAATCAACGTGAAGTAAAATTCAAAATAGGGTAGGGTGGGTAAAGTGCCCACTCTAACTTCTCAGCCTCAATATCTAAGATGTAGCCTAAGCACGTATCTCCGACACTTTGAGCAAAGTATTAACGCATACACGCGTCTGTGTGAGCGGCTGTGTTGCCCGCTATTTATGTGCTGCTGTTTCAGATCAGTGACTCGACACTCCGCCGGCAGTGTGCGGGGGCGGGGCGGGCTCCCCGGCGTCTATACGCACCGCCCGCGGGTCAGCGGTGACGGCTGACCTCTGACCCCGCGACCGACAAGGTCGACAGAGAGCGTTCACCGTGGAGGGTGACCGAGGGCCGAGGGCCGCCCTCCCCCGCCGGCTTCCGCGCCACGCCGGGGCGGCGCGCAGGAGCACAAACACGTCTATCCTACTGAAATAATGGCAGTCCGTGGCCTGAGTCTAAAACAGAATAATTATGGTGAAATAATGGCAGTCCGTGGCCTGAGTCTAAAACAGAATAATTATGGTCTTCAGCGGCCCTGTCAGACTTATGCGGTCACATCTGAACAGCATTCGCTTTACGAACCCCGGGCACTAGCCGACGGTGTGGGTAATGCAGTGGGGAATGTCGGCAAATTGAAAGAAAACGCAAATATAAGCGCAAACAACCCTCCTGGAGCTCATAGGGTATCATTCTTACAGTAAGCCTGGACTGCAGTCTGCAACAATGCTATGAGACAGACGACAGTCACTTGTGATTGGTTACGTGACTGCCCGGCAGAGGCGCCCTATTCGGCCGCCAGGGGTGCTGGTGCTGAGGACCGGACGGTGCCCCTGCACGTTCCTGGACAGCACACGGCAAATATCATAGTCGCAGCACCAAACACCGCACTTTCATGACCACCAGGACCCCCATCACAACTCATGTCAAACAATGCGCACCCTCCCTGTCTCTACCTCGGCTCGTCACAAAGCTTTTGTTTGTTTCGTGTTGTCCGGAACAAACTCCTCGGTCTGAATAGGCCGTTGCAGAGCTATGGGGTGATAGGATACTTCTCACAAGTCACAGATGCATGCAGGGTTGAGTACCTACACTACATGACCAGTTACGATCACCGAAACTTCAGATGCCTGCTGTTGTGGGTGAACCTGTTGACAATACTTAATCGTGATCCATATACATGTCATGATGCACGTAAAGTAAGATCAATCCCTTAAAGCAGGGGTCGGCAAATGGTGGGGCATGCCGCCTTTGGGGGTAATGGAGCCCTTTCGGTGGGGGTAATGAGGGATTCTGAGAAAGCCTATCTTTTTAGAGTTTGTAGCTCCAGTGATGGAGCCATCGTGACTGTTGCATCCCAGGGTTCAAAGATTAGCCCAGGCCAAAGGCACAGCACACATTGATTAGATACCAATTTTCACGTACCTGCTCGCCTCACCATCTCACCCCTCCGTACAGTCGTTCAAAAGCAGCTGCAACTTTTAACCGTCGCCCGTCTGTTGGCGTTTCAACAGCCGCTAACGTAAGGGGGAGGAGTCGATCGGACCCCCGCGGCCTCTCGGACTCTGATATGGAGCTGTGCATAAAAAAGACGAGCGTGCTACCCGTGACCATAGGAAGCCGCTGCTGCCCATTTTTAACCCGCGCGGGGCTGGGGGGGGTAAATTTTACCCCCCTCGCGAATTTTTGCGATATCTCAAAAACGGCGGCGCGCAGCGCCGCCAAACTTTCAGTACCTTTTCTTACATCAATTTGACACGTTCCCTGAAAATTTGAGCGAAATCCGTCGGAAAATTTTTGAGAAATTGACGTTTTAGTGACGTCATGTTCGCGATTTTCGCCTCAAAAACGGCAAAAGTTCAAACGCCGCTAACATCTTCATTTTTAAAGGAATCAAGACGTATCAAAAAAGGTTATACGTAATTTTACTTCGTCTATCAAATGGCTATCTCGGTTTTTTGAAAATTTTGGATTTTGGCCTAAATTTTTTTTCAAAAAACTGACTTTTTTGGGAAAATCATTATAAAATCCAAAATTTTGAGTCTATCGAAAAAACCGGAATATATGTCAGAGAAGTGGTCTATGTGCACCTACATACCAAATTTTAGAAGAATCGGTTAAAAAATGTGGGAGTTATTCAAAATTTTATGACGTCACGACACACAAAATTTTTGAAAAATGACTTTTTTGGAAGTTCTAGACCTCGTACGGAAACAAAAATAGCACCATTCGATTCGCCGTGAAAAACTGCATCAGATAGACACTTTTTTAGGCCTTAACAACCAACTTCAAAATTTGACCTCACTTGACCTGACCTTGACCTGACCTCGACCTAAAATTCATCCAGAGGTGGTCCATATCACTTATTGAGTGTGCCTATTGAATTCTATGAGCATGGGTGTCGATTTGTATACTTTTGGGGGTGCTGCAGCACCCCCAATGCTCAAATGAGCACCCCCAATGGTTTTCCGGGCACCCCCAAATGTTCCAGTCAGCACCCCCAATTATTTTGTCCCTCAATAACTCCCACTAACTCTGCTTGAGGAAAATAATTGGTTCCGCAGTCTTTCACTACTAAAAATAAAACAATTAGGTACGCAATTTACAATGCATGAAATAAAAATGTAAAGAAAAGAAAAGTTAGTCTTAAGAAGAAGGGCGAAAAAAGACGTTAAGTTGCAGACTGCAGAGACACTGGTGTGGGTCCGTCGTACACGAGTGTCTGACCCTTAGAGCTGATAACGCGTACCCTTTACAAGCCGGCAGGGGGCTCCAGATACCGGCGACGGGCCCTCAGAGGCCGGCAAAGGGCCATCAGATGCCGGTGGTACCTTCAGAAACCCTGTGGGTCGTCTTTAGAGACCGGCACGGACTCAGACGCCGATGGGGCCCTCAGAGTCGCCGGTGTGGGGCCTTCAAATGTCACCGGTGGGTGGCTGTCATATGTGCACTTGTGGGCAGGGATGCGGAGCCGTGGAAATTTCAGACTCCGGCTCCTACTCAGCACATTCCCTATGCGATTAATTAAATACGGGTGGAAGAAAAAAGGCGATTGGATTGGCACACGTTGTTTCTGTATTTGCATAACAAGGATATTTGGAATACCAAATGTTTTACTGCTTTGTACTGTCAAACCGAGCTAGGTCAATATTTTTTTTTTCCTCGGAGCCGGAGTCGCCCCTTTTTTGACGGCTCCGGCTCCGGCTCCGGCTCCGGGCAAAATACACCGGCTCCGGCGGCTCCGGCTCCAGCTCCGGCTCCGGCTCCGCATCCCTGCTTGTGGGGCCTTCAGAAGTGACGGTGTTGGGCCCTCAGAGCCGCCGATATAGGGCCTTAAGAGGCACTAGTGCGGGGCCCTCAGATATGGCAATGTATGGCCCTCGGAGGCGCCGGTGTAGGTGCTCCACAGTTGCCGGTGATGGCCCTCACAGGCGCCGTTGTGGGGGCTCTCAGAGACACTGGTTTAGGGCCATCACAGGCGCGCGTGTGGCCCTCAGAACTGCTGTTACGGAACGGACCCTTCATAGGCCGACAAGAAGATATCAAGAGGTCACCGGTGCCTTCAGGAGCCTTGTGGGGTTCTCAGAGACCGGACATGGTGCTCTCAGACGCCGCTGTGACCCTCCGAGTCACCTGTGTGGGACCGTGAGGGTCGCTGGTAACTGACGAGGGTATCGCCGTCAGATCCGGGGTTTGGGTCGATACGGCTCTATTCCGGCTAGCCAGTATATGCCGTAGCGCTCCCGGGTTGTTATGGTTCCGAACCGCCAAGTCTGGCTCAAGTCAGACTCCCTGCCATGGCTCAAGTCCGGCTCCCTACGACCAGGTCCGGCTGCACCTCATAGCTGCTCTGGCTTACTGTTGCTGAAGTACGGTGGAGGTACGGCACGGCTGATGCGGCATAAGTCCGGCTGTGATGCGGGCGAGCTCCGGTATCGTGTGTCAGCTCCAGTAGAGCCCCAGACCTTGCCCGTACTTTAGCCGGAGGAAATGCCGGAGCTAGCCAGAGTAAGACCAGCTACGGCCAGGACCAAATTTGCTGGCTGGGAATAGGCCGGTTAAGACCCCCATAGTCCGACATGTGGCCCTCCGAAGCCGGTAAGGGGCCCTCAGAGGCCGCCAAATGGCCCTCAGAGATTGGCTTGGGGCCCTTGTGGAGATCTTAGTGTTGGTACTTGTGGGCCCATGAGGGGTTTTTACGAGCCCCGTGGATCCCTTCTATGTCCAAATATGGCCAGCATTGACCCTTAGCGGCTAATTGGCGCCTCAGGGCCCCTCAGGCCCGAATAACCCGAGGGGACCCTGAGGCCCGAACCTGATGGGGGGGGGGGGCACGTGCCTCACGGCCCACCTGGCTACGCCACTGGGGAAAATCGTAAACCCGTAAATATCCAAATGCGATCACCTGTCATTTTTCATCGATATTGGGATCGTCTGATTACCAACCAGAGCCTCGTAGCTACCGTTGCCTCCGCGCAATGTCCGCCCCTGCGGACCGCAGCGGCTGCTGCACCGGTGCTAATCACCGTCATTGGTTTCTGTCACCTTATTACAGAGGTGTCGGGGCTGCTGCCATGCTGCCGGCAAATATTTTTTTTTTTCGGAAAGATGTTTATGTAATCAGGTAGCCAAGTACTAGGACGAGCAGAATGATTTTCAAGAAGAAAGTTCTGCCCTTGGGAAATGTTAGTATATAGAAATCCCGGCATTATCAGTACCTTATGGGGATAACCAACCCCGCCTTGTACGGTTGTGCCGCATGGCAAAGCTGCAATCTGTCACCCGGTGCAGGGGTTGAGCACCCCCAACCATTTTGAAAAATCGACACCCCTGTCTATGAGTAAAATGACCCATAAAACATGTGTCGCACATGCCCTTTTCTATATTTTGTTTTTTGGTGACCTGACCTGACCTGACCTGACCTGACCTTGACCTTGACCTCTGAATGATATTGTATGCAACGAATATTGTCTTGGTAGCCTAAGAACACGTTTTGGGCGATCAGTCTCAGTCCATGACTCCATTCTTCGGCAACTACGGTGCAAGGCCGATACTGTAGAAACTTGCAATTTGTACCCTTGACCTGACCTTGACCTTGACCTCAAACTTTAAATTAAGTACATGTTTTTAGTAGTTCGTGATGAGAGCTTTCGATTGGCGTTTGAATTTTCCAAATCGGACCATTAGTTCGGGAGATAACAGGGGGGGGGGTAAAATTTACCCCCCCCCCCAGCCCCGCGCGTTCGGCTGGAGACCCCAGCCCCGCGCGGGTTAAGGTCCTTGGTCATTCCGTCTCATTCAAGAGGGCAATGATAAGTGTCGAGAAAATCGGGACCCGCTATAACTTCTTGAAGTGAGATTTTATGGCTCAAGATGATCTCCAGAAAAAAGCTCATAAGCCAACGGTCATTATGGGTCCAGAGGCCAGTTTTACCAACAGAAAAATAGCCGCCTGCCGGAATTTTTGCCTAAAGATCGTTTCACATATGGAGCGTAAACGGTAAAGCCCTATCCGCTTATGAGCCCATCGCGTTTACGCTCCGTATGTGAAGCGGTCTTGAGGCAAAAATTCCGGCAGGCGGTTATTTTTCTGTTGGTAAAACAGGTCTCAGGTCATGATATTTTCCGGGCTGGTGAAAAAAAAAAATGATGGGCTCGAGGGTACAATTTGGTCGTGATCCAATGCCTTTTACGTGAGCTTTTAACGAAAAACCACCCGCCGCCCCTATACGTACAAGGGTTAGGTAAATGGGATATAGCATAGGCGGCGGAACGGGGAGGGCACCGGGGCACCGTGCACCCTTTGATTTTTGCATTTTAACATTAGCCCAGCCCTATGGGCGTTGCATGGAAAGAATGGGACCAAAAGTCGGCAGTGCTCCCCCCTCCCCCTTAATTGAAGGTGTTCCGCCGCTACTGGGATATAGGCATTAAATATTTTGTGGAGGAAGTGTCATGTTTTAAATTTGATGCATTGGAAATGCACAAATAACTACCCAAAGAGTTCCAGGACGGTATGGAATTTCAGTAAACTTAGTTGTGTCAGCAATGGGGTCTGGTAGGTGGGGGTAATGGCCCTGCCTGGCGCCCAAAAAGGGGGCACGACCCCGAATGACCTGCCGACCACTGCCTTAAAGGGACCCTCCCACCTTAACATTAGTTTTGAGTTGAGATAGCAAAGTTTGCGGCCAGGCTCAGAAACCACCATTTATCCTGGTCGCAACCCCCGCAGCTTTATGGTGTTCAAGAAATTTCTTCCCTTTACTTGCAGGGTGGGACCAGCGTGGTCCCTATCTCTTAACCATTACGGGAATCTGATGACGTCATCAGGCTTTCGAACGTCCGTTAAATGTTTGACTAAAACGTTTTGTAGCACGCGGTGGTATATGCTGCTTTGCGCGCAACAAATGCCGCACTTTCAAATAAAGTCGCTAGAAACAGCGGAGATCCCAAAAAGTAAACAAAAGTAAAAGTCTAATATCTTGAAAACCGGTGAATATTTTTCGATGAAATTTGGTAGATATTCGTTTTTGCTCTTTCTGAACCGAGCGACATCACTTTCATGCCAATTCATTAACTTTTTTGAAGGTGGGAACTGGGAGGGTCCCTTTAAAACCAAAGACGTGTTTTATGCATGGTAGACCGTAGCCTTAAAAAAAAGTAGACCGTATTATAGTAAGGTGTAGATACTGGAGTTTGTGGACCAACAGCAACATGCCGCAGTGGCAGAGCCAGAGACTGTCCCTTTGGGACGGGAATGATGCGGACAGCCTTCCCCGCCGCCCAAATGGTCACCCTTGAGCCTTGAGGTCTGAGGTTGCTAGTGTCCACTGCCCAAGCTGTAACCATGGTCGGCAAGATTACTTTACTACTCTGGTCGGGCACCATATCGACTGGGACACGAGAAAGACTAACAGTGTACACTATACCTTGTGTAGCATTACTTTTTAGCTTTTTTTGCCTAAAATTGCCATGAGTTTGTATTTGCTATTGCTCGTCAGTGTGCAAAGGAGCAAATACAAATTCATCCATACAAACTATATATTTTTTGCTTTCTGGATGTTTGAGAAAGGAGTAAAAGAATTTAGTAGTTGCAAGCTTTGGCAGCAATATTTTTTAAGTTTTGGATTGCCGATGATCAATTTGAAAAGTTATTTAATTATAAAGTCATTCAAAAATTTCCAAAAAAGTGGAAAATAAATGTTTTTTGCACATAATGTGAGGAATACTCTTCAAACTTAGGGATAAAAGCCATTCTTGCTATCGCACCAGCTGACAAATATCTGTACAGTGCTTCCATATGTGGATTACGTAAGCGCCTACCCATTGATGCTGCTCATCGGAAACTCGCCAAGATGGCGGACGTGAGTACATTTTCTGGCTTATTTTACGTTTGTCCAGTTCAATTTCTGGTCAAATTTGTTGTATTTTCGTATAATGAATTTCGGCGCGTATATTGATATTACTTCTGTGAATGATTGTGAGTCATATCAGTGTTATTTATGTCCAACATTTTTGCGCCGTAATTGTCTCTTCTACAGTTGTTCTTTGCCTTGGAAATGTTACGTTCTCGTGGATTTTTCTCGAATGTCAAGCCGTTTTGGTCGTTTGAATCCCATATTCTTGATGTCTCCCCAGCTATGGTAGTATATAAATGATATTAATTTGATTTTTGTGTTATTTTCACATTTTTGTTCATCTACTTCGGGTCATGGGCACAAAATTGCTTTGGTAGATGGTGGTTGGCGCACCCCAGGTGGTAACCTACCAGGGAAATAAGCTAAAATTGGAGTGCTCTATTTTATGTTCCTGTGACAGCACTGCCTCCCATAGGGTCGTGTATAAAGGATAAAAAATAGTGCTGTTTTTGGTACCCTTCCCACGAAAACCACTTTGACTGCCTGAAAACTAATTGTTCCACTCTGAAAATGTCATGACTGATGGGCAAGTGAACAAGGAAAGATTGCTCCTGAAACAGAAATAATGTCAACTACCCGTAGAACATACTGAAATATGACTCCAAGCTATGAGGATGTGTAAATCAACAAGACAATACAAATAAACTTACCATGATGAATAATTTTCCATATACATACCTATCCATATAAAATCAGCCCATTTTTCCGAAACAATCTTTTGTTTAATTAATAATAACAACAATCAATGGTGAGAAAAATATTCAGGCCTGAAGAGCAGGATCAGTGTTATTTTTTGCTTACCTGGTGATTGGGTGATCTATTTTTAATGCTAGTGGCAAAATTATAGGATGGATATTTAGCTGATTTTTAGGACTGACTTCTACACTTGGGAAACTTTTGATTTTATTTTTACTAGTGTACAGGGGTGGAGATCCGTCAAAATGTCAGGGGGGTCCAGGCCGGGCAGATGGAGGCGGGCTAGATGCAGTACCATTGACTTGCATAGCAGTAATTTGTTTTCAGGGGGGTCCTGATCACTGGACCCCCCCCCCCCCCCCCCAAGATCTCCACCTCTGCTAGTGTATGATAATATTTGATTAAGATAATTCATTCACTGGTCAGAGAAGTGTTGCCTTGCTGTGTGTGGGCCAATACAAGATCACACTTTAAGGGGTATTTCTTTAACATGGAGCAGGATCATTGAAAAGAGTGCTCTAATTTCAGCTTATTTCCCTGGTAGGTCACCAACTGACCCTAAACCCCAATTAACTAACTTCTTAGGGCAGGTGAAATAGTGATAATAGAACATATATTAACCCGCGCCCCACTGGGGGGGCTATTTATAGCCCCCCCCTCCCGTTTTTCTGCAATAACTTCCAAACCGCTTGACGGATCGACGCCAAACTTTCAGTACCTTCGGCTGCATCAATTTGCAAAATTTGAACTTCGTAGCTACCATAGGTCAGCCGGAAATGACGTCAGAGTGACGTCATGTTCGTCCGATTTCGACGCAAAACATTGAACCACGGCAATCGCTCCCAAGAGCTCAGTTTTTAAGCTAGATCCAATTTCTTTGCATGAAAGGACTCAGAATTGACCGCGCTAGCAAACTGCTATCTCGGATTTTCAAAATTTTTAAAATTTCGAAAATTTTATATAATAATATTCAAAATTTATATTTTTATATTTTTTTCAACAAGTTTTTGACTTTTCGAAAAAAAACCGGAATATGTGTGACAGAACGCATGATTATAACTAACTCTAGCAAGTTTTAGCTAAATAGCTTCAAAAATGGCCAAGTTATACGCATTATTGCAAAAAATTTGCAATTATTAATTTTTCAAATCAATTTTTCAGTACCTATTTGACATCGTACACCAATATAAATGGCACCATCGTGTTCCTGAGCTCAAACTGCATCCAATAGACACCTTTTTTGTTGAAAAATCTTAACTTCAAAATTTGACCTTTTTCGACCTGAAAGTGACCTGACCTAAGCTAGATTCGACTCAAAATGACCTCGAATGACACAGGCGACATCAAATTCGAAATATATGGCCTAAATGGACCATAAAACATGTGTCACGTGACCGACGCATGATATAATATTTTCGTGACCTGTGATGACCTGACCCCAGTGTCAGAAAAGTGGTTTGGGGATCTACAGGGTGTCTCAAAAGTTCGCTTACAGGTACCAGCCATGCTTTTTTGTCAATAATTCTGAATCAACAAGAAATTAAAAGTTGAAATTTCGCATGGGCATTGGTGACAACCTTCCTCAAGCAGTCTCATTGTTTTCAAGTGCATTCGACCCTTCATGAGCTCACAAAAAGGGTTCACCTCTGACCATGGGTCAGGCACGAAAATGTAGGTTGCAAAGTCGGGTATGTTGTGAAACTCTCTGTTTCAGGAGTAATGGGAATGGTTAAGTCGGAAATGACACATGGCTAAGTGTCGGCGAGGATGAGTGCAACATGATGATCATCTCATAAAAACGGTGGCTAAAATTTTTGAAGGACGAAACCATGCGAGACTAACGGCGTTTTGAACGACCCTCGCACGACAGCAGACTCGTGTTCCGGAAAGCAGCTGAAAATGCGGTCATAACTATTGAAAACTGGCAAGAAGCTCACAGACAGAGGTTACCCATTTTCAAAAAGTGCAGTTCATCGTAAAATAAAGGCAAATTATAATTTAAAATTGTTTATAATATCTATAACGCTATTTTTTGGGGACAATAACACAAAAATCGTCAATGCCAAGGACACCTGACCCTCCAAAAGTGTCAGTTATTGTAAAATTTTATCTAACGAAGTTTCAAGAGGCAGATCTGCAGCCAATAATTTTCTTTTAAACACAAAATCCCGATAAAACCACACGATGGACAGGTTTGGGCCGTTTACAAAGCAGAACCTCTCCCGAGGAAAACACTCCGCAACCGAGCGAAGGTCTTGGCATGGGGAATGACGAGCGCTTGGAATTTGCAAAATTTGCACAATGTGTCTGAGAAACAGACGTCCGACACATTCTGCTACCATATGATGCGAAAAATTTACTCCTGGTACTTCCCGTTTGTTCAGGACTGGGGTCGTTTTGAAAAGGAAAATGGCGCTTGGGATGTCGGCGCCAGTCATTCATGAAGGAGTTAGCGCCAGAGAATGCCTACAAAATACTCATGAATGGTGTCGATGCAAGCTGTCGGCTTTCAGGGAAAATCAGATGTTGCCGGGGAGCTAGTCAAAACTAAATCCGACGCAGAAACTGCAGGGGATTTCCCTGCAAGAGCTTGAAAGCTGGTAACCTTTTATCAGCCTCCGGCAGCTGACGGAGCAACAAAAATCGGTATGGGCAAATATTTTTGGAGATACAACAAAGGGGTTGGTTTCTTACCTTCTTAATCAGTTGTCAAAGCATGCATATTTGTCTAGTGTACACACAGACACCAAAACCTTATACTTTTGGCCGGTTCTTATATGCTTTATTGGCATGGGAAATGTGTAAGCGAACTTTTGAGACACCCTGTAAGTTCGCGGAACAAAATGTTTAGTTTCAGAAAACCAACGTTGCTGGCGCCCGACACGGGCGGAATGAACATGTATTGTTCAAAACAATAAACATAATGCACTTGTCTGGAACGTCGCCGACTACACGCCGCAGTAACACACCATAATCCTCTCTGCACACATTTCTACCTCTCAGTCTCCTTCCTCTAGCACGCGCCCAGACTGACCCGGCGAGCGGTCGGGTCACCGCCGCTCGCCGGGCCAGCGCCGCCCGTGGCGGGCGCCGCAACTACGGTTTCAGAAAACCAACGTTGCTGGCGCCCGACACGGGCGGAATGAACATGTATTGTTCAAAACAATAAACATAATGCACACCCTTAGCGAGATTTCACTGTAGCATGCTATCGGTAAACGAATCGTGAACCTTGTTGTGGACATAATGGTCCATAAACACAGAGCGAGTCTTCCAACGGCCGAGTCTCTGCACGTCGTCGGCCTTAAATCCACGGCGCACGGCCTCCGTCGCCCCCGTCGGCCGAAAGTCCTTGGGCCGGTGGCCTGGCGACAGACCAAACTTCTCGGCCGCTCCGATAGCGTCCCCTAGCACACCCGCCACGGCACTGGCGGATACGGCGCCAAACGGTCGCACCAGACTGAGGAAAAGCGGCCGCGTTCGCGGGCAGCGCACCGCCGCCGTACGAGCAATATACACACGCAACGCCTCCACGGGATCCACCTGAGCGTCAGAACACGCCGGCAGCGTGACTTCGAATCCAGTTCTCTGCGTGTCATTTTTCACACCGAAGAAACACACAGTCGCAGCACCGTCAGAACTAAAGCTCACATGATCAGTCGACATGACAAACCGAGATGCGACACCCGTTTCCTGATCGAAAGACGTCGCTTTAGGAGCCACATCCGACGGGCGTAGCATCAAAACAATGGCCAACAGCGTGATAGTTTTCATGCGCAGTTGCTTCAGCGTCAACTCATCATTACACGGCCACGAGCGGAACAGGCGAGTGAACGCGGACACATCCATGACACGGGATCGACTCATTGGCACCTCGGTTCCACACTTGACGAGTGCTTGGCACAGCCGGGAAATATATGAGTCTGATAGCAAGTTTGTTTCACCACATGCCTCATAAACTGCTGCTAACGCTGCGGATATGCATCGCAATGTGGAATGCGGCCTATCTGAAGACTTGCACCGCGACAGCAGAAAATCGGCCAAAATCGCCGTATCCTCCGGGGGAAATCGGACAGCACGATTGACACAAAAATCATGACAGTCTTGAATATAGCGATTATACGTGAGCTGCGTGGAATCTGCCAGGCATAGTGTCACTAAACTAGTAGCGGTTTGCGACCAGCCGCGCGCGCTCAGTTGCGTGCGCCACAAATCCGCCAGGCGTACAGCCTCCAGCGCGGGTTCCTGTGTGGTTCGATCGTCTCGTAGCCCGGCAGCAGCGGCACGCATGCTCGGGCTACCGGCGGCAGCCGCAGTGGCGGGGCGATGCTCATGCGTCTCAGCCTGTCCATCCAGGGCTGCGCCGGCCAGAACGGTGCTATCAGCGTCGCCACGGCTCGATACGCTTCGATGGTGTCTAGAACGCGCGGTATCAGTCTGAAAGGCGGGTTTACGAAATTGTTGTGATCGGCCCAGTCCGGCTGACCCAGCGCATCTACCCCTGCTGTCCCCGGGTCTGAGAACCGACTGTTGTACACGGGTAGGAGCGCCGTCGTACAAGTTGCGAAACGATCGATGGAATGGGGCCCAAACATCCGATCGAGCTGCCGGAAGACCTCTGGGTGTAAGTACCACTCGTGACGGAGCGGCAGCCGGGATAGTGTGTCCGGCTGCACGTTCGACTCGCCGCTGATGTGATGTGCCGTCAGCATCACGTGATTCTGAAAGGCAAAAGACCAAATTGCCTGAGAAATGGCGTCTAAACGCACGTCTGCAGAGCCAAATTTATTTATTAATGCGACCGTCGTGACGTTGTCTGAGAGAATCTCGACATTTTTATCCGCAATATACTCTTTCAACGAGCACAATGACAAATATACAGCTAAAAGCTCCCGAAAGTTGGACGATTCGTGGCTCACCGAGACGGTCCAAAATCCGGAAGCGGCTTTGCCCGCCGGATCGGAGAGCAGCGCTCCCCAGCCGGAAGCCGACGCGTCCGTGCTCAGCTGCACATCGAACGGTGCCGGCGGCAGCAGCACCCTGCCGTTCCAGCCGTCCAGCGATTCGATCCACCACCGCAAGTCCGCTACCGCCTCGTCCGTCCACAGCAGCAAGTCTTCCCACGATCGCCTGGAATTTAAAAGCCGATAAACGTTCCGCAGCTTCAGCTTGCAAGGAAACACCGCCGCCAGCATGCTGATGCAGCGTCCTGCTATGCGAGCTAAAACTCGAGCTGAAATATGTGTCCGTTTCAGCGCGCGAGAAATATCCTGCTTTAGTTTTGCAACCTTCGATTTAGGAACGGTAATAACCGGCGGCCGGTCAGCGGCTGCGCAGCGGATATCAAAACCCAGGTAGGTAACCTGCTCGGAAGGCTCGAGCGACGACTTCTGCCTATTTATGTGCAGTCCCAGCGCGCGAAAAGTATCCATGCAAATTTGTAAGTGCTGCGATATCTGTGTCTTGGGAGCGGCCAGTAAAAAATCGTCAACATACGCCATGATTGACATGTGATGATCGCGCCTCAGGTATTCTATCACGACTCGAATGCACTTGTGAAAATAATACGGAGAATTGGCCCAGCCGAACGGCAAACGATTCCAGACGAACCAGCGCCCTCCGTACGCGAAGCCGAGGTACTTTCTAAACGACGGATGAACGGGAAAATGGTAGAACCCATCTTTTAGATCTATAGTAACTGCGCACTCGTTATCTCGCATAACTTCGGCAAGCACAGACACGTTCTCAGAAGAAAAATGTGGGACATCACAATGCGCATTAATATATCTCAGATCACATATCAGACGATGCTTACCATTCTTTTTCGGAACAACTTTCAGCGCTGAGACACATAACGGCACATCATGAACCTCCGACACAACACCTTTTTGCACCAAATCGGACAGTTCAGCATCGAGAAACCTACGCTGAGCACTATCAAATGAGGGATTCTGAAACAATCGCGGCTCTGGCTCGGACGAGAACGGAATACGCACACCATTTGCAATCCAGTCTGTCACTACACTGTTAGCGCCGATGCGCTCCCACGCTGCTACGTTGAGCCCCATTGTTCACACGCGTAGAACAG
The DNA here is from genome assembly GCF_019059575.1 of Amphibalanus amphitrite. Classification (NCBI taxonomy): domain Eukaryota; kingdom Metazoa; phylum Arthropoda; class Thecostraca; order Balanomorpha; family Balanidae; genus Amphibalanus; species Amphibalanus amphitrite. The sequence goes on along the minus strand of NW_024882333.1, from coordinate 28,062 downwards.
ACTCCGGTCAGTTATCATATGTCACTCCCGAGCCCCTCCCGGGCTGACCTCGTCCACGAGACAGGTCGAGGTCAAACCGGTCACGTGGCTGACCCCAGTCCGCCGGCTGGAACCCCGGACCGCCACCCCGCCGGGGGCCGTACTGAAAGCCGCGGCCGGGCCCGCGAGCGCCTCGCCACGCCGGGAAAGATCCCCGGCCACGTGATCCACTGACCTGGTGAGATTGCCGAGCCCCGGCGATGGTCACGGCTCGCTGAAGGTTCTCGAGGGAGTTCGGCGTGAAAGCTGCCGGATTTTGCTGTAGCGTAGAAAACAGCTTTGCCGTCCCGTCGTCGAACTGGGCTGATACCAGAAGTTGCGTGTACTCCTCCTGCAGGTAACGCAGGTGTGCCAGGCTGACAGCCGATACCTGGTTGAGCGCCGCGTCCTCCGGATCGCAGGCGGACAGGAGCTTGAGTACCGTCTCCTGATAGCGCGCCGACTTCTGTATGATGTTGAATCTCGGCAGGTCTGCCCTGCTGACGCCCGCACGACTGTCGCCAACCAACAGGTCTGGCGGTAGCTTCACCTTGGCGACGCTGTCGCGAATGGCCCGAAATTCGGCCTGCACTTCGCTAAATGAACCCAGCACGGCACTTGGCATCACTTGATGCTGCTGCTCGTCAGGGACGACCTGTCGACGACCGACATTGTCGTCTTTATCGCTTTGCTCTGTGCACTGAGAAGCACTTAGCTGTTTCGAGATCTTCTCGACGAGACCCTCGAGCCGGTCAAACCTCTCTGTGATAGAGGCCACCTGACACTTGAGCTCCTCCACTTCCGCCATCCGCACGGATTGGCTCGTAGCCGCCTCGAATACCGGCGGCTACTCACTGCTCACTGCGGACGTGACTCGGCGGAGCACGCGCCCAGACTGACCCGGCGAGCGGTCGGGTCACCGCCGCTCGCCGGGCCAGCGCCGCCCGTGGCGGGCGCCGCAACTACGGTCATTTGAAAAGCATATTCTGGATGTTGTGTATATTTTTATACCCCATTCATTTTTCTCACTGCATTCACAATTTTAAGAATTATTTGTATATTTTCAATTATGAATAATTTTGAGCATCAGTGGTCATCCATTACCTGCATGTCCAGATTTGCTAACTAATTATAAATAAGTCTAACACTTGGGCTGTAAGGCCACAACCTGCTGCGTTCCTTGAACCCTTATTTTATATCTAGAAGCTGCTGTTTCTGACTGAGACTCTGGCAAATATCTTGTATACTTAAAGCATACCTAGAACAATACGCGTGGCCCTACAGTGCCTTACTTTATGATTTTTGTTCCGTGAGCAGCCGTAGTTGCGGCGCCCGCCACGGGCGGCGCTGGCCCGGCGAGCGGCGGTGACCCGACCGCTCGCCGGGTCAGTCTGGGCATTATGTTTATTGTTTTGAACAATACATGTTCATTCCGCCCGTGTCGGGCGCCAGCAACGTTGGTTTTCTGAAACACATTTTCACATGAAACAAAAACTGCTAAGTATATTGAAATACTATTTGAAATACCTTTAAGCAAAATCAAAACATAGCCAAGTGGAGTGGTACCTACCTACCTAGATAGTATCAGTATAAATGGCCTTGTACAGTCACCAGCACTTGCTACTAATCACCTCGTTTTTGTTCAGTAGTTTGAAGACCGATCAATTCTCAGTCGTGCAAGATACGTCAAACGATCCGTTTGGTCCTCCGATTTTCGAATATCTAACTTGTTTTTGTATATTCGAAGCATTTTGAGATGGAGAGCCAAAAAAACCTCTTTTCTGCCCTAAAGTGTGCCCCAAGAAGTCGTAGAACCTAGCCCCGCCTCTGATCCACAGACCACTAGTGCCATCTCTTGTCAGCCGAACAAGCCGCAGAAGTAAATAATGTCACGTGACCTTTGCACACGCTACAATTACTACGCAGCTGTAGTGGGGGAAGCGGGGCGGAGGCGTGGAGGGGGACGCGATCGGTCGGCTGGGGTCAGGTCGCCGACGTCAGAGGTCATCCGCCGGAGGGTGTTTGAGCGGTTGGGCCGTGTGGGCCGGGGCCTGCGGAGTGGAGAGCGCCTGGACCTGTCTGGAAACAAGCCCTACAGCGCTGTGACAGTCGAGAATATTGTGAGGAAAGAGAGAGAGAGGGAGAGGGAGAGAGAGAAAGAGAGGAGAGAGAGGGAGAGAGAGAAAGAGAGAGAAAGAGAGAGGGAGAGGGAGACAAAGAGAGAGAGAGAGAGAGAGAGAGAGAGAGAGAGATAGAGGGAGAGAGGGAGAGAGCAAGAGAGAGAGAGAGAGAGCGGGAGAGAGCGAGAGCGAGAGAGCGGGAGAGAGCGAGAGCGAGAGAGCGAGAAAGAGAGGGCGAGAGAGAGCAAGGGAGAGCGAGAGAGAGCAAGAGAGAGCAAGAGAGAGAGAGAGCGCGATAGAGCGCGAGAGAGAGAGCGCGAGCGAGAGAGCGAGAGAGCGAGAGCGAGAGCGAGAGAGAGAGAGAGAGAGAGGGAGAGAGAGAGAGAGAGGGGGAGGGAGAGAGAGAGAGAGAGAGAGAGAGAGAGAGAGAGAGAGAGAGAGAGAGAGAGAGAGAGAGAGAGAGAGAGAGAGAGAGAGAGAGAGAGAGAGAGAGAGAGCTAAGAAAGACTGGAGGGAAGGGATAAGGACGGAAGGAGAGAAAAGAGAGACAGAAAAGGAAAACCAGAGAGGGTAAAATGAGATAGAGGGCAATGGGTAAATCAGTGAGAGGGAGCGAGAGAGAGAGAGAGGAAATATTTAGTTGTGTCAGCTTGTTTCACATGTAAAACGTAAATTTGCTTTTCATCATTACAGCTTCGGATTTGAAATTAAATCTTAGCATCCTTATGATAAACCCACGTTGACGGGATGCAGTAGCGGCGGAACACCTTCAATTAGGGGGGGGGGGGGGGGGGGGCACTGCCGACTTTTGGTCCTATTATTTCTATGCAACGCTCATAGGGCTAATGTTGAAATGCAACAATCAAAGGGGGCACGGTGCCCCGGTGCCCTTCCCGTTCCGCCGCCTTAGACGGGATGGGGACGCTTTTATGGTCGTCGTTGGGAGCTCGGCACTAATGGGGTCTGGGGATGATGTTGAAGGTTTCGCAAATGTTTCATAAAAGAGATGCTATTTTTGCACAACCTATTTAACATTTTTTACGTTTACTGTGAAAATGTTAGGCCCAGTTCATTCCAAATCAGGTCCACGACTCCACAGCTTACAACAGGAGCTAGCTAGCATAACAATTAACCCGCGCCGTGTTGGTGGCATGAACTTTCCGTCGAGTGCTGGGGGGGGGGGGGGGGCGTTTCACGCCCCTCCGTCTAACTCGGCTCCTGGGCCACGTAGCGACACGCGGTAAGCGGCAATTGAAAGAGCGTCAAAATAAGGAGGAAAACACTCGGTCATTTTAAGGTCCGAGTAAAGGTCAGGTCACCAGGATTCATCAAAGGTCAAATTTTGTTGATTTCAACGATTTTGAACACCCGACGGCTAATTTGGGAACCAATAGAGCTACAGCGCCGCAGAAAAGCGCATTCGATAGCTCTTTTAACGCTCTTTCGCCAACATGTCCTCAAATTTGACCTCAGATCAACGGTTTAGCCCCCAGAGGGCACCGCTCTGATTGACCTCAAATTTGACCTCGGATCAACGGTGTTTTCACCGCTCTAGCACGTCTCTGTCAAAAGTAAAAAACTGCTGAAGACCTTTTATGTCCTAAAATGACCTCAGGGGCACACACAGGGGTCACAGGTGCGATTTTCCGATTCAGTATGTCATGTTTACCCAGAGGTCAAAAAAACTTCCTACTCGCTTACATTGTAGGCGACAGAAGCTGACAGGCACCAGAGACATTTGGTGACAAAGTCACGAAAATGGTGAACGCACTGCATCGCATTTGTTGACGACGTTTCCGCACACTGCTAGCGAACAGACTAACCAGCCAATCCGTGGCGAGAATAACCCTGAGCGAACCAATCGGATGCTGGTGACACGAGGGGACAACGCTGAGCTAACGCCCCAGCCGCCAGGGAGCCTTCACTGTGGATTTTGTAGGCCCCAGGAGCCAACGCATCAAATATTTTGAGCGGGCCTTTTCGGCGCACGTCTATGAGAAGTATACCGTGATCATGAACACGTAGCAAAACAGGAGTGGACTCTCGCGAGTAGCGCTCAGTGCTTGTCCAATTCTCAAACAAGTTTGAATGCTTTCAAGAAAGGGACTGGCGCGGTGATGAAAGCTGAGTTGTTGTATTGTGGTTATGATTCTTTCTGTTTTAAGCAAGGCAGGACATGACACTGGAAGTAAGGAATCTTGGGTTGTCTAATTTTGCTGGTTTAGGTACTTGTAAGTTGGATATAACAACGCTAGCCCGGTGGGCATCAAAAGCAAGGCTGTGTGGATTTGTTGCCTGATTTTGAAACACTTGCCAAAGTTGTCAATAAATATGTTTTTACTGTAAATATTGACACAATTTTTATTTTGATTCTAATTTGTTGAGCCCTAGAAGAGCACAAATTTCAATTTTCATGAGCTGGTAAAAGTATACCAGTCCAAGGACTCCGAAAAAATGTTGTAGGTTGGTATGTAGGTTGTAAGCTGGGAGGTTGTAGGCTGGTAGGTTTTCTGCTTTGTGTTGGTATGTTGTAGGTAGGTTGTAGGCAAGGCTATATAAACCAGGTAGAACGCTCCCGAAGAAAAAGTGGTGACAAGCAATATTTAGTTGCCGCGACCCTCACTTGTTCAAGACTATATCCGCAAGCAGCATTTACAAGCTAGCGGAAATCGACCAATCGGCGTTCGGCAATACTCAACGCTGATTGGCCCGATGCTCGTGACGAAATTGCGGGGGACTGCAGCTACTCCCCTATGGCGTTTCATTGACTTATGACTTTTGAAGGGGATTTGTATCAGTTTTTGTTGGGTTTGAGGCCATTTTTGAGCTTGGATATTCTTTCCGTGACCTTTGACTATATAATAACGACATTTAATCATGACATTTCTATATACTACCGGTGTCACATCGGCCAAAAAGACCGTAAGTACATGGGATAGACGGACCACTGCTGATGGGGCCACAGACACATGCCGGCATGTGGTCATCGGAGGCCCATGAGGGCTCGACATGGGCCCTTTATGGGTCGGTATAGGCCCAGTGGGTCCAGTGCAAGCCTACCAGAGGCCGGTGGCATATAATGTAAGGCTGTCTCGGGACGAATTGAGGGCTCATGGGGGCCATATAGGACCATTAGGGACCACATAAGCCAATCAGGGGTCCATTTAGGCCAATAAAGGCGCTTCAGGGACTTGAAGAGGCCATTCAAGAGCCGTGGTGGGCCCATGAGGGGACGGCATTGGTCCATCAGGTGCAGTCAGGGGATGTTGTACGGGTTTCTCAGTGACCCATTTGGGCATATCAGTGACCACTTTAGACCCAGCAGGGGGCTTTGTAGACCTATCAGGGGCTGGTGATGGCTTATCGGAGGCCAGCGTTAGTCCATCGGGGCACGGCATGCCCATCAGAGGTAATTGCGGGCCCACGCTGAACAATGATGGCCCTTCAACGGCCCCTAATGGATCTAGATTGACCCATGTTCCATGATGTGTCATGTATGCCCCTATGGCAGGCCTACTCAGACCCCTGATGGACGTTCCCGGCCTCTGATGACCCTATACTGAATCCTGGTGGGGCTCTAAGAGTCTCCAATAACCCTTCTTCAGCCCATTATTACCATACGCTGGCACTAGAGGCCCCACATCAGCCGCAGGGCAGTCCGTGCCAAGACAGCATGTCTTTTCGGCCGATATTACATCGGTAATATTAATTAAAATCATGATTTCATGGTGCCATTATATAGCTAACAGTCATAAGAAATATATTTCAACTCGAAAACAGCTCAAAACAGCATATAATCTTAAAGAAACCCCTCCGAAATCCAAAAGCCTATTCGGGTCCATAGAGAATAACTGCGGTCCCCCGCAATTTCGTCACGAGCGTCGGGCCAATCAGCGTCGAGCACTGCCGAGCGCTGATTGGTGGATTTTCCGCTAGCGCGTGAGTGCTGCTCGCGGAACAAGAGTTCGTCGACAATCCTCCACAAACGTCTGTCACCACTTTTCGTAATGCTAAACAGCCGGAGCGTACCCCCTGGTTGTAGGTTAGTAGTTATGTGAGTTTGGTTCAGGCTTAATTGTTTTTCCTTCATTCCGACTTCTACTCTTTTACTCTTGCGTAAAGTGTTTAAGAAGTCTGAATGAAAGAAAAACATCATTACCTAACCTAATCATACTTTTTACCCTACCACCTATTACCTACCAGCCTACAGCCTATCTACCTTCTACCTTATACCTGTACCTACAAGTTACAACTTCCTTCCTTAACCCTCGCCGGACCTATTGGTTTTCTACATACGCGCCGGCCGAGGGGGGGGGGGGGGGCGGGTACGCCCCCCCCTCGCCGTTTCGCCCCTGGTGGAGCTAGCGCGTCGCGGAAAAAACGAGCGTGTGCGCCGTTACGAGACGCAGAGATTGGTACCCGATTTTAAGGTCCTAGGTCAACCGGTGACCTCTGAGGTCAGGTCAAGTGCCCAAAGGTACGGTTCAGTTTTTGGTGAATAACTTCGCAAAAAACGGCCGCAGAGCGCCGATTTTGGCAGCATCGTGTTTGTCTCGCTCAGGCGCGTCGAATGATATACTTTTTGTCCGGGTCAGGTCAACTTGGGGTGTTGACCTCAGGTCAAGGTCAGGTCAGCACCCCCAGGTCACGAAGTTGGTCGAAAGAGGTCATGTCGCATATCATTCGATTCGGCAGGTCTTCCTGAGTCCATTGGTGGCTTTCCCGACTCGCTAGCTCAATTTGATCAAGAGTTATTGACGAAAAACTAATATGACCTTGATGACGTCATAAATGACGTCACGCAAGGTCAACATTGCAAAAGTGACGCATCTAACCTTGCAAGGAGTGCATAAAATCACGATTCTGTGTGCTTGAGATAGTTGGAGATCGTTCCCGGCGCCAGAATAGCAGTTTTCATTTTTCCCCATTGACTTATAATGGTGAGGTCACGAAAATGACCTGACCTCATATGACCTTTAGGAAAAATCCGAGATATACAAGTTGTGGGACTCATAATGGATACTAGATCCTGCAAGTTTCATTTCCCTGTGACATCTCCTCTGGCAGTGAGGGCGTTGCGAAGTTGCGACATCTGAAGACCGTGCAGAGGTTCACTTATGACGTCATAGGTCAGTGACCTGACCTGACCCAAAAATACGGTTGGTGTCAAAAGATGCGGCTTGGATCAAAGGTCAGGTATGCCAAGTTTCAGCTCTCTATCGCCAGCGTGTTCGGAGCTATCGCGAAATAACCCTATGGGGGGGGGGGGCGGCACCCGCCCCCCCCCCTCGGCCGGCGAGGGTTAAACCTGCCAACCGACAAGCTCCGAAGCATACAACCCACCTACCTAGCACCTACACCTATTTTGTTTTGACTTATTGTATACTAGTACCAAAAATCTAATGATTAGAATTTTGGTTTAACAATATTAATGGCCTTGATGAGGAAAAGAACCTTTTGCAACATGTTGCATAGGTAGGTATATTGTATTATACATAGGCACCTATTATTTGTTATATCATAACAGGTGTGAAATCCCACCATATAGAACACAAATTTAAATGTATTATGGAAAAATGTAAAACAGAATGTCAGCAAGCACAAGATTAGTTACACATGCATTCAGTGTCCCAAAGGTGAGTTTTGGCTGGGGTGTCAGAGGGGGATATTATCCACCAAAAAGGGGTTGAGGGTGGAAACTGCTGATTAGATTAGATACAAAAAGAGTGAGAAAAGATCAATAGCATTTATTTTTATCCATGAGTATCTATGATCATAAACCAACTCAAAGTATCCACACAACTCAGTCCACCACACTTGTCCACTTGTCCAAGTCCACCACACCTGAACTGCCTTTTGAGGTAACAAGGTGTTCTTGGCTGAGAGTGGTTAATTGCTCTTAGAAATTGGTGGTGAGAGTGGCAAATGAATCTCAGTATTTCCCACCCAAATCAACAAATTTTGGGACACTGTAATAATACATTGTCCAGGTTTAGGGCCACACTAACATTGGCGACACTAACATTAACATTGGCCTGATGAATCCTAGAATTTTTCCAATTTTACCACCCTAGTGCAACACTTATCCGGCCTCCAGGGGCAGGGGACACAGAGGGGGTTGAAAAATTTTGTAGGTGACACAAAATAAGTTTTTTTGACCTCTGTGTTTACCTATGGACCGATGTTTGAGTGGGTGCAGAACGAAATTCGTCCAAAAGAGGCGCATTTCAATTTTCTCCCATTGACTTATACCTAATGGAGCAGTCGCAAAATTGACGTGACCTTAGGTCACAGACATACAAAATCAGAGGTATCCATTTTATACACACTATTACCCTAAGCAATCACTGAAAGTTTTAAAGTCCGCTCAGTCGGTGTAGCTACAGCGAGCTTTCGATTTTTTTTTTCTGAGGTAAGGTCACTTGACGTTACGGTGACCTGACCGTCGCCGTTTTTTTTTTTTAGATATTCGCGAAACCCCCCCCCCTCAGCATGGCGCGGGTGGTCGACATAGCGACTCGGACTGAAGAAATGCCTTTAACGTTTAAACGGTTGAATGAGGTGAGAGGATTGAGGTAGGCTTGAATCGGATTTTCTTCTGCTTGTCGGCGGTAGTTTAGGTCGAAGTTAATTTCGCGAGCTGTCCATAATCATTTAACAGGGAAAATTCAGCTGCACATCGTTCGGGTCAAAGTAATACCAAACATTCTCAAATTTTGTAGTAAGGAGCCAGTAGTTTACGAATATATTCAAAAAACAAATAGAAAAAGAATAAGCGGACCGGTTTCGTCTATCAAAGACTTCTTCGGCGCTTTTTCAAAAAAAAAGTATAAGAAAAAACTAGCACAGTGACAATCGTTTGAAATAAAATTGGATTCAGTAAGAACTAAGAACTTCATTGTCCGAAAACCACTGACGGTTGATAGCTCAATGACACTTAGAGCCGTGCACTGCATAAGGAGGCGTGAAAACACTCTCCTCATCTCGTTCCATTACGAGAGGACCATGTCATGGCGTGAGAAAGGTGTTCTCAAAATAAATGACACTATATGAGTGAATAAATAATCCGCGCCCCTTGGGCTATTGGCGGACCCTACCACCTGATCGGGTGGTGCAGCCGTTTCGCCTTCCACCTGAGATCTCGGAAAGTTACCGACCGATTTTGCACATTCAAAAAGCGTTCGATAGCCCCACCAGGGAACTACCTTTCTACCAGGTTTTGTTGACCTAGGTGCAACCCATGACGTCACAAGTCAGGTCAAAGGTCGCATTTTTTTCACCGATTTAGTCTAAGGAATGCGTTACAGTCAGTTAACACATCAAATAAAAGGCATGTAATCGAAAAACATCGATTGAGCGCTGGTTGTCGAATACATATGTTGCCTAAAGAGGTCATTGATGCCAGGTCAGTTCACAGAGGTCAGGTCACTAAGGGTTACAATATGAACCCAACTATGCTAGGGTCGTGTGATACATGTTTTATGGCCAATTTTACATTTATAATTCAATGGTGTGGGCTAGACGGCCATTGGGGCCATTTTAGATTGCATTCTGGTGAAGGTCAGGTCAAGGTCAGGTCAAAGAAGGTCAAATTTAAAAGTTGAAATGTTGCATAAAAGGGGTATCTATTCGATGCAGCTCATCACAGGAAATCCAATGGTGGTATTTGGCTTGCACTGTGTGTTCTGTGACGGCTAAAAATTGAATTTGAAAAATTTTACGTAATAAATTTCGATTTTTTTTTCCATAACTTTGCTAAAAATGCAGCTAACGAGTTTAGGTAAGTTTGGCATATCTAGAGCAGATAGTTCTATAACATATATTTCAGTTTTAATTTTGAAAGTTGTTGGTATTTTCGGGGTGTTTTCTTCTATAGTTTTGATGGTCAAAATCAATTTTTGTTTGGAAATAAGAGTTTGGTAGCGCTGTTCATTTTACATCTTTTTATTTTGAATATTTTTCGTTATCTTCAAAACTGTAAGCGTGACAGCTCTTCCCGCTAAACCTTTTATTGGGTCGAAAATAACAGAACATGACATCCCTCTGACGTCATTTGTGACTAACTTTTCATAAGAGCTCTGGAAAATTTTGTCACAAGGTGTAAAAATGATGCCCGGAGGGTCTTGAAAGTTTGGTGGCGACATTTGCTATACTTCAGGAGATATCGACTGAAAAGGAGAGAGGGGGCATTTCGCGCCGCCCTCCCCCTCAACGGGGCTTTCAGTTGCTGCTCTCACAGAACTATTGGTAACATTACAACGTAGTGGTATTGCAAGTGGCAATATAAGCTTCCTGCCAGCGCCGGACCAGAGTTTGAACATGCAGGCTGAATTTTAACATTTAACTTTTGAATTTTTAAACCGTTGAACTTTTTAGAAGTTGCCTATGAACTGTTCAGCTCCTTTTGTGGCCCATCACAGCGGGCTTGTATATCATTTGTCAACCAAAATCGAATTAAAAACTTTTTATTTGGTCTGGCTACCTCGCCAACTTCTTAACTGGATCGTTTAGTAGCTTTTGATTGGGCACTGCCCACGTTGTCTGTCTAGCTTTTCGTGTCATAGACACTGTCTATGACACGAGAAGAGGCTGCTGACATCGTTTGTCGCGGCTGGATAATACCAATCCACGTCCCAGTGGCTGCTCGATCGCACTTTCCCTGGCCCACCTCTCCCACCAGGCTAGACTTTGCCCGGCACAGCCGTCGCCTCGGTGCCTTGGGCGGTGACCCGTTCAAAGGGGCTCACAATTCGTATGGTGCCGTGGCTCTCAAACCAATACAGAACAGTGAAACGCAAAGGCTCACTTTCCATATAAGGCGAACGGCTGATTCTGGCGCCGGGGCTTCATTCATGCTAAGGCGCCCAATCACAACGCCGCATTTCAGTTAGTGTCGGGTGCAAAAGCTACTATGCTCCGCCCCTCCATCACGTGACCCTGCCCTCACGTGGCCTCAGTCACGTGGTGTTTCCACTTCTTGGCGCATGGCGGCGCTAGTCTCGCAGGGGCGGTGGTAGCTTGCTCCCCCGCCGTCCGGGGGTGATGGGTAGCAACTGCTGGTGACTGTACCTAGGTACCTATACCTATATTGATATAATGCAAGTTTGACAAATTTGACGCAATCCAGCTTGAAGCAAATAACCAACAAATAACGAACCACAAAGACACAAAAACATGCCAGCACTTAAAGAAAAAAGGTCTTGTGCAAGACAACCCACAAAAACCATGCTACAAATGATTATAATCAATAATAGATAATTGCCCACGGCCCACGCGCTTGCCCAAACTGAAACAGACGCCTCGCACCTCGAGCCTTGAGAAATGGCGCGGAGGATGACTCGGCGAGGGAAATTAGAGGAAAGGGATTTCCTCTTTACTGGTTTTCAATTTGATAAAAATGATTCAAATTCATGAGAACTTCAAAATAGCATATCATATTCAAAAAGAATCTAAAATAAATGAATATTTGACCTCAATCTGGCTGCTTTATTTCAAATAATATACTAATAAGCAAAGGGATTTTATGCCCTAGACAAACATTACTTCATGTAAAAGTGATATCAGCATATGTCGGTATTATACCTGCAATCGGCATCAGCTGGGCAATAATTTTATGCTATGAAAAGCGCCGTCTCTCAACGATTCTAACGGTACCCAATTTTTTATAAACACAAGTCGAGATTGCTTAAACGTTCCAAATTAAGTGAGTTGTTCCGTGACGAAACATGGTCACGGCGTTTCAATAAAACTATATGAAAACGTCCATAAAAGTATAAAAATTTGACATAGAAACAATCAGAATTGAACAATCTATGATGCCATACCAAATTTGAACCGATTGCAAGCCTACTTCAACCTTTATTCTACCCTTACTTTTGTTCCGTGTCACGGAACAAGAATATGGTAAACTGAGAAATGCACTGCCATTGAAATGCCGTTATGAGGATATGGCAGCCTCAATGAACGGGCAAAAGGGACCGTCTTTTGGGAAATTCGACAAATAATGCGCATCACTGTCAAAAGTAATGTTTATTTTAATGTTTATTTTTTGTGATATCAGTGTTTCCTGCATAAAAATCGTTTCCTGCCCAATAGTGGACGAGAAAGCAGGAAATCGGTAGTTACTGATTTGATGAAAGAATACGCAAAAGGAATGGCAGTGTATCCATAAACGTGGTGTGGATTGTGCATTGTGCAAAGACGTTGTGGTGAGGCTGGGACTGAGGACTTGCCATTCAAGTCGTAGGTATTGGTATGGGTGGTTGTTCGTGATAATATTGATTTATCGTAAGAAGCATCTAACCTCATTCCGTGCACGTGACATGCAGGTGATCATGGTTGAATTGGATGGTAGGTATCATCCTGTCACGGGCTCTGATTCTCTTTCGTAAACATCTGATTCTCATTCGTAGACAAACCAGGTGAGAAATGTGATGGAATGGAAACATTTATTTATTTCACAAACACACTCAATAGCATACATTCAATACATTCACGTATACTGGATTCATTCCTTCACGCTTGTTTTAAAACTTGCTGGATAGTTTGACATGGTTTGTCAATACTTCTATCTTGTAAGCACCTCAACTTTGGAAAGTAATGAATGACTGGCATTTTAACTGATCCAATTATGATGATTGCATGGTGAAATTGTGGAGTAACTGCTTCTTATCTGTTTCAATAGTACTTGCAGGATGCTTGCTTGCTGCTTTGGAGATCTGAAAACAGAACAAAGCACAATGTCAAATTTTCAATTAACATGTTTCTTTAGTAAGTTTCCCTTTCAGTCCTGTGATGCCCAGTTGCAGTTGATATTTAGTCAGTGACGGAACAAAAAAAGTGATTATTAGCAGTGAAAAATCTCACAGAACAAATCTTCCAAGTTCAAAAAAATTGAGAAACCGGCCACTTTTCTGACACTGCCTGACCCTGACCTGAAAATCAAAGTACAAGCTTGGTACCCTCAAGGTATCTAGAGCATCTGTTCACGAGTGTGGAAACCAAAAATGAGCCTGATCTGACTTGTAAGACGGCAGCCAGAGCCCAAAATGTGAACAAGCCAAAATGCTAATAATTTTTACTTTGACCTGACCTGTGACGTCATCGGTGACCTCGAGGTCAATGAAATTAGGTTTCGTTCGACAGTTTTTCCGGGGCTATCAGACGCCGTTTGAATTTTGACGGTCGGCCCAGTAGTTTCGGAGTTAGGAGGGGGGGGGGCTATGAATAGCCCCCCCCCCAGTAGGGCGTGTTATACACAGACCCCAGTGGGGCGCGGGTTAATAGGGTACATATTCTCTCTTTTAATCTTTTCCATCAAACTTTCCTTTGAACATCTGCTCTGTGTATAAATGAGGCTACAATGTGTTATGTTAGGGTATGTTTGGTTATGTTATGCTCAGTCCATTCATCCTGGTTGAAAATGGTCATACAAAGATTTGTCCTTGATCAAGCTGAGACACTTCACATTTGGGCTATGCTGGTTGCCATTGTTTATCAGCATGCTGCCAGGTCTAAAAATACAAGCAAAAAGCTCAGTCTATAGTAAAACTAGCAGCCCACTGATAAAAAGTCTTGAACAATCCTCATGTTTTATCTTTTTTCTCATTGATATTATCTCATTATACTTGCAGCTGTGTTCCACTTGTTTTTAGCTTGGCCTTTGACTGCCACAGTCAGTTGTTTATTCTTAATTTGTTTGCTTTTTTTCTTGAAGTGATCCAAACTTTTTTTTAAAGTTAACGTTATCTTAAAATCCTAACGTTTTTTAGTTGAGTTTAGTGGTTTTATGTGATTGCAGTTTGCACGTCCCAATTCATAGTTTTGTGGCAGAAATGAGCATAGAAACACTTTGAAACCTGTTAAAATGTTTTGCATGGTGGGATCAACTCAGATCATAGATCCATGTTCTTGGCATCTCGTCAGATCCTATGAAATCACAGGTCCATAAATTTTTCATGCCGGATCGGGTGGAATCATAGGTCCTAATGTGCAGTTTGCTTCGAGATCCTCTGGGATCATAGATCCATCGCTCAGATCCATGCACATGTCTGGGCATGATTTGTCTACACTAATCTGTGATCTTTCTATCACTACTACCAATTGCCTAACATACAATCCGTGTAGTGGGTTCAATCTGTCACGCATACAGAGCAGACGGTACGGCGTAGGGGGTTGAAATTTGCACACCCTCTAGATGACAGAGCGGGTCAGCGCCTTTTCTAGGTTTCCACTCGCTGGGGTGCACGGTTGGCACGTGGGGCGCGCCGGAAGAACGCCAATGAAATTTTGATCGGTTCATAGATCTTCATTGAGAGCCGGGGTCGACGAACTTTGTGGACTAAATGCATGCCGATCGGCGACGGGTGCCTCGCATTGGCGGATGGGCAAGTTTTAATTTGAACAAAATATGAGTTTGGGACAGTGGTCGGTGTGCTGTATCTCTGACGGTTGGCGTCTGTGTTGCAGCCGTCGGTTGGCTGCTGCGGCCGGCTGTCGCCGTGCCCGCGCGTGCAGCCGTGGCCGCCAGCCGGGCAGGCCGGTGAGCTGCCGCCGCCGCCTCCGCCGCCTCCTCCGCTGCCCGAGTCGGACTCGGACCCGGCCATCGAGCGGCTGCTGGCGCTCTACAGCGGCGGCAGCGAGACCCACTCGCTGCTGGAGGATGACGCCGACGCCTCCCAGTCCAGCTCCGCCTCCGAGGAGATACTCAGCAACCAGGTGAGCACGGGGCCGACTGGGAATACTCAGCACGAGGGCGGCAGGGGATTGAGGCGAGGCTACCCAGGATCGAGTTGAGCGCGAGGGCGAGGGCTAACGGGCAGTATCCAGCTGATTAGAGGTGGCTGTGGTAGGGCTGGTGCCACCACTTGGTGGTATTTATTTTGTCATCGATCAGTTTATCACTTCATGCATTGAATTGTGATAGAAGGGCGCTCACCACGTTCTCTTGTAGTGTTGCCTGTCGTGTAGGGTTGTTTCTGGTGAGCGGTGCAGTGATAATTGCGGCCCGGCTCTGACTGTGCGCCCGCCACCTTAGGACCTGACGCTGGACAAGGCGCTGATCGGCCGCGAGCTGCTCGGCGAGTGTGACCCGCCCGACAACGGTGACGACGAGCCGCCGGCCAAGCGGCCGTGTCTCGCCTCGGCCGCCGACGAGCCCGCCGACGACACAGTCTGGCGGAAGACGGCCAGCGTGGGCCCCGAGTTCCAGGCCGAGCTGCCGGCGCTGCGACCGGCCGCGCACCGGCGCCGCTCGCGGCCCGACCGGCTGGTCTGGGACCCGAGCCGGCTGCCGGAGCACGAGGTGGAGCGGTACCAGCGCCGACTGCGGCCCGCCGTGGTGTCGGCGGCGCCCCCACCGGCGGCGCCCCGCCCGGCCCGACGCCAGCCCGACCACGAACAGGTCCGTACCGCCCGCCGGACGGAGAACCAGCCGTGGGGTGGGGTGATGATTGACGGCAGTGAAGGGGTGAACGCTTACATTAAAGCGATCGGTGTGTTGTAATTTAGATTATATGTGCCTTTTAACATCATTTGCTTACGCTGTTGATGTCCGTGATTATTATTATTATGTTTTAACATTTCATTACATTTTCGGAGAGGCATTATATCTGCTGCGTTATCACTGACCGCCGTCCTAGCGGGCAGTCCGTCCTGGCTGCCAGGATGGCATTGTTGCCTAATCAGTAATCACTGATTGGCGTCCTCTGTGGCAGGCCCCACGACGGACTCTTTGTTTCGTTACCACTAAGCACCGTCCCGGTCCTCAGGCCCTGTGCCCGTCTCTGTATTGCCCCACCACTGACCGCTGTCCTCTCGTACAGGCCCTGTGCCCGTCTCTGTATTGCCCCACCACTGACCGCTGTCCTCTCGTACAGGCCCTGTGCCCGTCTCTGTATTGCCCCACCACTGACCGCTGTCCTCTCGCACAGGCCCTGTGTCCGTCTCTGTATTGCCCCACCACTGACCGCTGTCCTCTCGCACAGGCCCTGTGCCCGTCTCTGTATTGCCCCACCACTGACCGCTGTCCTCTCGTGCAGGCCCTGCGCCACCTACAGGAGAGCGGCCACGACTTGGAGGAGGCGGCGCGACGCGTCAGCAGCGATCCGCCGCGGCCGGCCGGCCGGCTCGACCACTGGTCCGACCACGAGTGCACGCTGTTTGAGCAGGCGCTGCGGCTGCACGGGAAGGATTTCGGCACCATGCAGCGACAGATGGTGGGTGCACGGCCGGCGGGCGGGTACTCTGAACAGCGCAGATTGTATTGGGGTGATATAGGGCCTGTTCCAGCGCCTCCAGAAACCTTCAGAATGCTCCAGAGAGCGTTCCAGCGCCTCCAGAAAAGCTCCAGAAGGCTATCGCCAAAGCTCCAGAAACCTTCTTCTTCTTCTTCTGCATCCCGCCGCCAGCCCGCTCAGGGGGGCGGCGGCGCAGGCGGGTCGAGCGGCGGCTCGGTCCGCCCGACACCCTCGATGAAGTCGACGACCCTCGCCGCCGGGCTGCCGAGGACGTCGACCAGGCGAGGGTCGACACCCCAGCGGCGGCGGCGGGCCGCCTCATAGGCCGGACAATCGGTCAGCAGGTGCGCCGCGCTGTCGGGCTCCCCGCACGCGGGGCATTCGTCGTTGGCTGCCAGGCCAATCTTGTAGAGCGTGTCGCGCGTCAGCGGTGATGTGCCGGTCCTCAGCTGGGACAGCGTCACCGACCCCCAGCGCGCCAGGGAGTCGTGGCCAGGCGTGGGGTCCGGGTGCGGGTGGGCAGCGGTTGTCCTCCGTCGCGACTGCTCCCGGACATGGCGCGTGACGGCGGCCCGCGCACTCGATAGGTCAATCGGTGCGCTATCTTGGTCGCCCGCCGCGGCCTCGCCAGCCAGGCGGTCGGCGGTCTCGTTGCCGTCCAGCCCGGCATGGCCTGGCACCCACTGGAGCACCGTCTCGGTGCCGTTCTCGGCGAGGGTGTTCAGCAGCCTCCAGACCTCGGCGGCCAGAGCCATGGTCTGGCTAGCTGGGCCGCGGCCGAGTAGTTGTAGCCCAGACCTTGAGTCGGTGAGGAGGCGGACCGACTTGATTGATGCCAGCTCCCCTTCCTCCAGGCCGGCCACAGCCGCGAGCGCCTCGCGCATGGCGGTCAGCTCTGCTCTCAAGCTGGAGCAGACCGCCCCTGCAGGAGCGCGCACGGTTTCTTCTTTGTTGAGGTGGTGAAACTGGATCAGCGCGCCTGCGCCGCCCTGTTCCATCCCGCCGCGAGCCGAGCCGTCCGACCAGATAGTAATATCCGGTTGCGGGAGCTCTGCAATGGCTCGCAGGGCAGCTTCCCTGCGGACTGCAGGCGGGTCCGACCGGCGGGTGGCCACGGGCAGGTCTACCCTGAAGGTGGTGCCGCCGCGGTGGCCCAGCCATGGCGGGTCGCAGCTGTAGAACGCCATGGGCTCCACCGGGAGCTCCTCGATTCCTGCCTCCTCGGCGAGCCACTTGCCGACCCTCCTGAGGCACGGTCGGTGAGGGAGTGCTTCAGTCTCGTCTGGTGGCTTGGGCGGTGGTCTTCCCGCGGCGGTGGCGTCGTTGCATGTTCTTTGCCATGCCTTGTAGGCTCGGTGTTGGAGGCGCGGCTGTACCTCCTTTCGGAAGAGGGACTTGCCCGGGTCGCTCGGGGGCAGACGGATTATACGCTGGTACTCCGTGCCTGCCAGCTGTAGGGCCCGAAGCGAGAGTGTCGGGAGGCCAGCCTCGGCCAGGAGGGCGTCCTTCCGGGTCGCACGTAGGCAGCCGGTGATGACGCGGGCGCACTTGTTTTGCTCGGCTTCGAGGCGTCCTCTTACCGACGGGGCGGCGTATGTCCCGAAGACGGCGGCGCCGTAGTCGAATAGGGCCCGGATATAGCCGATGTAGGCCGCTCTGATGGTTCGGCGGTGGCTTCCCCAGGTCTTTCCGGCCAGTGCCTGTAGGCATCGCCTCCGTCGAGACATCTTGGCTTTCAGGTCGTCGATGTGGTCCGCGAAGGTGAGTTGGGGGTCAAACTTAATGCCCAGGAAGGTCGGGTTGCGGGAGTAGGGCAGCTCCTCTCCGCGCAGCGTCAGGTGCGGCTTGACCTTCCCTCCGCTCTCTCTTGGGTCGAGAGTGAACAGGGTGGCGGTGCACTTCGTCACGCTGGGCATGACTTTCCAGCGTCGCAGCCACGTGTCCACCGCGTCCAGGCAGGGCTGGAGGAGGGCGTCGCACTCTCTGGCAGTGGGGGCGCATGCCAGCAGCGCCACGTCGTCCGCGAACAGGGACCGCGAGACGTGTTCCGGCATTGCTACGTCGATGTCATTGACGTAGACCAGCCATAGGAGCGGCGCCAGCACGCTGCCCTGGGGGAGGCCCTCCTGGAAGACCCTGAGGTCTGAGCGGGCAGCGCCCCAGCGGACGCGGGCGCGCCTGTCCGACAGGAAGGCCCTCAGCCACTTGATGAAGCAGCCGGGGACTCCCAGCCGAGCCATCTTGCAGAGCAGGGCGGCCCTCCAGACTCGGTCGTAGGCTCTCGCGAAGTCCAGCAGCACCATGACCGCCCGGTGAGGTTTCTTCTCCTCGAACGCGTCGAATATCTGTTGGGATATTCGGCCGAGCTGGTCCATGGTGGAGCGACCTCTGCGGAAACCGGCTTGGTTGGGGTTGAGCTTCCCTCTCGTCTCGAGCCAGTGCTGCAGCCGGGCCTGGATCATCCGCTCTGCGAGCTTGCTTGTGGTGGAGAGCAGGCTGATCGGGCGATAACTGGACAGCTCTGACGGCGGCTTGCCTTTCTTGGGGATGGCTACGATTTCTGCTGTTCTCCAGAGGGCTGTTCACGGGCCCTGTGTGCGGTCGGACCGCACACAGCCTCCAAGCTCCGCCCACTGCGTCCCTACGTCAGCCTTCCGTCACCGCACACAGCGACCGCTGTGGCCGGTCGGGACTGGCCACAGCGAACCGTCCACCGCACGCAGCCGTGACGTCAGAGCCGCCTACCCATCCCCTACCCCCACGCCTGCTGGACGCTCCGCACACACCGCACGCAGCAGTGTGCGGTGCCCGTGAACACCCCTCAGCTGGCCGGGACGTCCGCTGCTGTCCAGGACTTGTTGATCAGGGCCAGGAGGAGAGTCTTGCCTGTTGGGCTTATCTGCTTCAGCAGCTCGTTGGGTACGCCGTCCGGTCCCGGGCTCTTCCCGTTCTGGAGCTTGTCCAGGGCTGCGTCGAGTTCGGCGGGTGTGAATGGCGCGCACGGTCCACTGCGTTGGGCGTCGCATGCGCAGGCACTCACTGCAGCGCGCGCCTCCAGCTTGATGTCGCGATCCTCTTGTTTGTTGTGTGGGATCCGGGATACTGCCGCATATGCCTGGCATAGGGCGTTGGCCTTCTCCCTATCTGTCACTGCTGGTCGAGCTGGGCGGCCAGGTGGGCCAGCGCGGTTGAGGGGCTCTGCTGGTTTCGCCGGTGGTTTGCGTCCGTCCAGGGTGCGGATGAGGCTCCAGAGGTCGGTGTTGGGCCCCAGTTCCGCGATGCGCTTGCGCAGGAAGCTTGTCTTTTCCTCGCGCAGGACCGTGTCCGCGTTCTTCCTTGCTTGTTGGTATTCCCGGACGTCTTCGGCGGTATGGTTTGGCGCGGCCACCTTAGCGCGAGCTTCTTTCCTGATCGCGATTGCTTCGTCGCACGCCTCACTCCAGAACGGCTCCCTGGTCCTTCCGCCGTTTCCGTGTGGGATGGTGCGGCGCGCGGCGCGGGTGATGGCTGCGGTGATGGCTGCTCCACAAACCTCCAGTAGCCTCCAGAGTTGAGAGGTCCACATTTCACGAGTGAGCCATCATCATTCCTTTGGTATCTGTGACACCAATCTTCAGAAATCTCCAGATTGCGTTCCAGCGCCCCCAGTAAAACTTCTGGTAGAGCCACCAGTCAATAATTTCTTCTGGAGGCGCTGGAACAGGCACATAGTGGAATTTTCTATAGCGATAAGACTCTGCCGTTTCAAGGAACTTCCAGGCTCATCCTCCATCCCAAAATTAGCATCATCCCGCGTTCCCTTTTAGCAATGCTTTGCTTGTCTCCTGCACGGGTGTATGACGGGCGTTTATTTTTTTTCAGCTGCCGACGCGGTCTGTCGGCGAGATAGTGAATTTCTACTACCTTTGGAAAAAGACGGAGCGGCACCGTCAGTTCCTGAGCCTTACACAGTTCGACCGGAGGAAATACGGAGCAGAGCCGGCACTCAGGTACGGAGGGGATCGGATTAGATCACTGAGATGGTCGATTTGGTTGTGCCGGAGTCGTTCCCTGCCGGTTCTCCGGTGTGTCTAACCGGGCTCCCATTCTGCCGGTGTCCCGTGTTGGACTGAGCGCCCCTCTACTGGCTCTCGTATGTCGCCTATGTGACCATGGGCGGCGCCACCGGGGGGGACAGGTCCCCCGCTATCGAAAGTTAGGGGGGTACAGTACCCCCCTATCGGCGAGGCCCGTTCAATAGTTGATAATAATGCATTGTAAAGTTATCCGTCGCATTTAATGCATCGTTGGTTAATCAAGGCAGGTTCTGAATAAAGATTGCTGTTGGGATGTATCGCAGGGGGTCCTGGCTATCTGCAAAAGGTGTGGAGCTGTGATGCCTATAAGGTGATCGGCAGGGCCTCGGGGATCGTGCCCCCCCCCCCCTTTTGGGGCGCCAGGCAGGGTTATTACCTCCCCACCCCACTGCCAGACCCCATTGCCGACAAAACCAAGTTAACTGAAATTCCATAGATTTCCGTTTATGGATATTTTCCATTCCTAATTAGTCAAATTCAAGCATGGCAGTTCTACCACAGGAACCATTTGAAATATATGCCATTTAACCCCAGCACTTGTGGGGAGAAGTGTTCGGATAGATCACAGGCAGTACCAAAAAAGCACGCAGTAGCCCAAGACCTTACAATTGGGTAGCATCGGCTCCCTCTCGTCAAGGAGTTCGATAGCACTCGTTTTTTTCTTCTGCAAAACAAAGTTCGGTCGGCGGCCGAACGGCTGGGGGTCTAATCGAGCCCCCCCCCCCTCCCCTTCTTACGTCAGCGGCTGTGAAAATGCCATTACCAGCTGTTGAAACATGGCAGTTGCTTTTGCATGAGTGCACGAAAGTGTTTTAGGTACGTGATACGTGAAAGGTTCTACATGGAAACTGAGATACACCAGCTTATCAAATTGTGCTCACTGTGGTGCGCTCGGTTTTACCTTGACTAGTCTTTGAATTCTGGGGTGAAACAGACCAGTCAAGAAACCTGTTCCATAAGGAGAGCCACTAATGCTAAAGAGATGAGGGATGAGGTTTCCAGAGACCTTCATTACCTCCCAAAGGGGGTGCCCCGCCATTTGCCAATCCCCATGCTGTGTTGTTACGATTGGAGGGTGAATATGAGAACGATGCAGGTCGTGCCAGCTCGATCATGACGAACACAATGGTGCCGACATCACAGCTCTACTGCCATTTTTGACGAAGTTAATCAACAAGGACCGGAATCCTACTCTGGGGCATTTCACCTGCAGAGGCCGCCGGACCTGAGACCCTTTCACTCAATTTTTTTTTTCAACGGTGCATGCGGCATGCGCTCGTTTTTCCCGCGAAGCTCTTGGTAAGTAAAATCCATCAGAAAGTGTGATCAAATAACGGCTGGTGACCTTCCATGACCTAGCATGACCTTTTGAGTGACCACCAATGACATGACCACTGACGGCTAGCCATTAGCTGCACCCTGCCCGTTGCATATGGATCAGGTGGTGATGTCATGATTCTGAAATTATATTGCAGTTTTGGCGCACTTGTCAGAGCAGAAGACATTCCCACTTTTCCTCCATGACTATATGATGGTGAAGCCATGAAGCTGACCAGACGTAAGATCGAAAATTTGAAAGTACGAAACGTAAGAATAGTTGGCACTGCTACTCGACACTGACCGACCGGTCGCAAACTTCCCGCCTCCGGATTTCCAGCCGGACACCCAATCCACTCGGCCACGCGGCCAGTATCTCTAAGCAATTCGCAGCTTGTAGGAAACCAGCTTTGAGTTGGCAAGACTGCAAATTTTGATTTAGAGGCAAGGATGCTTGAAAAGGTGATCGATCTTAGGTGTCCTAGGATAAGTTTGGAAACGGGATGCACCATTCGATGTGTTTTGGGCTTTGCCAAGTTTCGCGGCGTTACGTGCCTCGTTTTTTTTTTTTTTTGCATACACGATCAGTATCTACTTTTGGGATTTTCGGACAGCTACAGTCCCCGTCCCCCCCTATCGAAAACCCGTGGCGCCGCCCCTGTATGTGACCGGGCGTTCCTCTGCCGCGACCCCGGTGTCTCCGTGTGTGACCAGACCCTCTCTGTATCTGCCTTTCCCAGCAGCTGCACCCCTCTGTCGGTTCCCCGCGGGTGTCTTGTCTGACCGGCCGCCCCTCCCCCGGCAGCGAGCCGTGTCCGCGCATGCTGTCTGCGGCCGCCTCCAGTCTGCAGATCCTGATGGCGACCGATCCCTGGGAGCACGGCCCGTGGGCGGCCGCTGGTGACCCGCAGCCGTCGGCGCAGCCGCCGCCGCCGGCCGGCCTGGCCAGCCTGCTGGCCAGCTGTCCGCAGCTGCTGCTGCCCTGACTGCAGCCGGCCGCGGCCGCGCGCCGCCCCTCGCGCCGCTGTGATACCAACGGGCGGCACCGGCCGTCGCCAGTGAATGCAGACTGTTTTGTATGGTGTATTTTGTATTGTTGATGTGCGTGCGGGTCTCAGCCGTACAACTCTATACCTGATCAAGTGGAGAATGATCGCTATCGGAAAGTTACCGGGATCATGTGTGTATGTGATCACGCGTGCGGGTGGGAGAGACTATTGTCTGTTGTGCCGGTCGGCGGCCGCCCCTGTCGGCAGTGGGTAATACACGCCGGCGGGAGGCGGAGCGCCCCCGGGCCGTCCCGTACCGAGTGGCGTGGGCGGCAGAGGACCGCGTGTGATCTGAACTGGAGCTCTATCAGTGTATGACGTGTGTGAACTGACTGTGCGCAGAGGAACTTCCCGGCCCGAGGCCGCGTGTGGACCTGACAAACTGTGTCTCAAATACGGTGCTCGCCGATCGCCGCGTTTTATTGTCCGTCTCACAGCGATGGAGTGGTTGTTTGAAGTGGACTAACGGACTGACAGAGGATGCGTGATTCGTCGAGCAGAGTTTGCTCAGGTGTGATGTGGAGAATGCGTGGATGAACGGCAGAAAACGTCACCAAGTGCGTGCGTTTGTATGTCTGTGCGTGAGAGCGAACGAACGACTGTTCATTGCGAGATTTTGTGTGCTAGCGTGAGCAGATGAGGTACCGACGGGAAGCGCCTATGATGCCATTTTTGGTGAGCGGCGCCGACGGTCGGGTGCTCGCAGCTGGAGACTGAGACGGTGACGACCCGATACGAACCTGCCGCCGAGCCGCTGCCACCCCAGAGCCCTATATGCAGCCGGCGACGAGCAGAATCGCAGCTTCTTCGCTTCGTTCGATCTGTTGTGTTTTTTGTACAGTCACCAGCAGTTGCTACCCATCACCCCCGGACGGCGGGGGAGCAAGCTACCACCGCCCCTGCGAGACTAGCGCCGCCATGCGCCAAGAAGTGGAAACACCACGTGACTGAGGCCACGTGAGGGCAGGGTCACGTGATGGAGGGGCGGAGCATATTAGCTTTTGCACCCGACACTAACTGAAATGCGGCGCTGTGATTGGGCGCCTTAGCATGAATGAAGCCCCGGCGCCAGAATCAGCCGTTCGCCTTATATGGAAAGTGAGCCTTTGCGTTTCACTGTTCTGTATCGGTTTGAGAGCCACGGCACCATACGAATTGTGAGCCCCTTTGAACGGGTCACCGCCCAAGGCACCGAGGCGACGGCTGTGCCGGGCAAAGTCTAGCCTGGTGGGAGAGGTGGGCCAGGGAAAGTGCGATCGAGCAGCCACTGGGACGTGGATTGGTATTATCCAACCGCGACAAACGATGTCAGCAGCCTCTTCTCGTGTCATAGACAGTGTCTATGACACGAAAAGCTAGACAGACAACGTGGGCAGTGCCCAATCAAAAGCTACTAAACGATCCAGTTAAGAAGTTGGCGAGGTAGCCAGACCCAATAAAAAGTTTTTAATTCGATTTTGGTTGACAAATGACATACAAGCCCGCTGTGATGGACCACAAAAGGAGCTGAACAGTTCATAGGCAACTTCTAAAAAGCTCAACGGTTTAAAAATTCAAAAGTTAATTGTTAAAATTCAGCCTGCATGTTTAAACTCTGGTCCGGCGCTGGCAGGAAGCTTATATTGCCACTTGCAATTCCACTACGTTGTAATATTACCAATAGTTCTGTGAGAGCAGCAACTGAAAGCCCCGTTGAGGGGGGGGGGGAGGGCGGCGCGAAATACCCCCTCTCTCCTTTTCAGTCGATATCTCCTAAAGTATAGCAAATGTCGCCACCAAACTTTCAAGACCCCTCCGGGCATGACAAAATTTTTCCAGAGCTCTTATGAAAGGTTAGTCACAAATGACGTCAGAGGGATGTCATGTTCTGTCATTTTTGACCCAATAAAAGGTTTAGCGGGAAGAGCTGTCACGCTTACAGTTTTGAAGATAACGAAAAATATTCAAAATCAAAAAGATGTAAAATAAACAGCGTTACCAAACTGCTAACTCTTATTTCCAAACAAAAATTGATTTTGACCATCAAAACTATGGAAGTAAACACCCCGAAAATACCAACAACTTTCAAAATTAAAACTGAAATATATGTTATAGAACTATCTGCTCTAGATATCCAAACTTACCTAAACTCGTTAGCTCCATTTTTAGCAAAGTTATGGCCAAAAAAACTATTCGAAATTTATTACGTAAAATTTTCAAATTCAATTTTTAGCCGTCACAGAACACACAGAGCAAGCCAAATACCACCATTGGATTTCCTGTGATGAGCTGCATCGAATAGATACCCCTTTTATGCAACATATCAACTTTCAAATTTGACCTTTGACCTGACCTTGACCTGACCTTCACCAGAATGCAATCTAAAATGGCCCCAATTGCCGTCTAGCCCACACCATTGAATTATAAATGTAAAATTGGCCATAAAACATGTATCACACGACCCTAGCATAGTTGGGTTCATATTGTAACCCTTAGTGACCTGACCTCTGTGAACTGACCTGGCATCAATGACCTCTTTAGGCAACATATGTATTAGACAACCAGCGCTCCATCGATGTTTTTCGATTACATGCCTTTTAATTGATGTGTTAACTGACTGTAACGCATTCCTTAGACTAAATCGGTGAAAAAATGCGACGTTTGACCTGACTTGTGACGTCATGGGTTGCACCTAGGTCAACAAAACCTGGTAGCAAGGTAGTTCCCTGGTGGGGCTATCGAACGCTCTTTGAATGTTCAAAATCGGTCGGTAACTTTCCGAGATCTCAGGTGGAAGGCGAAACGGCTGCACCACCCGATCAGGTGGTAGGGTCCGCCAATAGCCCAAGGGGCGCGGATTATTTATTCACTCATATAATAGTGTCATTTATTTTGAGAACACCTTTCTCACGCCATGACATAGTCCTCTCGTAATAGAACGAGATGAGGAGAGTGTTTTCACGCCTCCTTATGCACGGCTCTAAGTGTCATTGAGCTATCAACTGTCAGCGGTTTTCGGACAATGAAGTTCTTAGTTCTTAGTTGAATCCAATTTTATTTCAAACGATTGTCACTGTACTAGTTTTTTTTCTTATACTTTTTTTTTAAAAAGCGCCGAAGAAGTCTTTGATAGACGAAACCGGTCCGCTTATTCTTTTTCTATTTGTTTTTTGAATATATTCGTAAACTACTGGCTCTTTACTACAAAATTTGAGAATGTTTGATATTACTTTGACCCGAACGATGTGCAGCTGAATTTTCCCTGTTAAATGATTATGGTCAGCTCGCGAAATTAACTTCAACCTAAACTACCGACAAGCAGAAGAAAATCCGATTCAAGGCTACCTCAATCCTCTCACCTCATTCAACCGTTTAAACGTTAAAGGCATTTGTTCAGTCCGAGTCGCTATGTCGATCACCCGCGCCATGCTGGGGGGGGGGGGCGTTTTACACCCTTCCCTCTCAGGTTTTTCGCGAATATCTAAAAAAAAAAACGGCGACGGTCAGGTCACCGTAACGTCAAGTGACCTTACCTCAGAAAAAAAATCGAAAGCTCACTGTAGCTACACCGACTGAGCGGACTTTAAAACTTTCAGTGATTGCTTAGGGTAATAGTGTGTATAAAATGGATACCTCGGATTTTGTATATCTGTGACCTAAGGTCACGTCAATTTTGCGACTGCTCCATTAGGTATAAGTCAATGGGAGAAAATTGAAATGCGCCTCTTTTGGACGAATTTCGTTCTACACCCACTCAAACATCGGTCCATAGGTAAACATGACATACTGAATCGGAAAATCGCACCTGTGACCCCTGTGTGTGCCCCTGAGGTCATTTTAGGACATAAAAGGTCTTCAGCAGTTTTTTACTTTTGACAGAGACGTGCTAGAGCGGTGAAAACACCGTTGATCCGAGGTCAAATTTGAGGTCAATCAGAGCGGTGCCCTCTGGGGGCTAAACCGTTGATCTGAGGTCAAATTTGAGGACATGTTGGCGAAAGAAGCCATCGAATGCGCTTTTCTGCGGCGCTGTAGCTCTATTGGTTCCCAAGTTAGCCGTCGGGTGTTCAAAATCGTTGAAATCAACAAAATTTGACCTTTGATGAATCCTGGTGACCTGACCTTTACTCGGACCTTAAAATGACCGAGTGTTTTCCTCCTTATTTTTGACGCTCTTTCGATTGCCGCTTACCGCGTGTCGCTACGTGGCCCAGGAGCCGAGTTAGACGGAGGGGCGTGAAACGCCCCCCCCCCCCCCCCCAGCACTCGACGGAAAGTTCATGCCACCAACACGGCGCGGGTTTGTTATGCTAGCTAGCTCCTGTTGTAAGCTGTGGAGTCGTGGACCTGATTTTGAATGAACTGGGCCTAACCTTTTCACAGCAAACGTAAAAAATGTTAAATAGGTTGTGCCAAAATAGAATCTCTTTTATGAAACTTTTGCGAAACCTTCAACATCATCCCCAGACCCCATTAGTGCCGAGCTCCCAACGACGACCATAAAAGCGTCCCCATCCCGTCTTAGGCGGCGGAACGGGAAGGGCACCGGGGCACCGTGCCCCCTTTGATTTTTGCATTTCAACATTAGCCCTATGAGCGTTGCATGGAAATAATAGGACCAAAAGTCGGCAGTGCCCCCCCCCCCCCCCTAATTGAAAGTGTTCCGCCGCTACTGCATCCCTTCAACGTGGGTTTATCATAAGGATGCTAAGATTTAATTTCAAATCCGAAGCTGTAATGATGAAAAGCAAATTTACGTTTTACATGTGAAACAAGCTGACACAACTAAATATTTCCTCTCTCTGCTCCCTCTCACTGATTTACCCATTGCCCTCTATCTCATTTTACCCTCTCTGGTTTTCCTATTCTGTCTCTCTTTCTCTCCTTCCGTCCTTATCCCTTCCCTCCAGTCTTTCTTAGCTCTCTCTCTCTCTCTCTCTCTCTCTCTCTCTCTCCTCTCTCTCCTCTCTCTCTCCTCTCTCTCTCTCTCTCTCTCTCTCTCCTCTCTCCTCTCTCTCTCTCTCTCTCTCCTCTCTCGCTCTCTCGCTCTCTCTCTCTCGCTCTCTCGCTTTCTCTCTCTCTCGCTCCTCGCTCTCACTCTCGCTCTCTCGCTCGCTCTCTCTCTCTCTCGCTCTCTCGCTCTCGCTCTCGCTCTCGCTCTCTCGCTCTCGCTCTCTCTCGCCTCTCTCGCGCTCTCTCTTGCTCTCTCTTGCTCTCTCTTGCTCTCTCTCGCTCTCTCTTGCTCTCCCTCCTCTCCTCCTCTTCT